>NC_056746.1:86146352-86256352 GCF_019279795.1 Protopterus annectens | reverse complement strand
AAGCAGGATAAAAAACAAAAACTATTAACCTGTCAGTCTTTGCACAGCTGACAGACACCAACTGCAGAGCCATACTTTATATATATATATATATATATATATAGAGAGAGAGAGAGAGAGAGAGAGGTCATGTGACTATTGGCAACTTGTTAAAAATATTATGTATGCAGCCATGCATTTCATCTTCAGTAGCTTTACCACCTGTTCCTCTTTATGCAGGACAGTCTCTATTTGGACAGTTGAACCCTGCATTTACCACCTGTTCCTCTTTATGCAGGACAGTCCCTATTTGGACAGTTGAACCCTGCATTTACCACCTGTTCCTCTTTATGCAGGACAGTCTCTATTTGGACAGTTGAATCTTGCATTTACCACCTGTTCCTCTTTATGCAGGACAGTCTCTATTTGGACAGTTGAATCCTGCATTTACCACCTGTTCCTCTTTATGCAGGACAGTCTCTATTTGGACAGTTGAATCCTGCATTTACCACCTGTTCCTCTTTATGCAGGACAGTCTCTATTTGGACAGTTGAATCCTGCATTTACCACCTGTTCCTCTTTATGCAGGACAGTCTCTATTTGGACAGTTGAATCCTGCATTTACCACCTGTTCCTCTTTATGCAGGACAGTCTCTATTTGGACAGTGGAATCCTGCATTTACCACCTGTTCCTCTTTATGCAGGACAGTCTCTATTTGGACAGTTGAATCCTGCATTTACCACCTGTTCCTCTTTATGCAGGACAGTCTCTATTTGGATAGCTGAATCCTGCATGTAAAAAAAAAACTAAAAATGGTAAATGTACTATGTGTACTACAATTTTAGGGAAAAACTTTCCTAAGTTTGCTGTAATATTTGCATAAGACTTTTACTTTTTATCTGAAACATCTTAATATGTTTGGAAACAGAAACAGCTATTTTTGTTTTGTAAAAGTGACCCTTTATTTTGCCAATGAAGTGAAATCTACTCCTTTGCACTGGTTGTATGTCTGATTTTCATGCAAAGGTATATGTTTACATCACCTTCATGGTCTTTTAGCCCTAGAGTTAATATGTATCACAGTATTTATTACCTGGTTGGAATAAACTGTTCAGGATGAAGCCTATGAGTTTAATGCATGAATATATTTTTAATTTAGCTTGCTTTCCTATTTTTTTGAAGACATATGAGTTTGAACTGCACTATGTTAAGCCACAGCAGTTTGTCTGGCACTTGGTGCAGATGAACCAGGCTATGAGCTATTAATAAGCTGCTTCCAGTAGTGCAGATTTTGATTATATCGCTGTTTGCCTACTGCGTGAATCTGGCTAATCTGGTTAAGTCACTTCACCAGAAAGTGATCCTGAATTTGAGTCCATAGGCTGTCCTAGGTTATTAGCAAATGTGTATTTTGAATGTATGCACTATTCACATAACCACTCATAAGTGCTTCACTATAATTAATTATCAGTCCCAGTATGTATCTGCTATAAATATGAATTTCAATGAAAGACAAGTTTACTGTTGGTCATGTCTGTTTTCAAGTCTGAGGGGTTTTGTTTGTTTTGTTTGGGATACGTCCATCAGTGTTTTTGCTGTAAAACATGAAATGAAAGTTTTAAAGTAAATCCATATCTATGTGATTATTGTAAAATAGTATATACATTGTCAAGTTTAAATAATGTTTTATGTTACTTATGGGAAGCAGCCAAGTAATGAAATATTGTTATAGTTTGAGGTGGGGGGGGGGTCCATTACCCTGCCTAGGCCCTCATTTGGCCGTTATTCAACTCCACATGCAACTGATGGCTTAGCTTAGGTTCATAGATTACTACTACCCTAACTTCCTTTGTGGGCCATTTGAAGCCTAGCCGTTTACCCCATGTGAGAATCAAACCCTGCACCTTGTGTCTATAAGGTAAACACCTTAACCAATATGTCAACCTTCTCTATAGATTTCAGTAAAACTACTTCAAGAAATACCACCCACTTTAATGCCTTTACTCTGGACATTCTACTAGACCACATTTCTGGTTTACTCTTGTCTGGTTTAGACCTGCATTGTGGAACTTACCCCTGGAAACACTGGTAAAAGAACACAGCACCCAATCTGGATTGATAACAGAACATGGCACCGAATCTGGATTAGGGGTAATTGTCAACTGACAGTAATACCATTAGATAGAAATGTGATATCAGTTCACACAAAATAATATGAGATACAATAAGATAATTTATTTCAGATTTATTTTATTTATTTATCATTTGTTTACCAGGATAGTCCGATTGGACAACTAGTCTCTGTTTTCAGCAGAGTTCTGGGGAGAAAGCTCCATACAGTTATAGAATAATAATTAATACATACAGGTACAGAATAAAGAGTAAGATCCATGGTGTAACAACATATAAGGCAGCATGCTGTAGACAGGTTCACAAAAATAATTATAAAGTTGTGTTACAAACATAAGATCATCGCACTTTCACAAGGTTGGTACAATTTTGTAGCAAGAATATATTTACAATATATACATAGAGCACAGGAGAGCGCAGTATCAGTATTTCCCAGAGGCATCAGTTAAATTCCTACTGTAGGGGGAAGCTTCAGGGTGGACCTTTGCACTTACATAGGTAGTTGGTGAAGAGGTGTGATTTGAGGAGTCGTTTAAAGGTGGGTGTGCATTGTTGTAGCCTGAGGTCAGGAGGCAGGGTATTCCATGTTTTGGCAACTTCATTTTATGAACAGAGATTCACTGGAGCTGTTTTTGCATGAGATAACTTCTATCAGGGCTTTGTTACTGGATCGTAGTTGTCTGTTTGAGTTGTAGAAGTTTAGAAGGCCAGTCAGGGCAGGGGGTTTGTCAGGATGCTATAGTATTTGATGAACTAGGTTGAGTTGGTGGTAATGTAATAAGTTAGGGCATTCAAGCCAATGTAGTGAATGTAGGGACTGGCATTGGTGAGAGTGTGATTTGGTGATGGCAGCGAACCTGGCGATTTTGTTATAACATGTGGAGAGTTTGTTCAGGTCAGTTTTATTCAAATTTGTTAGGATAAGGGATACGTAAAGTAATGTTGATAACAGATGGGGTCTAGCTATGGCAGTTCTAGAGGTCTAGCTATGGGAGTTCTAGATTTGGACCTTGCTTTTTGTGGACTTTGGAGACAGTTTGGGATATATGTTTATTGTACTTTAGTTGGTCTTTTGTAAGACCAAGTAGTTTGGTCTTCGTGATGTATCACTAGTGTATCATGTACCTATTCAACACTTGCTAACGTCCATAATTTTTATCCTGCTTATAACAGTAGCACCAAAAGTTTCAGTACCCTGAATCCAGAATCATTATTATTATGTGAGCAAGTTATTTTCAAAACAAGGAATTTTGTTGTACTAGATCAGACAACCTGTGATAATAAGCACTGTAAGTTGCCTTTTTGTCTCTCTCTCTTTAGTTGGTAAGCAAATGATTATGCAAGAAGGAACACAGGTTGTACTAAATGTACACCACAGCACACTTCAGTCTTGGGGCAGTTGCTACCTTCAATGCAAGAGGGGCCATTGTGATTACTGGAAGAACAGTTCTACCATCGTATGCAGTATTTGCAGGTTTACTGCTAGAAACAAGCTGAAAAATATTACTATGTGCAGGGCAAGTTTGTCATTTTAGTGGCTTCTGCCATTGTGTCCTCTTTGCCACTGAGTGTTCTTGAAAAACAAATGGAGATATGTTACACTGGCTGTATTTTTCATCTGCTAAGAAAAAAAAAAACACTTCTTCTGATCCGATGCCTTTGCGGTTAAAATGAGAGAGTTAGGGGGTGATGCAGCCTTCATGCATTAATGTTTCAGAAATCCTGAAATAAATTATAGAAACAGTACTTCGTTTATCTGCTTAGCTGTAGATATAAATTGTCCTTAGTGCAGTTTCAGTAAATAGAACAAGGTGTCTGATGTCTTCATTTGCTGTGGCTGGAAATAAAATCTACTTATTACTTGCATTGGTTTATGACTGCCATTTGCTTATTGCTGAGAGCTAACAATGCATCATGATGTAGCTCTCTCAGTTGTGAGGAAGCTCCCAACTTACACTGAAGTTACCACCAGCCATCCCTGGTAAGGCTACGGTGTACAATGCTGCTTTACACCAATGGAATATTTCTAACTGTACGAAATAAGAATATTTGTTTACAGGACCATGGGAAGTGAGGATGAACACATTCTGACACTTATGTTATACACTAAGCCAGCGATGATTCCTGTCAAAACTGCGGAGTTATAAGTAGTGGCTAGTTATACAGGTTTGTGGTACTGGAGTCTCCTAAAGCTAAACTTTGCAGTTTGGGATGTGGTACAACATTTAAAAGACCAGCAGTGCATTATGTAATGACTAAACAACTAGTTAAGAAGCAGTTTTGCATAAAAGGTGGAGCTTGCAGACACCTTCTGTGCGGAAGGCTCAGACTCTGCACACCATAACTTCAGATAACTAAATCACTTCACTGATGTGAGAAGGCATTTTGGCTTTATAGGTGCTACGGCCTTCAAACATTGGGTTGGGAATTCACAGATGAATGCTGCATATGCCTGTGTCATGCTAAAAGGATGCATTAGCACTTTGCTGTTTGTGTGTGTGTCTAACCAGTGTACTTTTTTAAAATAATTTATCTAATCAGAAGGAAGTTATACTGCCATACATTGGGTGGCTAGAAAGAAAAAGATGGTTATCAATTTAGTACTACTTTTGCAATATAAAGATAAAGCTAAAGAGCTGAGATGTCACAGTACATCAGAAATTTTCAAGTTCTGTAGGGAGATTATGTAAATTAGAATAGAAGCAATAAATGTAATTTAAACAGAGTGGTCAATAATAAAGTGGAAATATGCATGTAGAAAGAGCAGAATGACTTTTGAGAGTAAAAGCTGGTAAGGAATGCACAGTGTTGTTGAAAATCATTGCTGAAAATATAAAATGCAAAGCCATGGTATCCCTCTAAGTTGAAAGGGAAACAACTTGTTTCTACAGGAGCTTTTGGCAAGTCTGCAAAGCATATGTTCATTAAATATGAGATTCTAAAATGAAGGGTGAAAAATGAATTTTATAGCCAAGTAAGAAGCAAAATGGATTAGATATATAACATAGTGGCAACGTTTAGGTACTAGCTAGGAATAAAATATGATAATCAGATAGTCGGCTTTCCTTTGATAACCATGTTGCCAAAGTGGTTAGAAAATCCTTCTATGTGACCCATCTGATCACGAAAGGGTTCACATCAAGATCTAAGGATGTAATGGTGCCCCTCTACTCTTCCCTCATCAGACCCATTATTGAGTACAATGCACCAATTGGAATGTAACTGGCTAGACATCTCCAGCAGCTGGAGAGACCACAGAGGTACCTAACCAAGAGGATTACTGGCCTCAAACAGTTGCCCTATGCAGCACGATTGAAAAAGCTAAGACTGTTTTCTGTTGCATACCGTTTTCTCAGAGGAGATCTCTATCTAACGTACAGAGCCATGTCCAACCCAGAATTGTTGAACATGCTCCATCTTAGCAAAACCAAATCTACTCGAGCTACACGCTCTAGGGATATAAACCTCAACACAACAATGAATAGAACATGCTGATGGGATAGATTCCCTTCGCAGAGACTTCCCTTACTATGGAACAGGGTCCCGATCTACATAAGACAGAGCCCCTCACTATCACTCTTCAAGAGGAACCTTGATGAGTGGATGGGTAACAGAAAGTTCACACCTGGGATCACACCAACAGCACTACTAGATAGGGGCCAAGGGTACTAGCTGCTAGTACAAGGGTCTAGGGAACTACTAAAGGGGCGGTGAATACCGCACAATGTGGCTGGGCTAATATATGCTTTCAGGCAGATAGCCCAGTACCAACCTATGAACCTATAAACTATTATTCGCTGGTGACAGACAAAATATTTGTATGGGAACAACAGATACACTGAAATACAATCAGAGGTATTAGAATAAGCATTTTCACTGGTGCATTTACTGTTGGTGTATCCAAAGTCTGGAAATTTCAACCTGGTGAACAGAAAGAAGTTCTGTGAATACAGCAGAATGCAGTGAGTAGAACTTAAGATTTTAAATACAAGTAATATTAATCCCATCACTATTAACCATTTTTCATTTGGCTACTGACTAATACACACATTTTCGCTATTTTTGCTGCCTTTCTATCAAATGCATGCCTCCAGCATGGTGTGACATTGTTTTAATGAAATGTTCAGTGTGTGATGCACAGTTATAAAATATGTTTAGATTGTTTTCCTAGCCTCATACATATTAGAAAAAATGCAACCTGAATTTCAATGAGAACATTTTCAGTTTTCATGTAATTTTTTCAAATAGGGAGGGTTGCGTCAGGAAGGGCATCTGGCGTAAAACTTTGCCAAATCATTTATGCGTACAGCAGTAAATATTTCCATACCGGATCGGTCAAGGCCCAGGTTAACAACGTCCGCCAACAGGGTGCTGGCGGAAATTGGGCTACTGTTGGCTGAAGGAGGAGTAAAGGGAGAAGGCATGTCCGAAGGCAGGAAGAGAGGAGAAAGGCTAGGACTGTGGTAGTGAGGGTCAGAATTTTGAATGTTGGCAGTATGACTGGTATAGGGAGAGAGCTAGCCGATATGATGGACAGAAGGAAGGTTGGTATAGTGTGTGTGGAAGAGACCAGATGGAAGGGGAGTAAGGCTAGGTGTATCGGAGGTGGGTTCAAATTGTTTTATCATGGTGTGTATGGGAAGAGAAATGGCTTAGGAGTTATCCTGAAGGAACAGTATGCTAAGAGTGTTTTGGAGGTGAAAAGTGTGTCGGATAGAGTGATGTTTATGAAGCTGGAAATCGATGGTGTAATGATGAATGTTGTTAGTGCATATGTTCCACAAGTTGGGTGTGCGATGGATGATAAAGAAAAATTTTGGAGTGAGTTGGAGGAAGTGGTGATTACTGTACCCAAGGGTGCGAGAGTGGTGATTGGAGCAGATTTCAATGGGCATGGTGGGAACAGAGGGGATGGGTAGGTATGGTGTTAAGCAAAGGAATGCAGAAGGTCAGATGGTAGTGGATTTTGCGAAAAGGATGGACATGGCTGTGGTGAATACATATTTTAACAAGAGGGCAGAGCATAGGGTGACATACAAGAGTGGAGGAAGATGCACACAGGTGGATTATATCTTATGTAGGAGGGCCAGTTTGAAAGAGATTGGAGACTGTAAAGTGGTGGCAGGGGAAAGTGTAGTTAGGCAGCATAGGATGGTGGTTTGTAGGATGACACTGGTGATCAAGAAGAAGAGGAGGAGGAGTGTGAGGGCAGCAACACGAATCAAATGGTGGAAATTGAAAAAGGGTAATTGTGAGGTGGAGTTCAGGGAAGAGTTAAGACAGGCACTGGGTGGCAGTGAAGAGTTACCAAATAGCTGGGTAACTACAGCAGAGCTAGTAAGGGAGACAGCTAGAAAGGTGCTTGGTATGACACCTGGACAGAGGAAGGACGACAGGGAGACATGGTGGTGGAATGAGGAAGTAGAGGAGAGTATACAGAGAAAGAGGTTGGCAAAGAAGAAGTGGGATTGTCAGAGAGATGAAGAAAGTAGACAGGAGTATAAGGAGATGAGGTGCATGGCAAAGAGAGAGGTGGTGAAGGCCAAGGATAAGGCATATGAAGAGTTGAATGAAAGGTTGGACACTAAGGAGGGAGAAAACGACCTGTACCGATTGCTTAGATAGAGGGACTGAGATAGGAAAGATGTGCAGCAGGTAAATGTGATAAAGGATAATGAGGGAAACATACTCACAAGCGAGGAGAGTGTGTTGAGCAGATGGAAAGAGTACTTTGAGGGGTTGATGAATGAAGAGAATGAGAGGGAGAGAAGGTTGGATGATGTGCAGATAGTGAATCATGAAATGCAGTGGATTAGCAAGGAGGAAGTACGGACAGCTATGAAGAGGATGAAGAATGGAAAGGCTGTTGGTCCAGATGACATACCTGTTGAAGCATGGAGATGTTTAGGTGAAATGGCAGTGGAGCTTTTAACCAGATTGTTTAATGAAATTTTGGAAAGTGAGAGGATGCCTGAGGAATGGAGAAAAAGTGTTTTGGTACCGATTTTTAAGAATAAGGGTGATGTGCAGAGCTGTAGTAACTACAGAGGGATTAAATTGGTCAGTAACAGCATGAAGTTATGGGAAAGAGTTGTGGAAGCTAGGTTAAGAAGGGATGTGATGATTAGTGATCAGCAGTATGGTTTCATGCCGGAAAAGAGCACTACAGATGCGAAGTATGCTCTGAGAGTGTTGATGGAGAAGTACAGAGAAGGTCAGAAGGAGTTGCACTGTGTTTTTGTAGACTTAGAGAAAGCATATGACAGGGTACTTTGAGAGGAGTTGTGGTATTGTATGAGGAAGTCGGGAGTGTCAGAGAAGTATGTAAGAGTGGTACAGGATATGTACGAGGGTAGTATGACAGCGGTGAGGGCTGTGGTGGGAGTGATGGATGCATATAAGGTGGAGGTGGGAATACATCAAGGATCAGCTCTGAGCCCCTTCTTATTTGCAATGGTGATGGACAGGTTGACAGACGAGATCAGACAGGAGTCCCCATGGACTATGATGTTTGCAGATGACATTGTGATCTATAGTGAGAGTAGGGAACAGGTGGAGGAGACCCTGGAGAGATGGAGATATGCTCTAGAGACAAGAGGAATGAAGGTCAGCAGGACTAAGACAGAATATATGTGTGTGAATGAGAGGGAGGATAGAGGAATGGTGAGGATGCAAGGAGTAGAGGTGGCGAAGGTGGATGAGTTTAAATACTTGGGATCAATAGTTTAGAGTAATGGTGAGTGTGGAAGAGAGGTAAAGAAGAGAGTACAGGCAGGATGGAGTGGGTGGAGAAGAGTGTCAGGAGTGATTTGTGACAGACGAGTACCAGTAAAAGTGAAAGGGAAGGTCTACAAGAGGGTAGTGAGACCAGCTATGTTATGTGGGTTGGAGACAGTGGCATTGACAGAAAGGCAGGAGTTAGAGCTGGATGTGGCAAAGTTAAAATGTTAAGACTGGCACTGGATGTGATGAGGGTGGACAGGATTAGGAATAAGTATATTAGAGGGTCAGCCCAGGTTGGAAGGTTTGGAGACAAAGCCAGAGAGGCAAGATTACGTTGGTTTGGACACGTGCTGAGGAGGGATGCTGAGTATATTGGGAAAAAGATGCTAAGGATGAAGCTACCAGGTAACAGGAAAAGAGGAAGGCCTAAGATAAGGTTTATGGATGTGGTGAGAGAGGACATGCAAGTAGTTGGTGTGACAGAGCAAGATGCAGAGGACAGGAAGAAATGGAAACAGATGATCCGCTGTGGCGACCCCTAATGGGAACAGCCGAAAGAAGATGATGATGATGTAATTTTTTCAAGCTACAACACTTAAAAGACTGGAACTCCCATTCTAAAACAATCAACATATCAGATTCTATAAACTTATATTTTTATGTTGTAATGCATGGAGAGTATGCACAGACACTTGTACCACTAATAAAACATGGGTCACCTGGAATGTAGGCAAGACTTCATCCCTCTACGCTATGGGGTTGAAGTGGTTGACATTTTGCTGTAAAACGTTTAGGCCACAACTGTTGCATATTCATTTATATAGTGTGCACGACAAGAGATAATAGCATTAAACACAAAGAAATGACAGCATGTTGTGTGTAGATGGCAGGTTGTACTTGTCAAAACTTTTTTTGGCCACTTTTTGTTACAGCACTTAATATTACTAAAAATATCAATTTTGTGAAATAAATTTTGTATTAGATACCAAAATAATAACATATAATTCTGACATGCAATAAGTCTGTCAGCTAGAACTTTTCATATGTTTGTTGAGAGCAGTAACTCGGAACTGAGTAGTCTACCAGATACGCAGGCCTACTGGTGACCTCAACCAAAATAATCTTTAATCTCTGCAAACAATGTAACATTTTCTAGCAAAACTCTCAGGAATGTATAAAATGATACTCATCAACAGACTATCTACTTTTGTATAAACTAATCAAACATAACATAAGGCAATCAAAAGAAAAAATGCAGCCCGAATAAAGCTAGCATTCAAAACATTTGGCCAACAAATAAATTCAGAATTAAGTGTTTTTGCAAAGACCCCTGCCCCTATATAGAAATCGGTACATTGTCTGTGTGAAACTCTACTGGACCCAAATGGAAACCAGTGACTTTTGGGAGCCTCAACATTATGGGATTCGATGCAATACCATACTACCAGTTGTGTTTACTTTGTGGTTTTAGGTATGAAAACATGTACAAACATTCATCATCACGTCATATAGTACACTTGTGTAAAATCTTACTATAACATTAGATGTTTTCTTTTCACTGTTACTGTATTCAAGTTTTTGTCCTTCCATACGAATGTTGCAGCATTCATAACCTCTAGGAGAGTACAAAAGCTACAGTGACGGCAGGGAGAAGAAACGCAAGGAAGAGCCCTCCACAAATCCATGCAGGACAGCTTTGATGAAAACTCACTGTGGTCCTGGAAATGACATCAAATTTGTAATGTCTTGTGAAGGTGTGAATCTAAGACCAAGTGGCAGCTTCAAGGATGGAGTGGGTGTCCAAACCTTTGGAGAAAACCTCTGAGGAAGCCACTGCTCTAGTGGTGTGAGCCTTCACAGAAGCAGACAAGTGTATCATGAGAAGAATAAGAAAAAGATGTGGTCTTGAAAATCCAGGAGCAGATGGTTTGCTAACAAAAAGCCAAACCCAATCTCCTGGTATGAAAAGAAATGAAAAGCTGATCAGATTTATGAAAGACAACTTTGTTTAGTCTAGATAATACCTGAGCTGTCTATGCAAGTCCAAGGTATGAAGAACCTTCTCACTAGAAGATAGTGGAGAAGGGAAGAAAAAAGGAAGCTGGATAGACTGAGTGACAACTCGTTAACCACCTCAAGCATAAAAGGAGGATTTGTTTGGAGAGACAGCGTGTCTCTATGAAAACTCTAAAAAGGAGGGACCACTATCGAGGCCTATAATTCAGATACCCTTCTGGAGGAGGAGGATAAAGCAACTAAACAGTCTTCTAGGTGGAAAACATCAGCAGCAGCAGCAGGCTCAAAAGGAGTCCGAGTCAGCTTTCAAGGATGAAATTAAAATTCCAACAAGGGGGGAATGGGCTTTTGTGGGGGTCTAATATAAAGGATGCCTTTAAGGATCTGCTTGACCTCAAACCTCAAGGCCAAAGGAGGAGTGACAGGCAGAAGTGGCTGACAAGTGGACCTACACTGAAGAGTAAGCCAAGCCAGCATGTAGTAGTTCACACTGGGGGGACTGGATCCTCAATGAAAATGGGTCCCTGGCGATGTACGAGTCACCAAAGAGAAAACTGCTTTCATTTACACACACTATTTTGTGGTATTATAGCTTTCCTGGCCTCCTGCAGGACCTAAACACATCCTCAGAAACATGGTGTTGGAAAAGAATCAAAATGCTATCACCCAATCGATCAATTTAAGAGGGGACAGATGAGGATGAAGGAGAGTTCCTTCATCCTGTGTGAGAAAGTCCATATGGTGAGGTAACATGTGATGACCGATCCTGGCCAGATGGAATAAGAGGGGAACTGGTGGTACTTGTGCATTATCGCAACCAGATTTTCTCTGTTGCGATTTCCACATAATTCCATACAGAGGAGTCCATGAAACACTGTAAGGTTTTTTTTAGAGTGTTGATTGCTGGGGAATAACTTCGGAAAACTTTCTGGAACAGAAACTTTTCCAAAAACCCTCTTCCTCTTTTTGCATGCATTAGAAAGGCATGCTTGACTTGACAGGCCTGGAGTCATTATGACCAATGGATTCCTTTCAATGTGTGTAAGGAATCCTTCACAGCAGGCAAACTCAGACACAGTAATGATGGTCTTGTTTAACTGTAATTGTTTTTCCCAATTTGTAAAAAAAGATTCACGTACAAATGAACACGGTGCTACATATCAGAAAATGCAGGTCTGTGTTGTCATATTACTTAGTGTCACATTGCACAATGTGTAGTTAAACTCAGTGTGGGGCTTGAATATGCACAAAATTGTTTAGATCCAGTGGGGTTTCATCCAAAAACAGATATGCCGTGGTAACCGGGAAGGGGGGGGGGGTAGAACCAAGAAGCAAAGGACATGTATCAATGGAAAGGTTAAGTATTTGGGAAGTGTTACCAACTTAATCACTGCCGGAGTTACCATATGAAAACAGATGAGCTGAGAGCGTGGGGTCCTGGGAGAATGCGTCCTTTGCAGACCTGGTGAAATCCCACAGACGCATCTTCGCAGGACCAAATTAATACGGTTGTGACCTACATGTAAAAGCCCACACTTCTGTGACAAACACCTCCCAACACAGTCTGACCACATTTCTTGTCCCAAGAAATAAGTGTGAAGCATCCGCTGTTGAGTTGAACAATCTGGTTGCGATAATACATAAGTACCAAAAAGATTTTTGGAGAGTACATCTCAATTTTGTGAAGGACCCTTGAAGAAGAGGAAGGGGAGGGGAAAGACATACAGGAATATTCCCTTCTGAGATAAAGACATAGCATCCACCTTCCAAGCCAAAGGACTTGGGACTCTAGAATAAAACTGAGGGAATTGCCTGTTCAGAGGGGAGGTAGAAAGATCTACCCGAGGAATACCCCACCAATGATCTATGTCCAGAAACACATATCTGTGAAGCATCCATTCATAAGGCCGTGTCCTGGAACTACTGAGGAAATCGGCCATAAGACTGCACTCTTAAATGGCTAACATGCAAAGAAGGTATGACCTTGTGCCTACTCTTTGTTGATCTACCACGACTGTGGTGTGTCCGTGTGAACCTTCAAGAGATCCAGGATCCACAGCACATGGAAAGCTTGAAGGGCCAGAATGACAGCCTGCGTCTCCTTAACACTGATGTGACCTGCCCTCTGCTGAGGTGACCAAAGGCCTTGCAGCTTCAGGATGCCTGAAGTGGCTCCCCACCCCAGCTTTGATGCATCTGTGAAAAGATCTTAAGATGGCTGATGAATATGGAAAGGGAAACCTGGATTGAGAGAGAGCTGCTGAATCCTCCAGTGAAATTCCAGTTCAAGACAAGGGAGCAAAGGAATTAGATGGTTTAGTGGGTGGAGTTGCTGAAGCCACACTGATTTGACGTACCAGTGAAACTTCTGTATATGAAGCCTGGCCCAGGGGATCATGGGGATGGTGGATGCCAAGAAATCCAGAGCCTTGAGAAACTCCTTGGCTGCAAGAGAGAACAGGGGAAGCTGAGATAGAACGTAATTTGTGAGGGACAAAAGTTTGCAGGTAGGAAGAAATACCAGCATTGAAATAGTCGGGAACCAGAAGCCTAGGAAAACATGATCCTGAGATGGAGTCAAAACTGACTTTTGAAAGTTGACTGTGAACCCCAGGCTGTGCAACTGAAGCTGGGTTAAATGAAGATCCTGCACCAGATAGGAATGGGATGGACCATGAAGCAAGAGGCCTTCCAGATAAGGAAATATCTGAAGACTCTGAAGCTTGCAAAAGGTGACTACAGGATCTAGACATTTGGTGAATACCCTTGGGCTGTAGAAAGCCCAAAAGGAAAAGCAGAGAAATGAAAATAAAAGAAAGAAACAGAGAAATGCAAATATTAGTTGAATGTGAAGATAAGCACCCTTCATAACCAAGAAAATCCAAAAAGGCATGGGGAAACAATAGAGGAAAAAGTGGAGTGGAGAGAGAGAGCATCCAGAAGGAAGGCACTATGAGAAAGGTATTTAGAAAGGACAGATTGAGTACAGGTCTCCATGACCCCTCTTTCCTGGGGATCTGCTCTGCAAGGGATTGTGGAATACCAGAAAAGGAGGGAAAGGTCATAGAGGTCATAAATTAATGCTGCTGGATAATGGAGAGAACTCGGAGGTTCATAGGTAGGTAACTAGGCTATCAGTCCTGGGGCCTATATAAGCCTAGCCAAAAAAGTACCCTGGCTTTCGCCACCCAAGAACATAATTTTCCTGTGCCCATGTCGAGCAGGGCCACAGAAGTGATCCCCGGGGTGAATTTCCTGGTTCCCATCCAATCATCAAGATTTTTCTTGAAGAGTGTTAATGAGGAACTTTGCTTGACATAGATGGGTAGCTTGTTCCAGAGTATGGGAAGTCTCAGGGACAGGAATCTATCCCTCCGGCATGTCCTGTTTATTGTAGTGACAAGATTTAGGTCCCTAGAGCGTGTAGCGCGGAGGAATTGGGAATTCTTTAAGTGGAGCATGTCCAACAGCTCTGGGTCTGACACAGCTTTGTATATTAGGCAGAGATCATCTCTGAGCAGGCTATATGTGACGGAGTAAAGCTGGAGTTTTTTGAGATGGGATGTGTAGGGCATCTGTTTGAGGCCGGTAATCCTCTTTGCGAGGTATTTCTGTGGCCTTTCCAGTTGTTGTATATGTCTTGTGAGGTACACACCAAAAGGGGAGCTGCATTCTGTAATGGGTCTAATGAGTGACGAGTAGAGGGGAACAATGACCTCTTTTTTCTTGGATGAGAAACCTTTTGTGATGAGGTGTGCCATGTAGAAGGATTTCCTGAGTACTGTGGCAATGTGGTTATCAAAGGAGAGACTACTGTCCACCTGTGTCCCAAGGTTTCATCACACTTTCAGTATTAAGTAGACTACCTCCTATGTGGTAGTTCATGGGTACAGAGTTTTTAACAAAAGGGATGACAATGCACATTTTGGCATTGAGCTTGAGGCCATGGCTTTGACACCAGGCATCTATCTCAGTGAGACCTTTTGTAGGATGTCCACATGATTAGGAGCTTCGATTATGGCTCCTACTTTGCAGTCATCTGTGAACTTCGTTAGCCAAAGACCTGTGTTAGCCTGTACTTCAGAGAAATAGATACCAAACAGGAGGGGACCCCGGACTGCACCCTGTGGTACTCCACTTGTCACTGGTCTGAAGTCGGATTTGGAATCTGCTACTTTCACAGTGTGGGTTGTGTCAGTGAGCTAGTTGGCAACCCATCTTGTGACATAGGGATTTATACCTAGTTTAGTGAACTTATCCATAATTCCGGAGTGGGGGATGGTGTCAAAAGCCTTGGTGAGATTTAGACAAGCTGTGTGAACCACCTAACCCCTCATCTACAGCTTTGGTGACCGCTTCAAAGAAATCTATCAGGTTTAGGAGACATGATCTGCCTTTTACAAACCCGAACTGGGTGGGGTCGAGAGTTTGGAGATTACCAATGTCATTGTTTATAAGTTCCATGATGATACGTTCCCTAGCCTTGCAGACCAGGCTCGTCAGGTTAATGGGGTGGTAGTTCCTGGGGTCTGTGGTGGCTCCCCATTTGTTGAGTGGGATAACCATTGATGTGTGCCATTCAGTGGGCACAAAGCCTAAGGTGAGACTATGATTGAACATGGCACTTCGGTGGGGTGTCAGTTCATTTTGTAGTTCGTGTAAAATGCAGCCTGGGATGTTGTCAATTCCCATGGATGCTGTGTTCTTGGCTTTGGAGAGTGTTTTTTTTAACTGTGCAGCCATGATTGCAGGAACTTTGTATTCTTCCAGTATAGAGATGGGCCCTTTAGGGGGTGAGAGGGGGGTAAAGTTAGCAATTAACCCATCTGCCAGGATGTTGGCAACATCAGCGTACATTTAGTGCCATTGTGCTGTAACTCAGAGCAGATCTGAATGTTGCCATTGAGATTCTTGACATAGCTATATAATACTTTGCAGTTGTCTTTAGAATCGGTGGTGATTTTGTTTTCGTAACAAGCTTTGGAGGATCTTATGAGGGATCTCAGTTTCTTAGTGAGGCTGACCAGGGAGTTCCTCCAATCATGGGATTTTACTCTTTTTTGCAACAGTTTCTTTCTTTTGTTGTAGAGTTTGTTTTATGGCAGGGGACCACCAGATTGGCTTCCTCTTTTTGGAGGATAGCATCTTGGTTCTTTTAGAGATTGCATGATCCATGAACTCTTGTAAGTGCTCATAAAGTGCATTTGTGTAGGATTCAGCAGTCGTACCTCCTTAGTTCGTCTACATGGGTGTCGTGAAGTTTGCTACTTTTGTTTTAAGAAGTGTAAAGTTGGCTTTGGATATATTTTTTTACAGTGGTTTCCCTAATGGGGGATGGGGGAGGGATGTGGATGTCTAGGGTGATTAGCTTGTGGTCAGATCTGACCGAGGAATTGACTTCTGGTGTGGAATACTGGTTGCCCATGTTGGTAATGACCAGGTGTAGGATATTGCTGCTCCTGGTAGGGGTGTGGATAAGCTGATCCAAGGCATTGGAATTTATGAATTCCAGAAAACGCTGAGCAAAAGAGTTGGTACGAGTAGTTTTCCCAGTTAATGGTGGGGTAGCTGAAATTGGCCATTATTAGGGTGTTTTTCATATTTTCCAGTGTATCAAGAAATGAGGAGTGGGAATCCTGGGGCATGGTGGGGGATCTGTAGCAAGCTACAATTTGGATTGTGGTCTTGTCCAGAGTTATTTGCACTTGGAAAATCTTGGATGCATTATGCTGAGCAACTAGCCTTAGGTGTGGATATCCTTAATGAATATGGACACTCCTCCACCTTTAGTGTTTCAGTCCAGGTTAGGTGGCCAAAAGGTGTGGTATGAATTATAACCTGGTAATGCAGGGGTGCTCTCTGGAGCCTTGAACCGGGTCTCTGTGACTGCACAGATGTCGATGTTCTCCATTTTAAGGAGTGCCTTGAGTGAGTGCATTTTGAGGTTTAGATTTCTGGCATTGAGTAGCATTACCCTCAGATTTTGCTTGCTTGTACCTGTTATGATGGTGAATTAGTCATTTGAACCTTGCCTAAAAAAGGCACTATAGGGGCAGCAAGAGCCTTAGCCAGTATCTGGAATCCCAAGGGTGACAGGTGCAGGCCATTTCTGTTAAAGCATTGTGGTCTGTTGATCATGCCATCCCAGGCAGACAGATACTGGATACCCCTTAGAATGACACCAGAAGCTTAGACAATTGCTGAAGTCAATCATTTTGCCCTTGTACTGTGGTATCATTCTGGGTGATGGCAGGATGCTACTCAGGGCTAGGGTCATAACTGCCTGGGCTACAAGATTGGACAGCTCCTCCATGTCTCTTTTCATGTAGTCCAGGGAGGTACATCTCAGGTAATTCACACCAACATGGACAATGACAGAGTCATATTTGTACTTGTTATGGAGTGACCCAAGTGCGTGCGTTATGTCGCAGATCCTGGCACCTGACAGGCAGCTGACTGTAACTTTCTCCTTGTTTAGCCTGATGGGTGGAACATCAGTGTGCCTGACTATAGAGTCACCTATGACTAGTGTGTTGGGTATGTTGTTATGCCTTATGGGCTGTGGTTGAGTGGCACACTAAGTTTGTGGGCTATGTGTCATTTGGGTTGTGTTGGGAGGGGTGGAGGTTGCTTGCGTTTCTGCTTTGGAAGTCCCTGTTGCCTCGGCAGATTTTTATTGAGAGCCTCCATGAAGGTAGGTGTGTGTTTTGTGTTTCTGTGCATGTGTTTTGGTGGTGTAGGTTTTGAAGGACTATGTGATGAGTGTAGTGTGGTGCAAGTGTTTAACTTCTACTCTTGACTTTTTAGTCCGGTCTTGGGTGAAGAGAGCTTTGCTTCCAGTTTGGCTATATAAGTGCATCTCTCACAGGTTGTAGTGTTGGGTGGTTTTAGGAGAGGGGTATCTGTATACATGAGGCAATTGCTGCATTGCCCCAAGATGTCCAGATTCATCAGGTTGATGGGAGAAAACACTGGAAGATGACCCTTAGACATGCCCAGATAGGTGCTTATTTATTAAGTACTAAAAACTCTGTTTTCCTCTAGACAAGTGAGGAAAGTTGAGTGATGGAGTAATTTGTAGCTTATTCGGTGCTTACAATGAGTTCTGAACAAGTGCTGAGCTCAAAGAAACAGATTTGATTGCTAAAACTAAAAAAATAGCTAGTTCAAAGGAAAAATTCGAAGAACAGACTTTATGGTACTAGGAATAGTTTTAGCCCTAGCTAAGCAGCGATGCATAAAGTGTGTTTTTTTGTTTTGTTTTTTTTAGATAAGCTACCTAGTGCTTACCACTCCCACTGATAAACTAGAAGGCTTCCATCCAACCCAGAAAGGCTTGGGGGGCTGAAAAACTTACAAACAGTCCTGGATACAGCAAATCTGTATCTGGACTAGACTATTGACAGGAAAGCTTAGAAATTATTTTTTTGTAAAGTGGAAAGGAAGAAAGCAGGAGCAGAAGATAATTCAAGGATAAGAAACTAAGTGGGTTGGCCTTCTCAAATATTCTCCCTGTATTAGGTAGAATGAGGTAATGACACTAGACTGGGAGGAGTGTCCCAGATCAAATTTACAGTAGGGGTAGGCAACTGCAAAGCCACCAAGTATAAGAATAGGATACCAATAGGGAGGGAAGGTGACAAACAAACCCAAACAGATGCTTAACAAATATAGAAACTTTCCAGTTAATGCCTCACACACAGTGAAACTAGCTAGAAAAATATGCAGCAGACAATAAAAGTGCTATAAATAACTCGTAAAAATAAGCAAAAAATAGGATACTTTAGTTATACATCACAGATCAGAGTTTGCTCAGTGCCCTTCCTCCAATTAGCTCAGTGTGAAATGGCAGAAACACTCACAAGTTAACTTCTTAAGTAACAGAAAGTTGAAACCTGAAACAACTTTAAAAAAAGCTCAAAAGAACCAATGATGTGCTTACTCCAAGCTGAAGTCCAGGTAACCCCAATCAGCCAAATACCATAAACACTTCCCTCTCCCTGAAATGCAAGAATGGCTTTGGCAAAATGAAGATGGCCTGGAATATGTGCTCAGACCCACAGCCTCTACAAACAAATAACTAGGCCCAAAACAGAAGCCTGAATATGGACAAAGCTACAACTACCCACACTACATAGGCAGAAAAAAAAACTGCAGAAATGTTTATCACAGCAGAAAAGCAACAGTGAGCCTTTACATGAAAGTTTTAAACAGATAAAGGAGCAAGGAGACTCTAGAGAGTGCTTTTTACTGCAAACATATACACTCCTTGGCAATAAATCAGAACAAACAAACCCAAACAGATGCTTAAGAAATGTAGAAAATTTCCAGTTAATACCTCATATACAATGAAACTAGCTGGAAACGTATGGAGCAGACAATAAAAGTGCTATAAATAACTCATAAAAATAAGCAAAAAACAGGATACTTAATGTTATACATCACATATCATTGTTTGCTCAGTGCCCTTCCTCCAATTATCTCAGTGTGAAATGGCAGAAACACTCACAAGTTAACTTCTTAAATTACAGAGAGTTGAAACCTGCTGCCAAACTGGGAGAGAAATGGAAAACCTGAGGGACAAGGGCATCTGGCCAAAAAGAAGGGACAGCAGACAGTCAGATGGCTGCAGACTTGTCAGGAAATGACCGCTTCTGGTACGTAGGTGTCTATGTAGGCTTATCTGAGAAAACATGCCTAGGAGCCTTCTTACCTTTGGAAGACTATATAGGCAGCCTATGTAAAAAAAAAGGCGTCCTACTAGGAAAGTTCCTTGGAAATTTGGGAAAAGGCAAGATAAAGATCTGCTTCAAATCTTTCATGACCTTCTTTTGATCCTGTAAGATCCAGAAAAAGGGCAGCCACAGCAGTAACACACACACACTGATAATCCAAGGGAACATCCAAAAGCTTTGCTTTGATATCATCTGGCAAAGCCTAAAGGTGAAGCCAGGTACAGCGCCTCATCACTCAGCCAGATGCAGCAGCCCTAGAAGATGCATTTGCTGCATCATAACTGCATTTGATAGAGTGATGGGCAACCTGAGAAGTGGAAATGAGCAATTAGAGGGCTGAGGCCTTATCCTCAGATTCAGGCATATAAGAAACAATCTTCACAGTGTGGGAAAGAAGATACAGGATGTACCTCGTCATAAAAGAGTCTGGTAACTGATGGCCCAGAAGGCTAAAATAGCAAAGTATAAAGTACAGTTTTGTACCTGCCATAAATGTAGATGTTCGAGTGTAAACACTGCTGCAGTCATTACACTTGGGTTATCCTGCCGTCAAGCGGTTCCCCAGTCGGCCTGAGTTCCAAAGTCTTGGTCCGGCATCAGTTGCTGTCGCCTCCTCCCTGACGTCAGTGCGACAGGGGTATATAAGATGCAGCCGACGCCATTTTCTTCAATTTTTCTTGCCCCAGATGTCAGGTGCCCCCAAATAGGTAGGCAATTCAAATTGCTAGTAAAGTATACATAAGAAAAGCAAACAACAATTTTCAGTTACCAGCAAATACTCCCCATAGGTAGTAAAGGGTAGAAGACCTAGGTACGTACCAGCAAGTAAGAGGGGAAGGAGGGAGGGTAACCTGGACTGCAGCAGTGTTTACACTTGAACATCTACATTTATGGTAGGTACAAAACTGTACTATGTTCATCATGTTACACTGCTGCAGTCATTACACTTGGGTGGAATCCCAAAGCTGAGGTAGGGTGGCTGGTTCTATAAGGCATTAGGGGTGGCTATAAGGCCCTGCAGCACAGCAGTGGCAAAGCCAGCTCTGGATTTGGAGTATAAAGGCAAATGGTAATGTTTGGTGAAGGTATGCACAGAACTCCATGTTGCTGCTTCCAAAATATCCTTGGTAGGTACTCCTCTGAGGTAGGCAGTTGAAGTGGCTGTTGTCCTGGTGGAGTGAGATCTAATGCTGCTAGGTACAGGTTTCCCATGGTGTGCACAGCAGAAATGTATACAATGTCCTATCCATTTTGAAACAGTCTGTTTTGAAATGGCTTTTCCCTGTGCTCCTGCACCATATGCTACCAATAATTGCTCAGATTTTCTGAAAGCTTTGGTTTTGTCCAAGTAGAAGTGTAACTGCCTGTGAATGTCCAAATAATGCAGTAGTCTCTCCCCTTTATTCTGTGGTTTTGGATAAAAAGTTGGCAAGTGAATAGTTCGGTTTAGAGCCATACTTGATGCCACCTTTGGCATAAATGTAGGGTTAGTTCTTAAAGACACCCTGTCCTGGTGGAAAGTGAGGAAAGGTTCCACTGCCATTAGTGCCTGTAATTCTGAAACTCTTCGTGCTGATGTTATTGCCAGTAGCAGAGAAGTTTTCCAAGAGATATATTTTAATTCTGTTGTGTTAGCTGGCTCAAAAGGAGGTAAAGTTAATTTTTCCAAAACAAAGTTGAGGTCCAAGTTGGAGTAGGTGCTCTATGGGGCGGTCTTATGTTTTTAGCCCCTCTGAGGTACTGTTTGAGCAAAGGATTAGAGAAAATTGGTGGATCCATGTTGTAATGAGCAGAAATGGCAGAGGCGTGGATCTTGATGGATGAAAAGGAGAGGCCCTTATCCAGCATCTCAGTTAAATATTGTAGTATCTGAGGAATGTTTGGGACAAGAGGGTCAAGGCTGTGAGCCTGGTTCCAGGCACAGAATCTCTTTCATTTATCCGAATAGGCTTTCCTGGTACTAGGCCTTCTGTCCTCCAGAATGACATCCAGAACAGCTTTGGAGAGAGGCATTGCTTGCTTGACTAAGGAATTTTCCATGCAGCTAGATTTAAGGTCTTTAGCTGGCTGTGAAGTACCTGATTGTTGTTCTGAGTCAGCAAATGTGGGATGTGAGGCAAAATCCAGGGTGGTTCTTGTGCTAAGTTCTTTAAGATTGGGTACCAGTGCTGGTGTGGCCAGTCTGGTGCAATCAGGATCATCTTTGGCTCTTCTTGCCTGGTTTTTATGAGTACCTTTGGAAGGAGAGGTAGAGGTGGGAAAGCGTATACTTGTACGGTTTTCCAGCTGAATGAGAGGGCATCCACTTTCCATGCTTGTGGATGGTAACTCCTTGTGCAGAATTTCTGTAGCTGGCAGTTCATTGGGGATGCAAACAGATCTATGTCCCGGCTCCACCATTTCTGTGTTATCATTCTGAATATTTGGGGATTTAATTCCCATTCGTGGGGATCCATGATGTTTCTGCTTAAGTCGTCTGCCAGTGTGTTTTTATCTCCTGGCAGGAATTGTGCTTGCAGATGAACTTGGTAGTCTAGAGCTGTGTTCCACAAGGTCATGGCCTGTCTGCAGAGGGGGTAGGAGTGAGTGCCCCCTTGCTTGTTTATGTACCACATGACTGTGTTGTTGTCTGTCTTTAGTAGTAGTTGTCCTGGATGCAGCAGGTCCTTGAAAGCTATAAGGGCATTTTGTACAGCCAGCATCTCTTTTTGATTGATGTGAAGATGCCTTTGCTCTGTGGGCCACTCACCCTGAATACATTTTCCTACCATGTGTGTTCCCCAGGCGTAATCCGATGCATCTGTTGTCACTGTTTGCCTGGCTGTGGGTTGAGTAAAAGGCTATCCCTTGTTGAGGTAACAAGCTGGAGCCACCATCGAAACTCCTGTTGAAGGCAAGGGATTAGTGGTATAACTGTTTCCAAACTTTGACAGTGTTGAGACCATACACTCTTTAGGTACCATTGTAGTTTCCTCATATGCAGTCTGGCATATGGAATTAGTAGTATGCAAGATGCCATGTAACCCAAGGCCTGCAGAATTTTTCTTGCAGGGAGTTGGGTCTTTGTTGCCATCAACTGAAAGTATTGAGTCAGTTGTCCTTGCTTGTCTGGCTTGAGATAAGCCATCTGGGCCGTTGTGCTCAAGCTGGCACCCAGGAATATTATCTCTTGTGAGGGCACTAGTTTTGATTTCTTTTCGTTTACTGTGTACCCCAGACAACTTAATAACTTTTTTACGAACGCCAGATGCTTTATAAGAATCTCCTTGCTCTCTGCTTGAATCAGGCAGTCGTCCAGGTACGGATAAATTTGAATTCCTTTCTGTCTGCAAAATGCAATTACTGGTGCCAGGCACTTTGTGAAGACCCTGGGCACAGTAGATAAGCCAAAGGACAGTGCAGAGAATTGATAGTGCATTGAACCAGCTATGAATCTGAGGTATCTTCTGCAGTTTTGTCTGATAGGGACATGCAGGTATGCCTTCTTGAGGTCCAAGGTCACGAGCCAAGCTTTCTTGCCCAGCATGGGAAGAAGCTGCTGTAGTGTCAACATTTTGAATTTCGGAACATCCAGGTAAGTGTTTAGAGAAGAAAGATCCAGAATGGGCCTCCAGGCTTTGTCCTTTCTGGGAACCAGAAAGAGTCTTGAGTAAAATCCTTGTCCTTGCTCCTGTGGTGGTACCTTTTGAATAGCTCTCATGTCCATGAGTGCTGTAATTTGTTTTTGAGCCTCTGCCCATTGATTTGGTGGCAGATTTGGCATTCCTTTTAACCTTGGCAGAGTGTGAAAGTGGAACTTGTAACCTTGAGATACAATGTTGAGAACCCATTTGTCTTTGGTGATCCGATGCCAATTATGATAGAAAAGTGCCAGTTTTCCTCCTAAGGGGGCTGCCAAGAGACAGCTGTTTGGCAGCTGTAGTGGGAAGTCATTAAGGCTGCTTTTTATATGGTTGGGGCCTGTCTTCCCCTTCTTTCTGGCCTGGTGCACCCCATTGTCGAGGCCTGTAAGGACCTTGTGGTTGACCTCTACCTCTTGGACATCTGTATCTGCCCCTTTGAGGTCTGTCTGTAACGGGAAAGGACCAATTCTTTGTTGGCCAATTTCTGCTAAATCGAGGAGGCTGAACCTGTAAGAAATCCTTCACTGTTTGCATAGATTTTGCCTTATCTTCCATCTTCTTTAATACCTCTTCTGCCTTAACTCCAAACACCACATCCTGCTGCAAAGGTGCTGCTTGATCACAATTATAGTAGTATCTCACCTGTAAGGTGTATGCGAGTATGCTTTACTAAGGGCACAATCTCTAAGGAAAGGTTTAATAGCCCTTAAACACAACTGATTTTTATGTTTTTTGATTCATGTTGCTTTAGATGTATTTTTAAGCTACTTTTTAGCCAAGTTCATTGAAATTGCAAGGATTTTATGTAAAGCATACTCACATGCACCTTACAGGTGAGATACTACTATAATTGTGATCAAACAGCCATTGGTCCATGTGACTATGCTTTAGAGTATTTTAATGAAACTGCTTTTTAAGTTTTTATTCAAGTCTGATGAAGCGTCCATTTTAGACGCGAAAGCGCTTACTGTTCCATTGTTCTTAATAAAGGATTTTTTCGTAAGACTGGCTGGCTTTGATTGTCGTGGAGTACCTGTACCTTTATTTTGCACATTGCAAAGTATGTTTTCCCACTTGTTCAGCTGCATGCAATAAATCCTGCATTTCTTTAAAATTAGGAGGATCTGAATCTGGAATCATTTTTTTGTTTCAACTGAGACATCAAAAATTGCTGATATTTTAGCATGTGAAACTGGCAATTTAAGGCTCTCATTGCTAAAGTTGCAGACGTATATACTTTCTTTCCCCATCTGTCTAATGCTCTGGAATCTCTGTCAGAGGGAACTGGGTTTTTTGTTGATGAGGCCTTAATCCCTTTGGGTCCCTGAGAAATAGTTTCAGGGTCAGCAACAGGGCTTTTATACAGAAATTTGTGTGAGTCAGGGACTCTGTAATATCTATCAGGTTTAACTGGGACTGGAGGTAAGGAGTCAGGATTTAAGCTGGATTCAGTATACACATCATCCACAATATCTAAAACTGGCGGAATAGCAAAGGGTCTGTGTTGAGGTAATAAAAGGAAGTCTCTGAGCCTTTTCTTGGATTCCGAGTAATCCTGGCCTTCCCAGTGGAAATACTCCCTCATGGTATGTAAGGTTTCCCCAAAGGAGTAGTCCTCAGGCGGAGAGGCTGATGGAATTGATTCCTCAGCATCAGAATCCTCATAAGGGGGTAAAGAATATCCTAGGTCTGAGGATGAATCTGAAGAAATGGACACCTGGTCGGATGATTCATAGTCTGCATCCTGCCTGGGCCTTTTATCAGGTGGGGGATGGGACCCCCTGATCAGGGTGATTAGGTCTTCAGCCATTTTGAGCATTTGTTTCTTATGCATGGATGTCTGTCCTGGAGAATGCTGTATTTGTTTCTTTGTTTTTAAGGGAGGCTTAGACTTAGCAGAGGGTTTAATGCTTAACTGGGTAGGTCTGAAAACACCCGCTGAAGCTGTGGATTGCTCAGCTACTTCGGTTCCCTCTGAAGTGTTAGTTTCAGTAGGCTGAAAAACGTGTGCGTCCGAAGGCCCAGCCAGCTCCAAGTGGGAGTCGGAGGCGGCCTGTGGTTCTGTAGAAGCGGTCGTCAGGGGCTGCAAAGGCACCTCGCTGAAAACTGGAGAACCGGCGACCAGCCTAGAAGAGGCCTCGTCAGTTTTGGGCCTCGGATGCCTGTCCTTGTCTTTGTGCTTTTTATGTATTCCAGTCGTCGGAATTTCTGATTGCATGGTGTAATTGAATTTTCTGCCAAAATAATGTCGGGCAAAATCAAACCGACATTTAATAGTGCGCTTGTTAAACCTAGCACAAAACTGACAACCAGTGACATCGCGGTCTGGGCCTAGGCATGGGATACAATAGGAATGGAAATCCTCATGAGGTATTTGCTTCCCACAAGAAATACAGTTATTAACTTTTACTGACATTGGTCTGAGGCAAGAAAAAGTTTCCCCAACGGGGTACTTATCTTTGCAGAAGACTTCGGTTCTGGATTCGGAATGAAAATCTCAGGAGTCGGCTGACCGGCACTTGCGAACTGCTTTTGCTTCGGGCACCGCGTGGCAAGAAAGACTGAAGAAAATGGCGTTGGCTGCATCTTATATACCCCTGTCACACTGACGTCAGGGAGGAGGCAACAGCAACTGACACTGGACCAAGACATTGGAACTCAGGCCGACTGGGGAACTGCCTGACGGCAGGATAACCAAAGTGTAACGACTGCAGCAGTGTAGCACGATGAACATCCCTTCTTACCAGTTCTCTCCATAGCTCTACTGTCTTTATCTGAAGGAAGGAGCTTGGAAGAAGGAAACAGCCTGGAAAGCTCATCAGTAGACACATAAATCACTAGTGGATCAGAAGAAGGGCACTTGGACAAGAATTTGCAGACATCCAGTATCTTATACAAACTATCACACTTCTTGAGATCTGGAGACTGACAATCTGATGTCCGAGAAGCAGCACAGAAGGTAGAGCAGCCAACACAGGAGGGACAGCTAAAGTTTTAGGAGTCTCCATTTGTAAGGACTCATAGCACCATTTCTGGACTTGTGATACTTGACAGCAATCCCATTTGAAATGCTCCATCATATGCAGGATGTGTTACGAAAGGAAAGCGTCTCCAAGGGAGAATCAGAACTGTCAGAGTCTTCCTCCTCAGAACCATAATCTAAAGGTGAAGGCAACTAAGAGGAACAGGCTAAAGAATTAGCCTCAAAGTCAAAATCCTCATCCAAAGACTCTGGGTCTGTAGCCCTTTTAGGTGTAGAGGATCAAGGAAGTGCAGGAACTGAAACCCTCTGAGGAGAATTCAATGCCATCAAGGCAATGAACAAGCCTTGAGTGAAGTCCTGACATTCCCTTTGTGGATCCCTGGGGGCTGACAGCACATGATTAGTCTTCTGCTTTCTCTTCACTGGGATGTCCACTGACAAAACATGAAGGTTCAGTCTCCTGCCTAGATTCAATCAAGGCCCCCCAGCAACGTTTCCCTAATGAGGATCTGAGGAAGCCCTCTAGGCACCTCGGAAATAATTAGCCACTGTTCTCCTCAACATCCATGGTGGAAATTTGCAAAGCCTCCAAAGACATGCAAAAAGCAAGTTTTTTGCTGACCTCTGAGATAGTTGGGTTGGAGGAAGATGAAGGCAATGCCAGATTATCCTCTGGGTTTTCACTCACATCAGGAGAGACATCTGCTGGAGCAGACTCAGGCCTTGACTTGTTGACCTTCTTTTTGAGTGACGGCTGTACCTCGGTGTAAAGTAAGTGGATTCTGCCATAGAACCTTGGGCCAACAGCACAAGACATTGGTGCTCAATATAAATGGAAAGGGAAGAAAGGTGACTACACAAAGTCTTGGGCACAAAAGCCTCAAAGATAGAATACCGAGTGTGGTCATGAGAAGCACCTAAACAAAACTGACAGCTATTATGGCGGTCTTTATGGGGAATGTTCCTTCCACAGTAACAATTCCCTTTTTTGGATGACATGTAACCCACTCAACAATGTAAGAAAAATCAAAAATAAAAGGGTTACTTACCTGAAAGATGAAGGGTCAGTATGACCAGCAACGAGGAAGGCATTCAGGATGACATACAATAATGGCATTTGGACTGGCAGCAACAAAATTCTTATTTGGGAGTTTACATACATCACATTTGTGCCATACGCTTGGGAAGAGAGCATATCTCTAACGTACAATGCTCACTAAGTAATAAAGACTTTGGTATACTGGCTGAACATCGTCTTTCCTTAGCAGGAGATCCTGGAGGTTATGAATACTGCAACAGTGGCATGGAAGGACATATACTGTTATGGTGGGTACAAGCATATTTACAATGTCATAAAACACCAGTTGTAAAACTCATATGCTGACTGACATTTCTTACTAAATTAAATAAATATATAGGTTCCTAGCAGACTACAGAAGTTACAAAACTTCAAACATGGTTAGCTGGGGTATACTATTCCCGGCCCCACAAAGTCTGCGCTGTAAATTTTCCCTTAGAACTAGGCAAGCCTCAACTCAAGTGCTTCAGATCAGCTGCTCTTATTGCAGCACTTGCAAAACAGAAATCAGCACTTGTCCTAATCTCCTAGACAGCACTATTATAATATAGCATAAGACCCTCGATCGTTCGCAGGACTTAAGTTCAATTTACTCTTCAAAGCATGTCCCAGAGGTCAGCTTCAGGTGTACTCTCCAGTTCATCTGGTGGAATTGGGTATCCTGAGGCAATGCCACAACTGCCTCATGTATACAGACAACCCTCTCCTCTTACCTCTAGACACAAACACTTGTGAGAGATGCAAATACACAGCCAGACTGGAGGCTAAGTGCTCTCAACCCATCACTGTAACAGACAGTCAAGATGATAAGGGACACACTTGCATCACACCACCAGTCACACATGAATCTACAAAACAAGCACCGGCAAAACATACGCATAAATACACAAAAACATATTCGGAGGCACTAGGTACCAATCTGAAAAAGAAACAGTGCCCTCTCCAAAGCAGACAAGCAAGCAACCTGCACCCCCAAACACAAGCCAGAAAACACATAATTCACCTCAGCAGTGTGCCTCACAACAGCCCTTAAGGCAAAACACCATACCTAACATGCTAGTAATAGGAGACTGTATAGTAAGGCACACGGATGTTCCACTCACCAGGCTGAACAAGGAGAAGGTTACTGTCAGCTGCCTGTCAGGTGCTCGGATCTGCCACATAACACAGGCACTTAGGTCATTCCAGAACAAGTACAAGTATGACGCTGTCTGGTGTGAATGATCTAAGACGTACCTCCCTGGACTACATGAAAAGAGACATTGAGGAGCTCTCTGATCATGTAGCCCAAGCTGGTATGACCCTGACCTTGAGTAGCATACTACCTTCACCTAGAATGATACCACAATACAAAGACAAAATGATCAACTTCAACAATTGGTTAAGCTTCTGGTGTCATTCTAAGGGGATCCAGTGTCTGTCTGCCTGGGATGACATGATAGACAACCCTCGCTGTTTTGCCAGAGATGGGTTGCACCTGTCACCCCTAGGTTTTCGAATACTAGCCAAGGATCTTGCCGTCCCCATAGTGCCTTTTTTAGGCAAGGCTCAAAGGACAAACCAACCACCGTAACCAGCACAGGTAACCAAAAACTAAGGGTAATGCTACTCAACGCCAGAAGTCTCAACCTCAAAATGCACACACTCGAGGCTCTCCTCAGCATGGAGAAAATCAATGTTTCTGCAGTGACGGAAACCTGGTTCAAGGCTCAAGAGAGCACCCCAGCACTGCCAGGTTACAATTCATATCATACGTTCCGGCCTCAGTTACCGGATCGCAGTACAAAGGGCAGAGGTGTATCCATATTCATCAAGGATACCCATTATCTCCAAGTTAGTAGTGCAACATGATGCCCCAGAGATCATCCATGCGCAACTATCAGCAGTCAAAACCACATTTCAAGTTGTAGCCGGTTATAGATCGCCCACCATATCCCAAGATGCTCACTCTGCATTCCTTGAGACATTGGAAAATATAAAGGTCCTACCCAACACCATAATCTTGGGTGATTTTAACTACCCTGGTATAGATTGGGCGAACTACCAATGTTCCAACTCCTATGCTCAGCGATTCACAGAATTTATAAATTCAAATGCCCTTGAACAACTAGTATGTTCCCCCACTAGAGGGGACAACATATTGGATTTAATCATCACAAATATGGGCGCCCATTGTACCACACCCGTTATCACTCCCTCCTTGGTCAGATCCAACCACAAACTGATAACCCTGGACATCCTCACCCCTCCACCTCCCCCAGTCAAAGAAACCATAGTCAAAAACCTTTCCAAAGCAAACTTCAAACTACTTGCATCCGAAGTGGAAAGCTTCACTATTCCCTTGCAGAAGGATAATGATATCCAGGATGCAGAATCCTACACCAATGCACTTTATATACATCTTCAGGATTGCATGGACCATGCTATCCCAAATAAAACCAAGACTCCTTCCTCAAGCAAGAAGAAACCAGTCTGGTGGACCCCGGCCATAAGCAAACTTTACAATAAAAGGAGGAGACTTGTACAAAAAAAAGGCCAAATCTCAAGTAGAAAAATCATCCCTGATCAGCATTAGTAAGAAATTGAGGGCCCTCATCAAGTCAACTAAAGCTAATTTTGAAAAGAAAGTTGCCAAGGATGCCAAAGATAACCATAAGGCCTTCTATGGCTACATCAAAAACCTAAATGGCAACACTCAGTTCTGTTCTGAGCTAGTACAAAATGGAACAAAATACACTGACCCTTCTGACATTGCCAACATCTTGGCTGACCGGTTCAGTGCAAATCCCCCCCCCCCCACCACCACCTACAGGGCCTATTACCATTCCAGGGGATTGTGTAAGTCCAATTATTACTGATACATTGGTTAACAAGGCTCTATCTAAAGCTAAAAACACTGCCTCCATGGGACTAGATGGTGTCCCAGGCTGTCTCATACGCGAGCTCCAAAAGGAATTAACCCCGCATCTTAATACCCTGTTCAGTCTTAGCCTCTCCACAGGATATGTGCCCATAGAATGGCGCATGGCAACGGTGGTTCCGCTACACAAGGGTGGGGCCACAACTGACCCTGAGAACTACCGACCAATAAGTCTGACCAGTCTGATCTGTAAGGCTATGGAGCGAATTATGGAACTCATAAATGGAGAGATTGGGAACCTCCAGTCACTGGACCCCACACAGTTCGGCTTCGTCAAGGGCAGATCATGCCTCCTGAACCTGGTAGATTTCTTTGAGACAGTTACTCAGGCTATAGATAAGGGAAAGGAGGTACACATGGCTTACCTTGACCTTGCTAAAGCATTTGACACCATTCCCCATTCAGGTATTATTGATAGGCTCACCAGCCTGGGCATAAACCCTTACATCACAAGATGGATCGCAAACTGGCTCTCAGACAGATCCCATAAAGTAAGAGTAGCGGGATCTATATCCGAATCTAGACCAGTAACGAGTGCTGTGCCTCAGGGCTCTGTTCTGGGGCCCCTCCTGTTTGGCATATACTTTTCAGAAGTACAGGCAAGCACGGAAGGGCTGTGGCTGACTAAGTTTGCGGACGACTGCAAACTGGGTGCTATAATAGAGTCTCCGGCCGACATGGAGATCCTCCAGAAGGGCCTAAATGAGACTGATGCATGGTGTCAAAGCCATGGTCTCAAGCTAAATGCAAAAAAATGAGTAGTAATCCCCTTTGGAAAAAACAGAGCACCCGCAAACTACAACATAGGAGGTAATCCCCTGAAATCTGAAGAAGAAATAAGGGATCTAGGGACCCAAGTAGATAGTCAGCTTTCCTTTGATAACCATGTTGCCAAAGTGGTTAGAAAATCCTTCTATGTGACCCATCTGATCACGAAAGGGTTCACATCAAGATCTAAGGATGTAATGGTGCTCCTCTACTCTTCCCTCATCAGACCCATTATTGAGTACAATGCACCAATTGGAATGTACCTGGCTAGACATCTCCAGCAGCTGGAGAGACCACAGAGGTACCTAACCAAGAGGATTACTGGCCTCAAACAGTTGCCCTATGCAGCACGACTGAAAAAGCTAAGTCTGTTCTCTGTTGCATACTGCTTTCTCAGAGGCGATCTCTGTCTAACGTACAGAGCCATGTCCAACCCAGAATTGTTGAACATGCTCCATCTTAGCAAAACCAAATCTACTCGAGCTACATGATCTAGGGATATAAACCTCAACACAACAATGAATAGAACATGCTGGAGGGATAGATTCCCTTCGCAGAGACTTCCCTTACTATGGAACAGGGTCCCGATCTACATAAGTCAGAGCCCCTCACTATCACTCTTCAAGAGGAACCTTGATGAGTGGATGGGTAACAGAAAGTTCACACCTGGGATCAGACCAACAGCACTACTAGATAGGGGCCAAGGGTACTAGCTGCTAGTACAAGGATCTAGGGAACTACTAAAGGGGCGGTGAATACCGCACAACGTGGCTGGGCTAATATATGCCTTTGGGCAGATAGCCCAGTACCAGCCTATGAACCTATACAGCCGAGACCATATGATTGAAGTTTTGAAACTTTGAAAAGACCATATAAAAAATAAAGTAAAAACAAAAACATTTTTTTTACATTTCTGCAGGGGGAAACCCCACCATACCCCAAACGCCATGCTAATTAAATATACCATCTTCAAGATCACACAAGTTTGAGGAAAATGGTACATTTCCCATTCTGCACTATACAGCAATCGCCATTAAAAACATTCGAAGTTTCAAAACTTTGATTACATGGTCTTGAGCATATCCTGTTCAAAGTTTTGAAACTTTGATAATCTGATAGGAAACATTTTATATATATATATATATATATATATATATATACATATATATAATTTATTTATTTTTTTTACTCAGGCCCACTCTGCACTTGTAGTACGATTTCGCCTTAAAGTCCTACACACATAACTCACCTTTGAAGGTGGCTGGGCAACTGCCTTTATCATACAGGGATAACTGGTGATGTCTTCCTTCCAGTGACATGATATTTTTATGTTTATGAAAAAATATTCAAGATTTTACTTAATGCAAGGATACACTCTGTATACCTATTTTGCTCCCTAATATGAAATTATATATCCAATTCTTTCCAAAACTGAAACTATGATGGCTTCCAAACCAAAGATGCATTTAAAATAGAGAACATTACTTGGTAAAATTTTCTGGGAAAAAAATCTTGGACACTCAGTTAACACTTCGCTTAGGTGTTAAGTTAATGATAGAATAGCTACATCTTGAAATTTTAAGAGCAGTTTCCAATGTCTCAATTGTTTCTAACTCAGTGCTCATATTTTTTAGGGAAAACAAATGTGGTTTTAGTTTTGGTGTTAAGACAACACTCTATTTATGATTTTGATATGGATACGACATGTTGGATGACACTTATGGTTTTCATATGGATACGATATGTTGGATGACACTTTCTATTTATGATCTTCATATGGATACGATATGTTGGATGACACTTTCTATTTATGATTTTGATATGGATACGATATGTTGGATGACACTTTCCAGTTATGATTTTGATATGGATACGATATGTTGGATGACACTTTCTAGTTATGATTTTGATATGGATACGATATGTTGGATGACACTAATATTTATGATTTTGATATGGATACGATATGTTGGATGACACTTTATATTTATGACTTTAGTATCAATATGGTATGTTGCCAGTTTAGCTTATCAGGTAAAAATAATAAGCCTTTAATGAGCATGATCTTATAGTCCTTGGTTGGAGTCCATCAATTTCTGCTTCCAAACTGTCTGAATCAGAGCAAGTCACTTAAGAGTGTGCTGCTAGGTTGCTTCTGAAAAGGGACAGCTGTGTCTAGAGAGCTTAACCTTTTTAACCAAATAAAAGCAATATTAAGTCTTTCTACACTAAAAATCTTTTTTTCCAATTTGGAAATTGGAAAAAAAACAGAGGTCCTGGATGATGTAGGGCAAACCCTTCTTACCATTCATAAAAGGAGCTTAGTAGTCACACAGCCTCATAGAATGTTTGTAATACTAAAACTCATCTGTCAGCTTAACGTAACCTGAGTTTGTTCAGTTGCTGATTTTCAAGTAAACTTTCTTTACCCTTTGAAAAAAGGAATGCTTACTTTTCGGTTGTAAATTGAACCTACTAAAAATGTGCACACTTTAATATTTCAGTAGGAAAAAGTACAATTAAATATACTATGAATCTATAATAACTGTAGTGAAAGTCAGACTGTGAGTTGTCCCATTCTTTCATGAAATATTTAGCAAGAACAGTTTCATTTTCTTTCATAGAAATACAGATACATAAGCCCCTTGTAGTACAGTTTAATTGTTTACATATAAAGTGAAATTTTTTTTCTGGCAAATATTTCACTTTCTCCAAGCAGACTGCTTCCACACTCAGATTCAGTCTAGAATAACTAACTTGCGACTTATCATACTGCCAGTTTCAGTATGATACTGTGACTTCCAACACCCAAAAATCTGTGTCACAAACTTTTAAATAAAAGTGTTAAAAAAAAAGTTAAAACGATCCTCTGGGTGAATGTTTCTGTCTATGTGGGAAACAAATAAAAATATATTACTATGGACAAAATTTAATTCACTCTACTATAGCCAAACATTACAGCTATTCCAAGCAAAAAATAATTATTCCTGGGGGAATACCAAAGAGAGTTTTCTCATGACATGCAACACACTGGCACCACTACTGAATCCAAGATAAATCATAACCAGCAACAAAAGGGAGATGGTAAGTATTCTTTGAAATAATGCATGACTTGCAGGTCATGACACGTTGATCATCTGGAATTTAAACAAACATAATGTATTTTTGTATATAATTATAGGATGAATTACTTAGTTAATACAACTAAATAATTTACCCTGTATTTACAAATCCACTAGATACTTGTTTATTTTCAATCACTGATTCTATGATGGATTCAAACCAGGTTATCTCAGCAACTGTCAGTAGTAATGCTATTAGGTACAGAGATAACCCACATGAAAATAGTTAAGGGAAAAAACATCACAGAAAATGTTTGGGATACTGTGTCACTTACAAGTCTTGAAAATCTGAGTGGAAATCAGAAGCACATAAAGGACAGGAATTCATATGCTTGTGAGACAGCTATTACAGGATGAAATGTTAGCAAGTTTTGGGGAATTACTAATGGAAGAAAAGAGAAGCTTGTTGTTCTGTTCTTTAAGGAAAAGAAACTATGACCAAACCTCAAAACCACCTTTTTCTAACAACTCCTCCCATCTAAAAGTAATGCAAAATAGAAATGACAGATTCATACTTCTGTTACACAAACATCACTACCAGACACTAGAGAGAATGGTTGCCTACATCAACTAGAAAAACTTGCAATCAGCACTTTTAAGTTTAACATTAGTTTTTCTGAACTTGTGGCCTGTACTTCCTGACGTGCTCTTTATTTTACACCTACTTAAGATCACTTTGTGCATTACTGTGTCTCTGCATGTCCTGCTCCTAATCCTTCCTCCTCATCGAAGACTTTTTCCTACAGTTAGATCAACACTTTAGAATAGCTTACTTTCCTCTCTGAGGGCAGCAGAAGACCCGAACATTCTCTTGCCCCCTACACAGGTCAGAGCACATTCATTATTTGCAATCAAGTGTCAGTGTATTAGGATTTTTTCCAGTTCATAGGTAGGTACTAGGCTATTGGCCCTAAGGCCTATACAAGCCTAGCCAAAAAGGTACCCTGGCTTTCGCCCCTGTCAAGCAGAACCACAGAAGTGATCCCCGGGGTGAATTTCCTATTACCCATCCAATCATCAAGATTTTTCTTGAAGAGTGCTAATGAGGAGCTCTGTTTTGACATATATTGGGTAGTCTGTTCCAGAGTATGCAAAGTCTCTGGGACAGGAATCTATCCCTCCAGCATGTTCTGTTTATTGTGGTGACAAGGTTTAGGTCCTTAGAGCATGTAGCTCAGAGGGATTGGGATTTAAGTGGAGCATGTCCAACAGCTCTGGGTTTGACAAAGCTTTGTATGTTAGGCAGAGATCGCCTCTGAGTAGGTGATATGCGACGGAGTAAAGCTGAAGTTTTTTGTCGGTCTGTGTAAGGCATCTGTTTGAGGCCAGAAATCCTCTTTGTGAGGTATTTTTGCGGCCTTTCCAGTTGTTGTAGATGCCTTGTGAGGTACATACCAAAAGGGGCATTGTACTCTATAATGGGTCTAATGAGTGATGAGTAGAGGGGAACAATAACCTCTTTTTCTGGAAGAGAAACCTTTTGTGATTAGGTGTGCCACGTAGTAGGATTTCATAATCACTGTGACAATGTGATTATCAAAGGAGAGACTACTGTCCACCTGTGTCCCAAGGTCTCTTACCACACTTTCGGTGTTAAGTAGACTACCGCCTATGTGGTAGTTCATGGGTACAGAGGTTTTACCAAAGGGGATGACAATGCATTTCTTTGGCATTGAGCTCGAGACCATGGCTTTGACACCAGGCATCTGTCTCAGTGAGGCCCTTTTGTAGGATGTCCACATCGTTAGGAGTTTCGATTATGGCTCCTAGTTTGCAGTCAACTGCGAATTTATTTAGCCAAAGACGTTCTGTGTTAGCCTGTACTTCAGAGAAGTAGATACCAAACAGGAAAGGAACCAGGACTGAACTCTGTGGTACTCCACTTGTCACTGGTCTGAAGTCTGATTTGGAGTCTGCTACTTTCATAGTGTGGGTTCTGTCAGTAAGCCAGTTGGCGACCCATCTTGTGACATAGGGATTTATACCTAGTTTAGTGAGTTTATCTATATTTCCAGAGTGGGGGATGGTGTTGAACGCCTTGGCGAGATCTAGATAGGCTGTGTGAACCACCTTACCCTCATCTATGGCTTTTGTGACTACTTCAAAGAAGTCTATCAGGTTTAGGAGACATGATCTGCCTTTTACAAACCCGAACTGTGTGGGGTCCAGAGTTTGGAGATCTCCAATGTCTTTGTTTATGAGTTCCATGATGATATGTTCCATGGCCTTGCAGACCAGGTTCGTCAGGCTAATGGGGCGGTAGTTCCCAGGGTCTGTTGTGGCCCCCCCCCCCCTTTGTGGAGTGTGATAACAATCGCAGTGCACCATTCAATGGGCACAAAGCCTGAGATGAGGCTATGATTGAACATGGTACTTAGATGGGGTGCCAGTTCATTCTGTAGTTCGTGTAGAAGGCAGTCTGGGATGCTGTCAGGTCCCATGGATGCTGTGTTCTTGGCTTTGGAAAGTGAGGTTTTTACCTGTGCAGCCATGATTACAGGAACTTTGCATTTTTCTGGTATAAAGATGGGTCCTTTAGGGGATGAGAGGGGGTTAAAGTTAGCACTGAACCTATCTGCCAGGATGTTGGCAATATCAGTTGCTTCTGTATATTTAGTGTCATTGTGCTGTAACTGAGAGCAGATCTGAGTGTTGCCATTGAGATTCTTGACATAGCTATAGAATGCTTTGTGGTTGTCTTTAGAATCAGTGGCGATTTTGTTTTCATAACTAGCTTTGGAGGATTTTATGAGGGATCTCAGCTTCTTATTGAGGCTGACCAAGGAGTTCCTCCAATCGTGAGATTTTACTCTTTTTTGCAACAGTTTCTTTCTTCTATTGTAGAGTTTGTTTATGGCAGAAGACCACCAGATTGGCCTCCTTTTTCTGGAGGATAGCATCTTGGTTCTGTTAGGGATAGCACGATCCATGCACTCGTGTAAGTGCTTATAAAGTGCATTTGTGTAGGATTCAGCAGTCGTACCTCTATTGTCCATCTGCATGGGTGTCGTGAAGTTTTCCACTTCTGTCTTAAGAAGCGTGAAGTTGGCTTTGGAGAAATTTTTTACAGCTGTTTTCCTAATGGGGGGTGGGAGTGGGATGTCGATGTCTAGGGTGATTAAGTTGTGGTCGGATCTGACCACTGAGGAGCTGACCTCTGGTGTGGAACATCTGTCACCCATGTTGGTGATGACCAGGTCTAGGATATTGCTGCCCCTGGTGGGGGTGTGGATAAGTTGATCCAAGGCACTGGAATTGATGATTTCCAGAAAACGTTGAGCAAAAGAGTTGGTACATGAGCAGTTTTCCCAGTTAATGGTAGGGTAGTTGAAATCACCCATTATTAGAGTGTTGGGTTGTACCCTAATAATTTCCAGTGTATCAAGAAAAGAGGAGTGGGAATTCTGGGGCATGGTGAGGGGTCTATAGCTAGCTACAATCTGGATTGCGGTTTTGCCCAGAGTTAGTTGAACTTGGATAAACTTGGATGCATTATGCTGAGCAACTAGCTCCTACATACCCTCTCCATTGAAACATTTTAATTTGTTGTCATCTGCTATGCCCTTGTTTACATCCTTTAGATCAATGCATTCTTATTAAATATCTAGAAATTTAGCACAGAAAAACAAATTTAATTTACATAAAGGAACATCATTCCTATAATCAGCAGAAATGCTCTTTTTCCACTTTTGGAGGATGACATGTTTCATTGATGCCTTTGCAACAGATATACTACTATCTGGAAATGTAAAATGGTATTGGCAAACCTACATAAAAGTTATTACTGCTGAATATTTTTAATAATACTCCTTTTCTAGAGAAAGTCTAAAAGTGATTCAACAAGACTGTCAACAAATAAATAACATGAAGGTAGCAGTTAATATGTAAGGGGGTGGTGAAGCCATCTATAAAAAAGAAAGTGAAAACGTAGTGCCATAGCAGGATTCAGTATTTGGAGCAAACATGTTCAACATACTTGTTTCTGATATCAAAGTGAGATTAGAAAGCAAGAGTAACCTGATGTCTGATGATGAAGTAGTGATGCTGGAGTAGATGAAGAAAGCTGGTGCACTAGTGATGCGTGAGGTAGTCTGCAGCACGACTTGACAGATGGCAGCTGGGATTTAATAAATAAGTGCAAAGTAAAGTGGTAAAATATACAAATATTGAAGGGTAGCCCCAAGGAGAGGAGAAAAGGAGTATCAGGGAGGGCTCAGTCACTCCAGGATGCATTGTGAAATGCACATGAAAGGGCAGTGTGAAAGTTATCAGGACAGAGAGGTACAAATACTGGAGTGCCTCCCACAAAGATCAGTGCTTTGCCCCACTACACCGTGCACTGTTTAGAAGTTTCCAGATTTACTATGTCGAATTCTAGTAGTCATATGGGAAACACCACCTAGATAAAATGTGTGAAGTGTAGTTACCAAAATGGTGAGGACAACAATGGGCTTGGGGATGGTGGTTATGAGAAAAAAATTGGATATGTTGGAATGAACAGACTAGAAAACCAAAGACAAAAGGATGACCGATTTGACAACAATGCTGGGCATACTTGAGCTGAACAGTTAGGACAGAGGGAATAAAGTGAGGCAGAAGACAAATATAAAAGCAACTAAGTTAAAGGGAAAAGTAAACTACTATGATACTTCTGACTTTTCTGCAGGCTCTAATGGTCATCCTGTGTAGCATCTGTGTTAGCACTTTTTATGAAAAAGTCCCTTCTGATATGTTACATTACAGGTTCATAGGTGATTACCAGGTTAGTGACCCCAAGTGGCACATTCACCCCGATTACACAGTTCTACTTTGAACAGATGTATTCCATGTTGAATGATGTCAAGACTTATAAGACCATCACTGGACATTTAGTTAAAACCGTTATTGATAAAGTACACGTTAGTCTCCGACCTATTTATGACTGGCCAGATTAGTGAGGAACTACATGAATATTTTTATATTGAACACCCTCATCATTCCAATGTTATATGGCTTACCTAAGGTACACAAGGACCCTGTGCGATCACCTACGAGTCCTATCGTATCCATCTGCAGCTGGGTCACAGATTCTCCATCAATCTTTGTAGAGAAGACTCTTAGACCTGCACTCAGTAAGGCACTGACAGTAATTAAAGATACTAAGTCTTTCTTAGAGGAGTTTTTTTCTTGATATGATCAATATGATGGGAATTATGACTAATGCTTTTCTCACACTAGATGTAGCTTCATTGTTTACAGTGACGCCCACTGACTGGGGCATTGATTGTGTGAGGCGATTCCTTGGTAACAGTACTGACTGGCCAGTGAGCAAGGTCACTTCGCTATGTGAATTAATTGAACTTACACTCAAAAATAATATCTTTGTTTTCAACAATGATTTTTATATCCGGCAGACAGGAGTTGCAATGGGCATGGTATGTGCCAAGACTTATGCTAACTTTGCCCTTGGCATGCTGGGAACAGGAGTATGTATTACAAAGTAATGTTTTTGTGTAGAATATCCTGTTCTACAGGTGATTCATGGATGATATATTTCATGTATGGAAAGAAACAGAACAGAGCTTGAATAGTTTTATTGATTTTTTACACAAGACAACTGATTTTTTGAAGTTTAGTTATTGCTTTTCCCATGGAAGTATAGACTTCCTTGATGTTACAGATGACAAGGGAGCACTGGGACGTTGCCACTCTAATCTCTCCAGGAAAACTTGTAAGAGGAATACTCTGTTACACAGAACCAGCATGCATCCTGGTCATGTTACTAGAGATGTTATGAAGGGACAATTCCTGCGGATAATGAGGCTAAATGATGGTGACAATGACCTGGTTCCAGCTTTTGGGCTTCTTAAGAATGAACTTTTAGCTTGAGGATATAAATTACATGAGACTGAATGCTGCATGAAAGAGGTACTTCATATGTGGGGTAGTGATGGAAGACCCTACTTTTCTGAGAGATTCAGGAATGATGATATTGGAGATGCTACTTCTGCTAGTACATGTCATAAGAATAGGGCTTGTCTCACCAATTCGAGTGATGTGAACATAGTATGCAATTATTTTGAAAAAGAATTGGTCTATTTTCCAAACTGGCCCTGGCATCAGAAAGGAATAACCTTTCCCTTAAACAACAATTATGCTATCAGAATAACTTGATAGAGACTACAGTTCACTCTGCTCGAAAAGGGACTTTTAAATGCCGTACTTGTAGAGCATGTAAATATATTCTAACAAACGCCTTATTTCTGCAATCCAGTACTGGTTTTATAATAGAGATAAACTTTTATGCTGACTGCAAGAGTAAAGATCTGGTTTATTAGCAGACTGTACTGTCTGCAGAGCCTTCTATGTTGGCAAAATGAATCACATGCTAAAAGAAAGGGTCATGGAGCATATTAGTGATATAAATAAACAGAAACTAATACCTTGGACAAGCATGTATTGGAACGATCACTTGTTCAATTTTTTTGTGCTGGAGTTGACTTCACACTGAATGTGCGGGGTGGAGATCAGAATAATATAACAGAATACCGTGAGCTGCACTTGATACTACTTTTACAAGCATACCTTCCACCAGCATTGAATGGGATGATTTAATTGAAGACAGTGTTGAAATCCCACCCCCTTTCATTAAATTACTCTTTTGGCGGCTTGGCCCATAGTGACAACTTAATTAGTTGATTAATTCATGAGTAAGCTGACTGCATGTGTTTCAATGACTGGACCTTGTTAGATTTTTAAAAGCTCTTCCCCAAGTGGTTTTATATGGTCTGAAGAAGCAGATCGAGTATCTGTGAAAGTGCTTACCTTTTATTTTACGTTTTCTGTTTTATTAAAGTTTATAGTTCATTTTCAGCCGTGTTGATCTGAGTTTTATATATCTTCTTAGATTCTGTTTTTAGTCAAATTCATCCTATGTTCTTACAAACTTGTTCATAGTTCATATATAGGTCATAATTTAAAGATATGAGTTTTTGATTCAATAATCTTAAAAGCAAAGAAAGCTTGGATTTCTTTCAGTACTTTAAACAGCTTCAGTATACCACCTTTTGGATTAGCCTGATATACTATCAGGTCATTCGCAAAGTGGGCCAACTTATTGCTGGTTTCATAACCAATCATGTCCCTCTCTCTCTGTTAGTTTAATAGCTAGGGGTTTGATGTGACAGCTATGCAGACAGCAGCTGAAAAAGGGTACCCCTGCCGTGTTCCCCATTAACTCAATAGGTACTAACATCCTACCCTCCCTTATGTTTATAATTTCATGAGAAACGCTGTATATACTTTCTATTAATTGAATATATATTTTTGAAAGGGCCATCCTTTACATCACCTTCCTGAGAAAGACCCAATTTACTTTGTCAAATTTTTTTTAGCATCTACGCTGCCCAGAAACAAACATCTTTTTATTTAATTCCATCTCTCTCTGCATAATCATAGGAGGATATGAGGCTATTGGCCCTGAGGCCCTTGTAAGTCTAGCCTAGAGTTTAACCCATGTTTAGGCAAGTCAGCACCCAAAGCCCCTGTCCAGCAGGGAACACAGGTGGAATCCCAGGGGTGTGTTTCCTGTTTCCCATCCGGTTATCTAGGTTGCACTTAAAAAGGGATAATGAGGTGCTCCGCTTGATGTGGAGAGGGAGTCTATTCCACAAAAGGGGGAGTCTCTGGGATAGAAATCTGTCCCATCAACAAGTCCTACTGTTGTCACAGACCAGGTTGAGGTCGCACGTGCAGGTTACTCGAATGGAGCTTGACTTGTGAATATGCAGCAGTCCCACCGAGGCGGGGTCTGAGATTGCTTTGTATGCCAGACAGAGGTCACCTCTGAGGAGTCTGTATGAGACTGAGTAGAGGGACAGGGCCATTAGCCTATCTGTGTAGGGTAAATGTTTGAGGCCCTGGATTCTGCAGGTGAGGAACCTCTGTGGTCTCTCCAGCTGCTGCACATGCTTTGCAAGGTATATGCTGAAGGTGGCGTTGTACTCAATAACTGTTCATATAAGGGAAGAATACAGGGATGTTATGACCTCCTTGTCCCTGGATGAGATGCCCTTACTAATGAGGTGGAGCATGTAGAAATCTTTCTGTACAACGGAAGTAACATGGTGGTCAAAAGTCAGGTTGCTATCAACCTGGGTGGCCAACTCACTCACTACTGACTGTGTACTTAGGACGTTATTAATGTGATAATATGTGGGGATGTCACTCTCCCCAAAGGGGTTGATGATGCATTTTCTGGCATTCAGCTTGAGGCCATGGTTCTGGCACCAGTCATTTGTTTGGTTGAGACCCTCTTGGATGACATCCACATCACTTGGGGAACTTATTTATATTAACAAACATTTGTCTACCCTCTGTGAAGTCACAATGATCTAAGTCTATTAGAAGATGCTGGTGCTACGGAATCCTTGTTTTGCGAAAGCCACTATCATGGATCTTTTTTTTTTTTTTTTTTTTTTTTTACAGAACACTGGAATTTGCCCTTGTTTACTTTACTGAACAGTTCCTATCAAAGGAACTAATTTCCTCCTAACTTTCAGATATCACTGGACATTTCATGAGGGCCTGTGGCTATACTTGTTGATTGCCAGATAAATACTGTACTTATTTTAAACAAGGTGGTTATTTGTCCAGCATATCTATGGCCTCCTTATCCAGATGTTCAATATTCATCTCCCTCATAAATTTCTCCGTATGTTCTATAACTTCTTGTTCCATGTCTTCTGCCTTGTACAACTTGGCACAGTAGTTCTGAAAGATAGCATGTCCTTAGAATCTTTTACCACATTTTCTGTGTCAGCAGCATCTAATTTTACATGTTGTTCTCCCTGCCTTTTGTGCCTAGTCCTTGTGGCTGTAATCTTCTGGGAGCTCGGGTTATCATCAGTCAAGGTTTGTTTATATAACACTGTCTTCACATCATATAATTAGTCTCTATGTTCGTTTACAGCTTACTCAGATCGACATCATTGCTGCCTCTTATTACCTTCTACGTTCTAACCAAAGTATCAAAAATTCTTAATCGTTTGCAGATTTTCCATAAAACTTTTTTCCCCTTTGTTTACTCATCTGGTGCGTAATGATTCGTTTTCTCTTTTTTTTCTTTACTTTTAAGTTCATCACGGATACATATTTAATTTGACTGCACGTACATTTCCTGTTCAAAAAAATGTCAAAATGAAAATGCTCAAAAGGTGATTCTGACATCTCTTTTCCTACAATAATGCTGTCATACATCCAAGTCACCCACTCCTGTTTTCCAAATTAATCAACGGGAAGGCAAGGAGAGGAATTTGTGTCCAGCAATTTGTGCTAAACGTCATCCAGATACTACTATGTAGGCCTCATACACAAACTGTCCAGTGCCCCATAGTGTCCTATACAACAGCCCAAAGCCCACTGTGTTTTGTTGACAACAGTTACTCCACCTCAGGTCAGGCATATTTAAATCAACCAGGTTGAGTTGTGGATAACAATTAATAAAGAGTTGAAAGACTACCTGGGAGGAGAAGAGGGCAAGAGCCATGTGGGATGAACTGATCCTGCAAACAGAAAAACGTGGTTTAGGACTATCTGATTTGAAGGGGTATTTCAGAGCTACACAGTTAAGGCTCCAATACATAGCAGAAGCAGAAAGCTATAAATCAACGTGGATGAAACAGGGGGAAGATCAAGAAATAAGGAGAGACTGTGATTTTGGCTATAGATCCTTAAGGAGAATAGCAACAAACATCCAGAAAATCAAATTTAGAAAGTATTCTATGAACTAAGACAGCACAGGAATGGAGAAAGGGGATTCTACCAATAGGGATGACTGCAATGTGGGGTACAGAGAAAAGGCAAGAGGGGGCTGGAATATACTGGAGAAAATTGGTAAAGGAACCAAAGTGTTGGGAGCAAATAATTAGAGAGGGAAAAGTAACAAAATGGGAAGATGCCAAGAATTCATTTGTACTGCAAGCTACAGACTGCTTTCCCCATCAAGGATTGACATCAGAGTATAGGCAAAGATAAAGCAGTAGGGGATCCTAAATGAAGAACCAGCACTGGTAGAGTTTTTAGTAGAATCTAGAACAGAGGCTGTTGTTAAAAAAGGGATAATTAGCAGGGCATATAAAATATTGCACGATAACTATAGGAATCAATCAGTGATGGTTAGAAAGAATTGGGAAGAGAGAAACTGGATAAGCAATTCACAAAGAAACAATGGGAGGATATATGTCTGGTTCACAAATGTGCAACTAAGTCTATAAGATTGAGGATCTTTGCTTGGAAGTGCTTGTATAAATATTTTATACCCCAAGCAGACTACAGAGAACTTTTTCTCAGGTTGATTACAAATGTTGGGGGTATGATGGGGAAAAAAAGAGGTAACTGGAACGGTTTACTATCATTTATTTGAAGTGAAGTCGGTCGATGCCACTTCGTTCAAAAATCGGAACGTCGAACACTGATATTGCCGAAATACACATCTGCCCCTATCCCGACCCATGTTAAAACCCATCCCTAGGTAGCAGTCGACATGTATTTTGGCAATTCCGGTGTTTGACATTGTGAATTTCGCAAAATCTTGGTCGACCATGTGAACAATCGGCAGAGTACATTTCAGGTATATGATAGTAATCCAACTGGAACATATTTTTTGAGCGTAATAAACTGGCAGACCTTAAAAATTCCCTGCAGACTACTCTGTCAGAAAATTGATGTAACTATAGAAATTATTCTTTTGAGCTGGGATACAGAATCGGAATTGCCTAGACATAATAAGGCCTTGCTGAGTTTCATTTTGGCGGCTTCCAAAAAAAAAAAAAACAATTATTCGATTACTAGAAAATGGAAAGCAACATCTAAACCAACCATACTAGAAGTAGTAAACATATTAACAGAGATAAAATACACGCAGAATAATGTTTTAGAAGAGGAATGCCATTTAAGGGAAGCCAGGAATCGAATAAGCTAACAATATTTGACTGACAATGACTGCACTGAAGATTATAGCTGATGTATAATGTTTAGCACTGAAAATATATTAATATGGTTTGCTTTCATTTGTATAAATGTAAGATTGCCTATGTCATATGTTATGATTCAATGAAGATGCTTCTTGTTTAAAATAAATATATAAAAACAGTTACTCCACATGCGATACCTTCTGCATTAAAAGTTGCTTGACCAAAAAGAAAGAATTTTGACCGCAAACACATGACAAAAGTTAGCCCTCTTGTTCTTTAAGCTATCTGAATCTAGATAATCAACATCAGAGATAGGAACTGTCCCTTCCCCACCAATGGACCAGTCTGTAAATCATTTAAGATACATTAATCAATCAATACATCTTCCTGAAGGAATTATCAATAGATGAGGGCAAAATTAAAGTGCCAGGCAGAACCACTCCGCTTTTATGTACAGAAAGGATAGAATCAATTAAGTATGAAGTGTGGCAGATTAAAAGATGCACTACCTATAACCTAAGGTCGTAATGCAAAGAAAGCCTGTCCTTACTTACCCATCGGAATAGACCACTGTACTGACCATATTTTTCAGTAACCCCCTGCATATCGTAACAGTAACACATCCCACTAAAGATACACAATTACCCCTTTCCTACCAAGCCTTCTGTAACCAATCTAAATAATATATATGAAGCATAAGGCCTCCTGTAAGTAAAATACAATAGGCAACCTAACTTGCATCCATGTCCTTCTATCTAGGTTCATATTTTCTTCATATTATGTTATTTTACTAATGAAGTCTCCCATCCTAACCCCATTTTCCCACCTTCCTTTCATTTCATCTCAAATCCTTCGCTCCTGCCTTCTATTCCCTAAAACACATGACAATATATACTGTACGTTTTTATTATTTACTGTGTAAACTACATTTTAAGCAAGTTATACAACTTGTGCTCTAGTTTAAACAGGGATGGTCCCTTTCTTAGTTACATATTTTCTTCTAGTTGTAACACTGATAGGGTCCTTGTAATTTTTCTTAATGTTTATCTGCATGCACGTGTTCATTTGAAAAAGTCAGCATGCACTAGTGCACTAGTACTGCCCTGGGCTGAGCTAGTGAATGGTCCCCATCTGGATCAGTGCTATACTCCAGTTAAAAAATGAAAACTTAATTAAAAATGAGTATTTTATGGAGGGAATCTTTCGATCCGGGTTTTTTGCAGAGTTTCAGGATACCCAAAGTCCGTCACACAAGGGAATCATTCCAATTTATGGAAGAGCTGTCTAGCAGTAATATGGCTATGTGAGATTTGAACCATACCCCCACAGGGACGACTCTTCAGAAGGACAAATCTGCATCATCCTAGCTTTTCTCATCCCGTACTTAACAGTCAAGGTTTTCCAAACATGTCTCAAATGAAAAGAGGAATTATTTGGAGACAAAAATCTCACTCCTTGCTGGTTTTCACTAATGCTTCTTCTGGCTTTGTCACTGTAACAAGCCTGGCTAACTCTCACCATGAATGTATATAATCTATTAATCAAATTACAGTTATTTTTTCCCCCCCGACTGTTACCAGGGGTAAATTGAACTTATGATATTGTCTATTTCATGTCTGCTTATGTCATTTGTAAATATCTCATCTGTAATATGCCTTCTTTGTTATTATTTATCTGTCTACCTTGGAGCTTTTCTCCCTGGGCCTCCACTGAAAATGGACATTAATCCAGTTGGACTATCCTGGTCAACAAATGTAAAATAAAATAAAATGGTGAATCTTCTGTCTTTACAGAAAGCTCTGTGCAAGTTCGTGGTAAGATTTGCAATGAATTGGGTGACTTAAAATGGTTTACCTTATCAGATAAATCAGAGATGTCAAAATCTTGACAAAACACTCTAATCTGGTTAGGAAATATACATTAGCATTTTTTCCAGGTCTTTAAAAAAAAAAAAAGTAAGCCCCACATCTGATGCCTTATCCTTGAGTGAGGTGTGGAAAGCACACACAGTAATCAGTAAAATACTTGTCACGTAAACAATTCAAATGCCTGAAAATGCATGCTGCTTCTGACAACAGAATCAGCCTTATTTTTATTTTGAAACACTTGTTCAAGTCTTTGCTTTGCTAACATGTTAAGTCTGACATGACTTGAGTTTATGCTTTCTGGAGTGATTGTGTATACATATCGAATTACTTAATTTAGAGTTGAGAGAGTACATTCTGGGAGTCTAAAAACTGTATCTTTTTTGGTTATAATTTATTAGTGCATATATATTGTTAGCCCCCCCATACACACACAAACACCACCATCACTCTTCTCAATAGGCGAGCTGTAAATAGTTAATGTTTATTTCAACTATGCAATCCTGGCCTCTGACCAAAAAAAAAAAAATTTTTTTATTTTCTTGAGCCACTAAATGACAAGAGAGAGAGAAAAAAATGTCAGAGGCCCGTTGATTGAGAGAGAAACTGTCTCTATAACAGCACTGCAGGAAAGAGGTGCAATAAAGACCTCACCAGCAACATTACTGGAAAATGTTTCACCATGCGAAACTTCCTTTTCCAGAAAGCCATATTTAAAGGTGAACTTCCCTTCTGCTGTCTTCTTAAAAGGTGAAACTACACAAACTTTCAGATTTGTATGTAATTTACAGAACAAATCAAATGTTTAGGCACTTGCAGGCAAGACGTAACAGTTTTACAGCTTTGCTGGATCTCATCTTGGGTATTACTTTTTGTAACCCTTCTACAATAACATGTATTTATAATTACAAATCTGATATTATTTTGCTCTCTTATTTCCACTTTAAGATGTATGCTTCTGTGGAGATGGGATGCATGTGTTTTTTTACCTTAAATACTTACTGGGAGAAGGGGGAGATACACGATTTGTTTTTGTCTCTGCTACAGGAAAGATAAAACTGGTGGAAAAGCAAAGAAATAGGAGACAGCACTTTCATAAAGACTTACAGATATTTACTTAAATACCTCTCATACCATTTCAAGGTAAGGTGTCACCAAAATACTGCACACATCTGTGAAAGCAATACATTAATGCAAGGAATGTTCAAGGAAAACCACTATGCAGTATAAACTGAAAGGCAGAAAGATATCACTTCACTGATTAAGCTGCGTGTGCCACCATTGTGGTGTACCTGCCTGGGGAGGAATTAGTTTCGTGCAGATGGTCATTCTGCAGTGCTGCATTGTGCTGTAGTCACATGGGAGGGCACTGATTTAATACAAACCATAATAACTGAGGACAAGGAGTCAACGCTCAGCAGAATACACCTGAAAATATACCATTTAATGCAGCCAATGTTGATTAGGGGGGTCAGCAGTGCCACTACCATACTGTGCTCAATGGGGGCAAGAACATAAATGCCCACCCAGGCCAATGATGTCTCCTCTGCTATTACTGACAAAGACAGACAGAACGTTGTGCACAGCACATATGATTTTAAACAAAATCTGAGGTATTTCTGTGTGGAGTTCTTTGGCAATTTAAAGCATCTCTTCACAAGGGATTACCTACCCCCAGCTGCTGCTTCTTTCTCTCCTGTATGTATACATTTTGTGCATTTTAATTGCATATAACCTAAGGCATTCATAAAAAGAAGAAAAAAAACTTGGCAATACTCACCCATAGCTTGACAGGTAATATCCACATCTTTATCTACTTCTCCCACAATTCTCCTCACTGGCTCTACAGTAAAATATGGTGACTCTGGAGAGAGACATGAGATGGCATTAGACCAACATTACTGGTTTTCAAACATCACTATACAAATCTAACAAAATTCTCATTTCTATAGTTTCATCATACAATAAATTAAGCTTTTCTCATCAACTACTCTTCAAGAAATGCACAGCAGCACTCCAATGGCTACATGATTTATTTATTTATTTACAGTTGTTTATTGGGGAAGCCCACTAGGCCGTTATGAGCCCATTTTCAGTGGTGGCCCGTGGCAAAAAGCTCCACATTACTTAAAAAGCCATAAATGAGGAGAGAGTCAGTGACAACAAATGGAGGAACGGTCACTTTGCGGAATGGTCACTTCACAAAACAGAAAAGTATATAGAACTGTGTACTGTTTAATGTTGCCTAAACCTCATTATTGATTTAGTATGTTACAACGTTTTAGGAGGGGGTTCCATTTGCTCACCTGCTTTGTAGGACAAAATACCCTTTACCCACTGTTTGCAGCTCCTTCTTAAATCATTAAGAAATTAAGATTTGGGATAATGGTGAAGGGATTGGGGGTTGAGATAATGTTTGAAGTGCTAACCTGACAGACACGAGGTTTGCAGGGTTTGATTCTTACCTTTGAAGAGAAACTGGCTAGACTTAAAATAGTCTGCAAGCACAGTTAGCCTAGTAGTTACCTTCAGGCCTGCGGACGTCTTCTCATGGTAACTGTCCAATGTTTCAGTAGAAAAAACAACTCAATTGATACAATCAAAGTAGTTATTTGAATTACTCCCATTATGATGCCTACCAGAAAATAATACAAAAACCAGTGTTGTACATTACTGCTGGTTCATCCTTCTTTTGGTTGCTTATTACACACACTACCTGTTTTTCATGCATTTCAGTAATCATCTCATCTCAAATTATACTCAGTATGATAAAAAACTTATCACACATGCTCTCTGTGTCTTTCTCCCTGTAGTCTGTATCTGATTATTCAGTTTTAATTATTTTTTCATTATAATATTGAATCATGCATGTTCATTATCTGACAGATACAAGCATGCAATAAGGCACAAGGTCATGTTCTTTGCAAAGATAGGGAGGGAGCCATAGGGCTCTTTTCTACTTGAGTATTTGCCTCCTTCCCCTTTAACTAACTTGTAAAAATCCTCAAAATTGTATACTGCTGGTCTGTCTTTCCTGCTAAACATAAGTAAAATTAAGGTGCTGAGTGCAGATTTTAGGCCCATACATTCACCTTACCTCTGGTGTGGTGTCTTGAGTCATTCAGGGTATTCCCTGTAACCACTCCCACTGCCTTCTCTTTTCCCCCACCCCCCTCTTTCCTCAAACAGGTAAAACTGCTACAACGTAGTACAGGCATTGCTTCATCCCTGCTCTGCTTGCCCTCACTTTGCTTGGGCTTGCTTCACACCCCACCCTACCCCCAAATTCCTCCTACCCCTGCTGCTGCTACATTTATTGGAACTAGACCACACCCCACTTTTTAAACCAATCAGTAACAACTTGTCATTCAACAGCACCACCCTCAACCTGATACCCACCAGTCCTCCAACTCTACTATTCCTTTTGCCTAAGTTTCAAGTCTCATTCAGTAGGTATGCTATTACCCAAAATAGTCTTAACAACTCTACTTCTACCCTGTTACTCATCCCATATCTCCTAACTGCCTACGAATATCAGGATCACCCAGGTTTCCACTACCCTAAATTCCAAACATCCATGCCATCTAGAACAGATAATAATGCACCCTTACTCACTCCCCTCATGCTTACCTCCTTAACCCCTAAATACTACCATCTTACTGGACCTAGTTACATTAGTCCTAAAACTAGACACCATTACAAAACTTTATTCAAAATCTTAAAACTCATACTAAGGATACACTACAACTTCACAAAGGATGACAACATCCACCCAAACCCTGGTCCATCCCCACCTATGGACTCTAATCCTCCTACTATATCCCCTACCACCATAGCTTCAACAAATAGACCTCCTAACTCAATGCTGGTCTGCCATCTAAACATTAGGAGCATAAATAACAAAACTCAGCACCTGCATGCCCTCTTAGCTGTTCATTCCCCAGATGTATTATGCCTAACAGAAATGTGGCTAAAGCCTGCCACCAAGGACCATGAGATTCTTCCATCAGGGTACAATATGTTTTGACTAGACCGTACCACCAGAAAGGGTGGTGGGGTAGCCATACTTTACAAGTCTACCCTGTCAGCATAGACACCCAACCACCACCCCAGATCAATAATGCTGAAATCCTTACCTCAAAACTACAAATTAATAAAAACAAAAATGTAAAGATTGTCTGTGTCTACATTTCCCCAGGGAGGAACACAGAAACGTTAGAAGGTTTCTTATATTGGTTATCCAATAACTACCCCCAAGAAACAATTGTTATTGAGGATTTCAACATTGACTGGAACACTTGCTCTTGTGAAACCCCCACAACCCACATAAACCTCTCTGGATTTACTCAAATCATAACCTCCGCCACCAGGACAGGAAAACCCAATAACAAGGAAAGTATCCTAGACTGGATACTCGTCAATACCCATCTTCAATCCTATAAATTAGGCACTTTGCCTAATGACCTAAGTGACCCCTGTCTCACCTATGTAATCAAGCTCAAAGTAGACTGGTCCTACCAACCAACCTACAGAACATTAAGAAACAACAAGAATTTTATTTTCACCAAGTTTAAAAATGAACTTAAGGCATGCAACTGGTCAGTACTAAATAGTCTCCCCCTAGATGAAGCAGTAGCATACTTTAAACACCAAATTCCTTGCTATTCTTAACTCCCATACTCCCAGCCGCTCTATTAGAACCAAAGTTAATATTGCACCATGGCTTTCTAAAGATACCAAAACCAAAATTTCACTCAGAAACAAGGCATGGGCCACCTACTGAAAAACAAAAGCCCCACTTGATCAACTAAAATTCAGAAAGCTAAGGAATGACACCAAAAAATCCATAACCTTAGACAAAAAGAACCACTACTACCATCTACTACAAAAACACCAAAACAAACCTCAAAGGTTCTGGGCAGGAACAAACTACCTACCCCACCCAGGCCAAATCGCCACTCCACTCCCCTCAGCTTCCCAACAAACATCCCCAGTAGTCATTGCTAATAACTTCAACAGCTTCTTCAAAAAGACTAGCCAGCCAACTCTAGCCCAGTGGCCCTAATTCTAATGCAGCCACAGCCAGTATCCAAACATACCTTACCTTCCAACCTGTTCCTACTCAACTTATTCATGCCCTACTTAAGAAACTAAGACCCACCACCCTGGCTGCCGACCTCCTCCCAGCAGACTATCTGCACAAAGCTGCTGACACCATAGCATACCCCATCTCAATCTTGATCAACACAGCTATATCTGAAGCTACTGTACCCGCTATATGGAAAATCTCCCATGTCATACCTCTTCATAAAGGAGGCAGTTCCACTGAACTGTCAAACTTTAGACCCATAGCTATTCTGTCATCTCTAGCTAAAATTATGGAAAAGTGTGTACACACACAACTCATGCACTACCTCACACAGAACAAGCTGTTGTCCAGCTTTCAGCATGGCTTTAAGCCACACCACAGTACCACTTCTGCCCTCCTCTCTTTCTCTAACGTCATTAACCACAACCGCAATAATAACAAACTATCCTCAGCACTCTTTCTAGATCTATCCAAGGCTTTTGACATGGTTGACAACAAAATGCTTATAAATACCTTGAAGGGCTTCTACTTAAACAACCATGCACTCCAATGATTTTAATCCTACCTGCAGGGCAGGCAACAGGCAGTCCTATGGCAGGATGAGCTATCATCTCGCCTACAAATCACATTAGGAGTCCCCCAGGGCTCGCTACTAGGACCCCTTCTTTTCTCCATCTTTATCAATGACCTTCATTCAGTTATCCCACATGCTACCTGCATTCAATATGCGGATGACTCCACCTTGATTTGTTCTGACACCTCACCAGCTACTTTATTCACATTAACCCAAAATGCATTCAATGGAAAAATGGCTCTCCAATCAACATCTAATCTTAAACCCCAACAAAATGAAGCTGCTCCTCTTCTCCCCTGCATGCAGGACACCCCTGCCATCCTTCAACATAATCACTAACAATGGTGCTATCATCTCCCCAGAACCTCAAACGAAACTACTGGGTGTCATAGTCGATAACCTGAAGTTTGATGCGCATATCAAACTATCAAAGCCATTAATAAAAAACGTGGCTCTCTTTACAGAATCAAACCTTTCCTTACCCCACTTGCTAGAACTACAATTGCCCGTTCCCATCTACTATCAACTCTTCTCTACACCTCACCTCTATTCTCCAACTTAAACAAAACAGATCTTAGTAAACTATCATCCTGCTATAACCACATTGACAGATTTGCTACTGGCACAGCCTACCGGACACACTACTGTCACAACCTAAATCATCTAGGATGGCTTGAACTTCCTAGCCTACTGCAGTTCAACCAGCTAATAGTGGCACATAAAGTCCTTTACCAACCACAAAATACACCTGCACTAAAAAATATTGTCAGCCCCTACACCAGCACCTGGCCACTGCGATCATCTACTAGACTCCTAGTTCAAATATACAAATCCAACTACTCAGCTGGGGACACTCTGTTTGCCAACTCTGTCTGAAAAACATGGAACAGACTTCCAGCTGACTTGACCCTAGAACCCTCAATAACTCGATTCAAAAACAAACTCACTGGTTATGTCCTTGCACTAACCCCGACTAGTGACCTCTCTATTACTTAGGTGCCTTACCTTGAACTACTTCTAACGTTTTTCTACCACACCATTTCAGGAAGGGTCAAATTGTATAACTGCTGCTCAATGCGTCTTAAACCTGAATGTAATGTTATGTATATACAACTTTGAAAATAATATTATGTTTTTTAAAGTGTTTTATAATAAGTTAGTACTATATGTGCTAAATGCTGGTATTGCTTATGACTGTAATCTGCTTGAAACTAGCATTTACTAAATGTGCAATGAGTATTATTATCTTGGAGCTTTTCTCGCCGAGCCTCCACTGAAAATGTACATGTATCCAGTTGGACTATCCCGGTCAACAAATGCAAAACAAATAAAAAAAATAAATAAGATGTTAGCACATGCGCAAAGATGCTGTAAGGCAGACCTTGATGGACAAGTACCTTACAATTCCTTAAAATGCAGTAAAACATGTGCCACACACACACACTTTACCAGAATATAAATTGTGTACCTGTTTTTTTTGCAGCCCTCGTTTCATATTAAGCAGCGGTTAGCATTGTCGCCTCACAGCAAGAGGTTCTCCAGTTCAATCCTTGGCTGGGGTGCCTTCTGTGCAGAGTCTGCATGTCCTCCCTGTGATCGTGTGGGTTTCCTCCGGTTTCCTCCCATATCCAAAAGACATGCCATAGGTAGATTGGACGCTCTAAACTGGCCCTAGGCGTGAATATATGTGTGTGTGCCTTCCATGGAAGGTTGGGCGCTGGGCTGGAAACTCGACACCGTAAGACTCTACTGCCAATCAAGAGCAGACATCCACTGTGGCGACCCCTAACCGGGAAAAGCCAAAAGAAGAAGTTTATAGTTTTATGCCCTAAATTTATTTTAATGTAAGATTGTTCTGCTGCCTACTCTAACCAACCACTGTGCAGGGTTCTAGCTTTTTAACTGTGGAATGCAGTATGACATTTTCAGTATAGTCATTTTATGGACCCATCCGTCAGACTGATGCACGCTATTTTGTAATTCCATTTGTAACTATTTTGCAGTCATTCTTCAAAGCCACATTCTGGAACCAAGCTGCACAAATTCAGCACTGCAGTTCAACTACAGGTGATCTACAGACAGTATGTTAATATAGGAGTTCAAATGGTGTTTTTTTGAAAACATTAAAAAAGTGCCACGATGTGCAGGGCTACAAATTTTTCAATTATAATGGAGTTCTAACATTTTTGGTGGTAATTTTAGGCATTTTAAGTCAAGCTAATGTGTGCCATTGTGCAATTCTATTTGTAAATGCTGTTTTGCAGTCATTTTTGTAAATTGCAATTCTATTTGTAAATGCTGTTTTGCAGTCATTTTTGTAAATTGCATTTTGAATCCAATTTGCACAGATTCAAAATCACAGTTCAGGAGGTGGATGGGCCATATAAGATATATTTAAAATCTGAGCTAATAATGTTAACTTTCAGAAGAGGCAATGTTTTATCAGCTTTCTTTTCAGACTAATAGTCATTGTTTTCTTATATCCTATTGTCAAAAGGAATAGCAAACCATATAAACCACTTGCCAACTCCATGGTACACAGGGATACGCCCTAATTGTCAAAGAAACCAGAAGGGGAAGGACAGAAATGGGCAGGCAATACCAAGTTTTTCATCCTTGGAGAATAGGGCTGTCAATAATCCCACTATAGGAGCACCATAGTGCACTCTATAAGCAATGGAATTTAACTGTAAGCCCTGTCAACAAGGAGCCCGCATTCTAACCAAGTACTGTGGGGCAGAGAAATATGCAATCACACTGGAACTGATAGAGAAGTTTATGCCGAACCTGTCTTATGCACGTTTAAATATTTTAATGTTCTTTCTGACAGATGTCTGTAAGAAAGTTGTTCCTCACGTGTATTTTTCTTTACATGAAAATAGACGTCCACATACTACAATTAAAAAACTCTGTTAATATTACTTTTATTTGATCCCAGTTCTAGCCTACTGCACATTAAACAAATGCAAGTTTGAAAACACTATTTTCTCATTGACAAGGTCCTTATAACATCTATCCATGTACCAATTTACACGGGGATCAGGTAAAAGTCATCACACTGCCCCTTCTCATTGCTATATCACAGGGTGTCCCCTTCTTAACTAATCATTATGTACGCAACATGTTTGCCATCTTTCCTCTCATATAGCATACTTATTTATATAATAAATATACGTCATACCATTTTCATCTGCTATCCTATAGAAAATGTTCAGCTTGTTAACGTTACCACTGCAGAGTGGTCTCCAGAACTACCTAATGTAATCCCAATGTGGTCTACACTCTAAGACACAAAGGCAATGTCTTGTTTTTTTACTCACACTGGCGTACTACAAATAATTTTTCTAGAATGTCCTACCTGCTTCTCACAACACCCATCATTTTCCTAATAATCTGATATTATTCTTAATCTACTTTGTCATTTAATGTTGCTCTCAGTAAGTCAGCATTCAGTGGTGTACTCTGAACCTCAGTTTGTTTCTGTTGTTATTTTTTACTCTCTACACTGAATTTTAGCTAGCATTTATCGGATCATTCCTCTGGTTTTAAGACCTACCTTTCTTTCCCATCTCTCAACATACTTATCAGCTCCAATGCATTACTCTGTACCATTCCAGACATAGCCATGCCTGTCCTTCAAGGTGTCCTATAATGTCACATATGTAACTTTATTATGAACCCAAACAGGCAAAAAAAATCAGCTTAAGTCTATTACGTCTGCCTGACGACAGATCCTTTTTATAGGTTCCATAGAAGGTTACTAGGCTACTGGCCCTAGGGCCTTTATAAGCCTAGCCATGTTATACCCTACCCTTGTACCCTTACTGACCAAGTTGTATGGTCTATATCTGCAGCATAAGTCTGTGATCAGCACCGACATCCCTTATCTGGGAGGGACATAAGTGACACCCCCAGGGTAAATTTATGGTCTCCCATCCAGTTGTCTAAGTTATGTTTAAATAGGGTCATTGATCAGCTCTGCTTTACATGAACTGGAAGCTTGTTTCAGAGGAGTGTCAATCTCTGGGAGACGTATCTGTCTCTCTGGCATGTCCTGTTAATGTCGCAGGCTAGGTTAAGATCCCTAGAATGAGTGAATCTTGTCCTATTTGACTTACGAATGTGCAGCATTTCCATTAGGGTAGGGTCTGAGACTAGTCTGTAGGCCAGGCACAAGTCGCCTCTCAGCAGCCTATAAGATACAGGGTACAGTGACAGGACCTTCAGTCTGTTCTGTCACTGTACTGTGTATCTTCACCTACTACTTTATTAAATAACATTAAAAATTACTAGTCCCAGAAAAAGTAACAGTGGCATACAATATTTTTATCACATTTAACATCACTTACTATAATCATGTGCTTTTTATTAATGATCTATTGTTAACGCAAGGTTTTAATCCATTCACGCTCTTACTTTCTCTTGTGAATGATATAGTTAATGCATACTACTTGCATGTGATGTCATGCTCCATTAAACTGTAGTGGTGCATAATTGTAAGTAATTGTAACTGGCTGCTTGGTATAAAGTCAACAACAATTCTGCTAACTCCAGACTTAACAAAAAAAGAGTGGTGCTACTTTGTAGGGCAGTAAGCTCCTCTGTATCCCTATAGATGCATATCTTTCTTTTTACTTAATTTTAAATGCCCCAGGCCCCTCCGTGTGGATATCCACTCTTTCCCCTATAGTGCAACTTGCTCTCTTTCAATAAGAGCAGATAAATCCTGCTATAAGCCCCCTCCATTCTTCAGGGTAAGAGGTGCGGGGGGGGGGGACGACAGCATCATACACTCAAATTTAAGGATGGAGATTTTAGAGATGAAAGGAATGGAAGGTCCAATTAGGGCATGGCATGCACATGACATAAAATGCATCATTAGAGACACCATGCCCATTAACCCTCCCCCGCCCCTCCGTGCCCAACCCAAGTGACCATCAGTCTGCTTTACAGCCTTGAAATATCAGTCTCTACCTTAAGTCCCCTCCCCAGGATGGATGAAGTGACAAAGGCACTCGCTTCTACCCTCCCCACCCAGTTGGTCCTGCAGTACACCACCCACTAATCAAACTCAACTTATCTGGGTCACAGTCGGGGCTCCATTGTCCCTACAACATCAAGCTGAGGGCCTCCTCCCCATATTTTTGAGTATACCCCTGACAGCAGCAGGAAAACTTTCTTAACCGTACTTAAGCAGTCTCACATTTTACACAAAATATTTCCTGCATCAGCCTTAGGATTCAATAGCCTTACACTAATGAACCAGAAGTCAAGATATTGGTTGAAGTTTGCTCCTGTTATCTAGGTCTTCCCTGAGAAAGGTTTACAAAAGCTAGCCCACTTAAAAGGTTTATAAAAACGTCTGAATAAATAATGCAAAATGCATGTGTCGGTATAACTTCCATGAGAGAGGAGAGTTTTTTTTAATGCCCTCTTTCTGCGTGTTCCACTCTCTCACAAAAAATGAAAAGAAAGTAGGAAGACCTGAATCTCTATACGAGTGCCACTGCCACGGAAAGTGTAACAGCACCTGTACTCACACCTGACATAAGAATCCTGACAATGCAGACATAACTGACAGAACCTACACTGCCATGGCTTCATTATCAGAGTCCAAGGACATCAAGGGGTTACAGTCAAGCAGAATGTATCCCATAAACACTTAAGCTACTGTCGCAATTCTGCAATGTTACCATAGGCCTATGGTGTAAACAAACAGTGGGGGGGGGGGGGACCCCTACCAACAATCTTATTTAACAAGAAAATAAAACAAATAAACACATCTCTTCTTTGCACCTTAACACCCCTTTAGCCACTGTTTTTCCTTTATGCTTTCAGATACATATAAGAATTTTAAGAATAAGAATGTTGTACAATGTTGCTAGCAGTGAATAGCCCCTAAAAACTCATACAACTCATGTCAACATTTGGTCTAAGTAGCAAACAAATAGAGATGTGAAAGAGCTTAAATGCTGTCTGACACACAATGGTCTACAACATGCTGGTTTATTTATATGACTGAATGGCTTAAAAAGATCGCTACAGTACATTGCTGTTACATCATCAGTACATTGCTGTTACATCATTATCATACTGTGAGCAGTGCAGGGGTTTTACCATTAAGTTATCTAATTAAAATAATCTCTTTCAGTAGAAATGAACTTGATTATTTTTCTCCATCATGTGATCACACTGTTAAAAAATCAGCTTATTAAACGTGTATGAAAACATATTGATAAAAGCTGCTTCGGTGGTCAGAGCCCACTGTGTTTCACAGACCAGACAAAGAGTTAGTGCAGAATGCCTCCAGCACTGAAATGATTCTGTGTTTAACTACAATATCAAAATAAACAGAATTGCTTAGAAGTTGGCTTCTACAGTGTAGTAATGGCTGGATTCGAACTATAGCCTACCTGTGGATGTTGATTTTTAGGTTGTTAGTTAGACCAACCTAACAAGACCGGATGTACCCTACGGGCAATATGCACAAAGAATGCTACAGGCTCTTTCGACTTCTATCTCTGCAATCAAAGTATGCCCTGCAGACACTACACTAGGGGGAATACTTCTCCCTTTACTTCTTTCACATTCGCAGACGGTACATTTCATTAATTTTACATCCTGCTGTCAAATTTTGATTCAGTATAAACTGAGATAGGTCAGGCTCATTATTAATACAGCAGAAAAGAAAAACAAAGGGGGTGCCACAAAAATATTGCTATAAAGCTTATTTTTAGAAGAAAACATTATTAAGTTATCGTGCTTTTCTTTGCAAAAAATTACAGAAAAATGAGCAGAGGATGGAGCTAAAGGAACATAAGAAAGTCATTCATCAAGGAAATGATTCTGGGGTTGCACAATTTCCCAAGACATGAAGTCCGCTGACAAATTAAAACTATGTGCTTTGTAAGATATTTTACTGCTTACACACAGCTAACATGGCAACCAAGAGCAGGTAACAAGACAGCCATACATGCTCTCAACTGTCCAGATTTTCACAGGATGTCCAGATTTTTGTCTCATATTTTGGGCCTGTTCCTCATAAAATTTTTCGTTTTCTGGCAAACCACTGACGACTTAAGTGATTGGATAATGACATACAGTTGAGTTTCAGTCTTCATATCTTTCATAAAATGCATGCTAATGCATGATCAGTTATTTTAGCAACTTTCTAAGTTTATAACAGTGATAATTAAAATATGTCTGTATTTCTGAGCTTCTGTCCCCTCATTATTTTTTTTGCACATATTTTATGTGCTAAGATGTTGAGAGGTAGGGTGCCAGATCTACCAGACCAGATTTATCAGATGTTGGCTAGAGGACATCTTAGTATCTTTGGGAGGACTCTTGTTTTATTTATTGTTTCAGTAGAAGTTGCAATCTGCTATACAGGTCTCATAACATTGACATTACTACTGTCCAGATCATTGCACATAGCAGGGCAGTCATATCAATCAATGAACAGTAGGCCCTGCTTGCATGAGGCCATCACCCATAAAGCCTCATGATTTGAATACAAATGCACCTGATATTTGCAGAATAAATCGGTGGTAAGTGTGCAAGTATTTAGTACTGTTTTGTGAGGCGGACACATAGTGCAGCCTTCTACCTCACAGCATCTATGATACTTAGCAATGGGATAACATGCATGCATAGACAAGCATTACTGCCAGATAACAGTAGGTGCTCAAATGAGTAATAGTACAGTGGAATCAGGTGTGTAGATAGTGTGTGAATCGTAACACCTGCAAGCATAAATTGAAGTATGCAGTAATTTGAATGGCACTCATGACATGTCCTTTTGTTGTTAGGTATAGCTAACATCTGTTAGTGCTGACCTCAGTTTGTAGTGAAATCCTTTGTCTACAGGACTATTTGCTTACTTAGTGAGAGAAAGTGAACAGAACTGGTTTAGTCTGGGCAGGGCATTTCTACAACTGTATTGTCTGGATAATAGTTCTGTTTCTGACTTCTGTGCCTTAAATCAGATACACCTGTTACTCAAGCTGTGCTAAGAGAATGACTTACTGGCTGCTGTGATATTCAGAAAAGATAAGTGTTTACTCATGTTTTGTCTGCATGTTTGATTTAATATCTCTGCAATCTGTACAACTGGTTTTCCCACCCACCCACGCTGTTCTTGTGGCGGTCTTGTGTGTTGGTGGCTTTGAGTTGCCCGGCTCTGGTATTCTGGTATAAAGTTGATACTGGACACCCCCCCCCCCCACAAGTCACATTACATCAGCTCATTCTACTGTTTATAGTGATAACTTAGCAAAGGCCCTTTAGCTTCTGCATATTGAATCATCTCATTATCTCCTGCCTCTTCACTTTCTAAAAAAAGAAAAGTTTCCTACTTCTCCTTGAACTAGTGTAGCCCAGATACAGATTTGCTGTATCCAGCATTTTTTGTAAGCTTCAGAGTCTAGCACTTCAAACTATTCCCAGTGCCAGAAAGTCTGCTCTTCAAAATTTCCCTTAGAACTAGCTGGTTTCTCAGTAGTAGCACTAAAATCTGAATCCCTGTGACTAGCACTTGCTCTAGAACCTGCTGGAAAGCACTAGGAAGCCTTAAACTGATACAAGCACTCAACTCTCCTTGTTAATAAGGAGACATTAATCATAGGCACTAAACAGCCTAGAATTGCAAAGTGCCTTGCCAAGGTAAGGGAAAACAGCTCTTGTACTTTACAAAAGAAACACTGAACCAGGCATGTCCAAGGTTCAGCTTCCGGTGATTTCTCCTGTCCACCTAGTGAATCTTGGCATACTGGGGCAATGCAGCAATTGCCTTATGTACACAGACAACCCTCTCCTCCTACCACCCAGCACTACAACCTACAAGAGATGCACTTACATAGCCAAACTGGAAGCAAAGCTCTCTCTAGCCAAGATTGTGCTAGACAGTCAAGAGGAGAAGGTTAATATCTGCACTACACCTCAGGCAACACACAGCCCTTCAAAACTCATGGCACAAACATCCACACATAGTAATACTAAACCCACTTATGCGGAGGCCCTTAACATTAACCTGCCGAAGCAACAAGGACCTCCGAAGCTGAAATGCAAACAAACACCAATCACAGCTAAAGTGACACATAGCTCAAAACACCAGTGTGCCACCAAACAACAGCCCCTAAGGCAAGACAACATACCCAACACTTTAGTCATAGGTGACTCTATAGTTAGGCACACTGATGTCCCACTCACCAGTCTGAACAAGGAGAAAATTACTGTCAGCTGCCTGTCGGGTGCCAGGATCCGCCACATAATGCATGCACTCAAGTCACTCCACAACAAGTACAAATATGCCTCTGTCATAGTCCATGTTGGAGTGAATGACTTGAGACGTACCTCCCTGGACTACATGAAGAGAGACATGGAAGAGCTCTCAGATCATGTGGCCCAGGCAGGTATGACCCTAGCCTTAAGCAGTATCCTGCCTTCGCCCAAAATGATACCACAGTACAAGGACAAAATGACTGACTTCAACAATTGGCTACATTTCTGGTGTCATTCAAAGGGGATCCAATATCTGCCCGGGACGACATGATTAACAAACCATGATGCTTTGCCAAACATGGTCTGCACCTGTTGTCCCTGGGATTTAGGTTACTGGCTAAAGCTCTTTCCAACCCTATAGTGCCTTTTTTAGACAAGGCTCAAAAGACAAAACCACCACCGTAACAAATATAAGCATGCAAAATCTGAAGGTAATGCTACTCAATGCTAGAAGTCTAAACCTCAAAATGCACTCTCTTGAGGCACTCCTAAAAATGGAGAACATCGATATCTGTGCAGTCATAAATTCCAACACCCTGGACCAACTAATCCATAGTCCCACCAGGGGCTCAAATATCCTAGACCTGGTCATTACCAACATGGGTGATTGAAGCTCCACACCAGTGGTCACCCTGTCGTTGGTCAGGTCTGACCATAAGCTAATCAACCTTGATGTCCACATCCCGCCCCCCAGTAGGGAAACCTCCATAAAAGATTCTCCAAAGCCAACTTCATGCAACTCAAGTCAGAAGTGACAAACTTCATGACACCCATGCAGATGGGAACTGGAAGTTCGACCACTGAATCCTACACTAAAGGCACTGTACGAGCACTACCACATCTTGCATGAATCATGCCATTCCAAACAGAACCAAGATGGTCTTCCCCAAAAAAGGAACCCAATCTGGTGGTTCCCTGCCATAAACAAACTATACAACAGAAGGAAGAAACTGTTGCAGAAAAGAGGAAAATGCCAGGATGCAAAAAACTCCCTTACCAGCCTCAAGAAGCTGAGATCCCTCAAAATCCTCCAAAGCTAGTTACGAAAATAAAATTGCCAAAGATTCTAAGGACAACCACAAGGCATTCTATAGTTATGTCAAGAATCTAAATGGCAATGCTCAGATCTGCATTAAGCTACAACAGAATGGCATTAAAAATACTGATCCCAAGGATATTGCCAATATCCTGGCAGATCGATTCAGTGCCAACATCACCTCCCTCTCACCCCTTAAAGGGCCCATCTCAATACCAAAAGATTTCCAAATTCCAGTACTCATAGCCACACAGGTAAAAAAACACACTCTCCAAAGCTAAGAATACAACATCCATGGGACCAGACGACATCCCGGGCTGTCTACTACATGAACTACAAAATGAACCGGCACCTCACCTAAGTGTCATGTTTAATCATACCCTCACCTCAGGCTTCGTGCCCAATGAGTGGCGCACAGCTACAGTTATCCCACTCCACAAGGGAGGATCCACCTTGGATCAAGGGGAACTATCGCCCCAGCAGTCTGACGAGCCTGATCTGCACAGCCATGGAATGCATTATCATGGAACTTATAAACAAAGAAATTGGCAACCTTCAAACACTGGACCCCACCCAGTTTGGTTTCTTAAAGGGCCGATCTGGTCTCTTCAACCTGACTGACTTCTTCGAATCAGTCTCCAGAACCGTGAACGAGGGTAAGGCGGTCCAAAAAGCCTATCTGGACCTTGTCAAGGCCTTCAACACCATCCCCCACTCTGGAATCATAGATAAACCTTCTAAACTGGGCATTACTCCCTACATCACTCGATGGGTTGCCAACTGGCTTACTGACAGAACCCACACTGTAAAAGTAGCTGACTCAAAATCCATCTCCAGACAAGTGACAAGCAGAGTACCTCAGGGTTCAGTCCTGGGACCACTCTTGCTTGGCATCTACTTCTCTGAAGTACAGGCCAGCACTAAGAGACCCTGGCTAACAAAGTTCGCAGATGACTGCAAACTGGGGAGTCCCCAAATGATGTGAATATTCTACAAAAGGGTCTTACAGAAACAGATGCTTGGTGCCAGAGCCATGAGCTCAAGCTCAATGCCAAGAAATGTATAGTTATCCCCTTTGGGAAAAAACATGTACCCATGAATTACTACAGAAGAGGCAGTACATTAAACACTGAAAGTGTGATAAGAGACTTAGGGACACAGGTGGACAGTGGTCTCACTTTCGATAACCACACAGCCACACCAGTCAGGAAATCCTTCTATGTGGCACAGCTCATCACTAAGGGCTTTTCATCCAGAAAAAAGGAGCTCATTGTCCCACTGTACTCATCCCTCATTAGACCCCATCATAGAGTACAAGCCCCATTTGGTATGTACCTCACAAGACACCTGCAACAACTGGAAAGGCCACAGAAATACCTCACTAAAATAATCATAGGCCTAAAGCAGATCCTCTATGCTGACCATCTAAAAAATTCCAGCTACACTCTGTCACATATCGCCTACTCAGAGGCGATCGCTGCTTAACATACAAGGCCATGTCAAACCCTGAGCTGATGGACATTCTCCACTTAAAGAAATCACAATCCCTCAGAACTACATTCTCCAGGGATCTAAATCTGGCCATCACAATGAACAAAACATGCTGGAGGGATAGGTTCCTGACACAGAGACTCCCCATACATGTCAAGCTGAGCGCCTCTTTGGCACTCTTCAAAAAGAAACTTGACGACTGGATGCGAGATAGGAAATTCACCCCGGGGATCACGTCATTCACCCTGCTAGACAGGGGACCAGGGAAGTAAATATTCTGGGAAGAAATAGCCAGGGAATTGATATGGCTAGGCTTGTATAGGCCCTAGCGCCGATAACCTAGTACCAGCCTATGAACCTATGAAATGGTTTTGACCATGAATGCTTCAACAATTAAAATGTTATTCCTGGAATAAAACAAAGTTTCACAACATAATCTGCATGCCACATTATGTTTCACTATAATCAACAGCAGCTGCAGATTTTTATGTCCGATCCACAAATGTGATTGTTGAAATGAATGTGTGTATCAGCTGCTGACTTCAGCCCTCCAATGCTAAGGCTGTGTCAGCTTGGGCTCTATCCCCCTAGCACTGTGGGTGTGTCAACTTGTGCTCTGGTACAGAGGATGCATCAGCTAGGGTCTAGTCCCTCAGGAGCTAAAGGTGCACCAACTAGTGCCCGGTCCCTCAGCACTAACGGTGCATCAGCTAGGGCTCTGTCTCTCAGCACTGAGGTTGTACCAGCTGGGGTTTAGTCCCTCAGGGTGTGTCAGCTAGGGCTCTATCCCCACAGCACTCTGGGTGTGCCAACATGTGCTCTGGTAGTGAGAAAGCACCAGCTAGGGTCCAGTGCATCAGGCACTGAAGGTGTGCCATCTAGGGCCCAGTCCCTCAGCACTAAGGATATATCAGCTGGGGCTCTGTCCCTCAGTGCTGAGAGTGTGCCAGCTGGAGCTCAGTCCTTCAGGTGTTGAGGGTGTGCCAGCTGGGGCTCTTGTCCCTCAGGTGCTAAGGGTGCACCAACTCAAGCTCAGTCTCAGGTGCTGAGGGTGTACAAGCTGGGGTTGGATATCTGAATTGCTATAGGTGATCAGTTAAAACTGCACATTCCCAGTGCTGAGGGTGTATCAACTGGGGCTACACACCTTGACTACTAAGGGTGTGCCATCTGGGGCTGAAGTAAGTCTTTTACCCAAAGAGGTTGAAAATGCTAATTCTTGCTGAATTTCTCAAACTAGCATTTGTGATATCAATGAGTAGTTTCCTAAATGAGCTTTATTTCATCTAGATGTGATCAGCTAAATGATACTGAACAAAAATTATTTGATCAGTAGAACAATTAGCATTTTTCACATGGCATACAACGATTCAGCTCTGAGCAGGCGCAACCCATTGACTTTCTTCTTCTGTACTGTTTGTCACTTTAAAAAGACAGGATGTTCATCATTAGTTTTATGATCACAAATGTGTAACTGTGCACTTTACACTTGTAAATAAAATTCAGCTGCCACCTATCTGCCCTTACCTATGAGAAGACGCAAGTATTTCTGGAGACTGTCTTTTATAAACATGACTAATGAACCAGGCTTTCTACCAATACTGAAGATGGTGTTTGTTGTACAAACCTAATATGTAATCTTTTTTAAGAAAAAAAAAACTTAATAAATAGAAACGTACTTCAAGTTTCACACAAGGCATTACATTTAACAAGCAAGATAAAATAATCAAGTATCCAAACAGGTTAAAAACATTGCAGTATAAAATATTTCAGAAGTATTTTCATGTGAAAAAAGCTAATTCCATCCCTTTTCACTACGTTCAAATTCACATGTTGCATAAAATGCACCCCTCACTGTACATCGATCGTTTTTCCTCCTTTTATAATCAAGTTGCATACCACAGCTTTTATACTTCAAATTAAAAAAAAGAAAAATAAACAATACATTTTTATTAACAACCTATGTACATTATAAACTACTTAATACGTTTAAAGCATGGCAACTCCCTTGTTATTTTTTTGCACCAATCAGCTTAGTTTACAGTCTTATACCAACACATTTTCCTTTCCAACATCCATCCTTCTTTTTAGCACTTTCTTACTGTTTATTCTCACAGTTTTGCAATCATGGGAGCAGTTTGTTACTCTACCTTTTCCTGTTTTGTTGATCATACAGATCTTTACGCCTGGACTTTTTCCATGTCTTCCGTTTTCTAGTTTAGACCTTTCTGTCTAACAGCAAAATTACTCATCCAAGGTGTCAGTACTGACAGTTAATGAAATATTTTCCTGGATACCTGAAAGCATGCAGACCTTATTTAACAGAATTCCCTTCCTATCACCTCCTCCCACATCATCTGCTGAAGGTCTTTCTTAGAGGAACTTTCTACAACTCTAAAACCTACAATCCTAATCTCCTTTGCCTCCTAATCACATTTTTAACAGGCTGAGGAAATCCCCTCAAATAGACTTCTTAATCTAGCCATGGTATAAAAATATTTGTACAGGTATATCCAAGCACAAATTCTAAATGTTCATGACTGTAGCGTTCTTCAATCAGACCATCATCTACTGTCCTACACTTATTTCACGTTTTAGGGGCTTCTTTCATGTCATTCTAATACTTAATAAATAACTATTGAAAAAAAAACACGCACACACACATGCCTCGTAACATTCAGGAAGGCATATAATACGAGTTATTAACAACAGTTTAGCACTTTCCTTCAGTATGACCCAACTTCATCAGAACTGGTTACAAATTTTAAATTCCCTCCATTTAAAGACCTGCATCACAACGTTAGCATAAAATAACCAATCAGGCTATCTTTCAATAAATGAGTGATAAGTACATCTTCCAATATTTCCTCATCTTCTCTTTTACATAAAGGTCATCCTCTTAAATACTCTTCAGCAAATGTCCATCATGGACCTGGACAACTTGTTGGTCAACTTCCATTTATGGTTTCTTATGACGACTCTATTCAGACTGCCTGTAATAATGGTAAGTATATTTATGGTTTCTTATGACGACTCTATTCAGACTGCCTGTGATAATGGTAAGTATATTTATGGTTTCTTATGATGACTCTATTCAGACTGCCTGTGATAATGGTAAGTATATTTATGGTTTCTTATGACGACTCTATTCAGACTGTGATAATGTTAAGTATATTTATGGTTTCTTATGACGACTCTATTCAGACTGTCTGTGATAATGGTAAGTATATTTATGGTTTCTTATGACGACTCTATTCAGACTGTGATAATGTTAAGTATATTTATGGTTTCTTATGACGACTCTATTCAGACTGTCTGTGATAATGGTAAGTATATTTATGGTTTCTTATGACGACTCTATTCAGACTGTCTGTGATAATGGTAAGTATATTTATGGTTTCTTATGATGACTCTATTCAGACTGCCTGTGATAATGGTAAGTATATTTATGGTTTCTTATGACGACTCTATTCAGACTGTCTGTGATAATGGTAAGTATATTTATGGTTTCCTATGACAACTCTATTCAGACTGTCTTTGATAATGGTAAGTATATTTATGGTTTCTTATGACGACTCTATTCAGACTGTCTGTGATAATGGTAAGTATATTTATGGTTTCTTATGACGACTCTATTCAGACTGCCTGTGATAATGGTAAGTATATTTATGGTTTCTTATGACGACTCTATTCAGACTGTCTGTGATAATGGTAAGTATATTTATGGTTTCTTATGACGACTCTATTCAGACTGTCTGTGATATTGGTAAGTATATTTATGGTTTCTTATGACGACTCTATTCAGACTGCCTGTGATAATGGTAAGTATATTTATGGTTTCTTATGACGACTCTATTCAGACTGCCTGTGATAATGGTAAGTATATTTATGGTTTCTTATGACGACTCTATTCAGACTGCCTGTGATAATGGTAAGTATATTTATGGTTTCTTATGACGACTCTATTCAGACTGTCTGTGAAAATGGTAAATACGAAGAGGGTGTATATTGCTATGAACTGTAAGCTCACTTGTACAGCCTGACCACAGGCTTTAGGGTCCAGAGATCAATCCTGACTTCACTTCACTGTTACTGCGCTCTTTGCAAATATTTTTCAATGCCATTGTGGCTGAAAGGAGTCAACAGATCTGCCCACTTAAAGATCAACTGATAAATAAATTAAACTACAACTACTGTTACACTTACTTCAACATACTAGATTCAGTCACCTGCCTTTTGATGATGTAAACATCAGTGACTTGCCATGAAACCCTTTATGACACATTCCTAACACTACATATTACCATGAAGTAGCACTCAGAAGCTGAGAAATACATCAATACCAGTCAAAGAAAGATCACCCTTTCAAGAAAACTTCAATGAGAACTCTAAACATTACTTGCAAGCTGTGGAACTCTGAAGTTTTAAGAGCTTTCCTGTGTAAAGTGTCAAGTGATTTTGTTTTTAACTTATGACCACAAAGAAAATCTAGATGGCCGTTATGTAAGTTCCCAAAAAGAATCATACATTAGCAGCATTCAAATAAACTCAAATATAGTCACAGTGAATGGTTCCTGCAATTACTTTTGAACTGATATGCAAGTCAAATCTACAGAAAAGAGTGGAGTCCTTTATACCACTTCAACAGCTACAACTTTTGAACAGCCTCATCCAAGCACAAGGTACCTTTTTTATATGCTTCCAGTTAACATCCATAGCTCCTTATGGTGTTCAGACATTTTATGAGGTAGTTTCTGTAAGTAAGAGACTTGCCAGTTAATAAAAGGCAGTATCCAAAAAGGCAAAATGCTAAGTAATAAAATGGCACTAAGATTGTTACTCTACAATGTCCTACAGTGCAACTATTAATCACTGTTTTCACTTTTATTCATATTTTCAAAACTGAGACCCCCTCATGTTATTGAGCTGTGTGATGTGAAATGCCATGGTGGGAGACAGGAAAATATATTATTAATGACCACTTATATAGTACATGGTACTGCAGAGACTGCAATCTGTTCTACGAATTATGAAGACATGCAATATTTCCATATGTACTTAATGTTTCCAAAGCCATGTGATTTGCAAACTATTGCCTGACATCAGGTGAAACCTTAGATGATGCTGAAGAAATCTGTCATTAATATTTCTACTGTTAGTTGTGCATCGAGATATTTGATGCAATTCATCTTAATTATAAATTTAAACAGAAGTTTTCATATTTCTGTAAATACCTGAATATTCAAGCACTCAGAGAGAAGAATTTCTTGTGGTATGCAAAAGCTCATGTCTGGATAATAAAAGTGTGCTGACACTAAGTTTATGATGCACAGTTTCCACAATATAACAATCTGATTATTAAAATTTAGAGAAAAATATCACCCTGGAATAGTGTGCATTATAATATATTACAGTACTGATGCAAAGAGTAGGAACCCACAGGCTATTACCATTGAAAAGAGTAGCATAGCTAGGGTGGGGGCAAGAGGGGCAATTGTCTCAGGGAGCATAGTGATGATAGGGCACAATCAGCTGATCCTAATCTCTCTTTAGTGCAATAGTGGCTTTTAAAAGCTGGTATTGCATTTGTGGTAAACTCTGGGTGGTGAAGCACTCTGTGTGTGGTCTAAAGTGTACCATGCAGTTTGCTACAGTTTAAATTTTTTTTTATTTTAACTATATATATATATATATATATATATATATATATATATATATATATGGATTCACTTTAGAAGCTCGAATTCCCAAAATCTCGAACGTCATATGGTCGAGACCAAAAGATCGAGTTTTGGAAACTTGAACTTCTAAAATGAAACGCAAAAAAAAAAAAAAAAAAGTCAAACATCGCTTTTGCAGGGGGGCTTTGCCCCCCTGTGCCCCCCACACCTCCCCCTACTTAAATATACCAACTCCGAGATCGCGCTACAGTGGGGAAAACGGAAATCTCCCATATTGCGCTGTATGCGGAAGCGCAAAACGGGAGATTTCCCACTTCCTGTCAACACCGCAAAAAAGATAAAAACATTACGTACACACAGAGCGTACAAGAAGCCTTGCCTCTGTGTGCACGTAATGTTTTAAGGTAAGTAAAGTGTTATTTTTTAAAACTTTACATATTCAATTTACTGAAATGTCAATCATATGGTCTCGACCATATGACATTCGAGATTTCAGTAATTTGATTATGTAAAGTGCTTCCATATATATATATATATATATATATATATATATATATATATATATATATATATATATATATATATATATATATGTATTTTTTTTTTTTTAACTAAAACATGAGCACTGTTGACCTCTATGCAAGGTGGGTTTAAACTGTAGCAACTGTTTGCTACAGGTTTAAAGAAGAATTTTTTTTTTTAAATAAAATATGTTGAAGGTTGGAGCATGGCACAGAAATAGAACCTGAATGGCTGTGGAAGGGGGGGGGGGCATGCATCTGGTCATCTGGCTAGTATGCCAGTAGAAGTTATGTCTTTTTTTTTTTTTTTTTTGAGCTCTTCAAAGGAGGTGTTGCGGGCCCAGATCTAACTGAACTTACATTATAGCAATTGGCTTGTTACCAACTACACTCTGTGTTGAAAAGTAGACTTTTTACTGATAACATTGCTGTTTGTACCTTTTTAATGGCCATTATTGTTTATAAAATATGTATATTTGTTTTCATGTTTTTAACTTTATTTTTTCCGGATAAAGCTCTAAAATATTTAGGCTGCTAGTGCTCAGATATTCCGCAGTTCAGTGGTGCTAGTTAATATTTTTCACATGGCTTTTTGCCAAACAGAAATTTATCGGCATTAGACGCATCAAAATACAGTTACACAAATCAAAGAAATATTGTCTGTGAGATGCACATTGATAAAGCAGTTCTGTAATCCAAGTCAGTATATCTATATCAATATTTATGTATTTTTTTCTTGCAGTTCATACTTTGCAGATGCCTGAAAACTGTTGAGTAGAGCAACTTCAGCTGAAAGACATTGACTTCTATTTTTCCTTCTTTTTCCCAAAACTCCAGTCTCCAAGAACGATTCAAATGTTACCAGAGTACTTGCTTGAGCTGTGATATCCAACTATCCAATCAATTTTGTGTAAATAAATTTAACATAAAACCCAGTACTGAGAATAACCAGGGCATGGATGCTAACCATCTTCTGTTGTTAAAATATTTGGAAGTGAAAAAAAAAAAAAATAAAAGTACTTCAAAAGCCTTTCAATATTATCCTTTGAACTCTACATCATTACAGCTGCACAACCTACCCACCACCAAGCATGTTGGGATTCCTTCACCAGAGCTGCAAAAGCAGTACTACACATACTTGTCCACATATACGACTTAACAAAAAAGTGTGCAACAGTAACACACTGTCCAGTGAAAACCCAATTGCATTTCATGATTTGGGCATGCCAACAAGTTGGGCAAAGAATGCTAAATACCTTTTCTCTAACAAGTGATTATGTTTTAGATGATTCAAATATGATTTATATGCACAACCAACATTTCTTTAAACAAATTTTCAAAGTGATTAGAAATGGATTTTCTCATCATGTTGACAGAACTGAACAAAGTATACTTAAATTCAACAGTTTCATTTAATGAAATTCCAGGAAAACAAGTTATGTATTTACCATAAGGATAAATGTACATGATTAGATCCATCTTCCTGTACCTCTATAGACTTGAAGCCAGCAAGTCTTGGACAGCTCAGCACCTATAACTTCTCCAGGCCACTAAACCCCTCCATTTTTAACCACAATCCTCTGCACTGAAGGACTCCTCTCCACACCTCTGTTAGTCTGTGGAAGGCAGGACTTAGAAAAACATCAGGGAAGGAGACAACAAACTTTAAAAGTAAAGGGAAGAACAGAGGGTCAAAGGCTGATTGATGTAATGCTACACATCAATCATTACAGTAAGTACACAAAGTTCATATGTCAGAGGATTGGCCCATCATCCCCTACATCTAGGATGCATTCCAGAGAAAAAGCTGCTTAGTGGTTGTTAAATATTTTTGCAATGTAGTCTCTCTGAGATGGAACGGAAGAAGAGACATCTAACTTATGAGTATCTCATAATCACAGGGAAGACTAAAACTGATCCTTGTCCAAGAATACGAGAGAAGACATACAAATTGCAGTACTAAAACCAAAATCCAAAGTATCATATGACAATAGTCATGTGACACTAATCTGGCCTGTAGTAGTATAAACAGTGTTTGTAAATGTACGGAAGGAGATATAAAAAAATATCAAGAGAGCACTGAATCTACACGAGAGTGAAGAACAGTTAAGAGGCAGAAAGCTGTCAAGCCAACTGCACCCAAAAAATGTAAGGTGAGGTACTATGTCAACTGGTTCCCTATTATATCAGTGAAAGCTTAAAAGGTCGAATGCTGTTTTATTGACCATTTTAAACTGAAACCACAAAATCCCGAACACATGGGGAAAAAAATCACTGGACTGCTTTCGGGACGTTGCCATTTCCTCCATTGTGGTGCGATGTTGGAGTTGGTATATTTAAGTAGGGGGGTGTGTTTGGGTTTTTTTTTTTATTTTTTATTTTTTTAACAGAGCAGTGATTTTTCCCCCTGGGGAAAAAAGTCGCTGTTGTGTGTGTTCGGCATTTTGCCATTTCGATTTTTAAGGATCGATTAAACAGCATTTGCTATTTTAAACGTTCGCTTTTATAATATAGACCCTGTTAGCCAGGATCTATGTCAATCAGTTAGAGTCGTAGACAATCAACATAGAAACCCAAATATCAAAGAAGACTAAAGCTCAAAGATGGTGACAGAATTCCTTAAAAATGAAGAGGAATCAGGAGGCACTCAGATGGATGACCAATAAATGTGCCAGACAAAGGGCCATCCAGCACTGCGACCACAACTGGGGTCAACATGAGACCAGATGGACAGTAAAACTAAAAGACCACAGAGAATCTATTAAAGTGTCAACAAAAGACAAAGTACAATTAAATAATCTATAATCCATGGACTGGCAGAAACAGAGTCTGACTGTGAATGACAAACAAATGGTAAACAGATACCAATGTGGTCCTTGATTAGCAGAAGGATCAGGAGAAAATAATAAAATAAATGAGGAAACCTCTTTGTGGTGTAATAGTAGGAATTAAGTGTCTCAAAACTTAATTGCAAGGAATGTCTGTTTTATGGATGACTAGGTAAAAAAAAACACTATAATGGTGAGCATAAGATAAATGCATGATAGTGTTCCAAAGTCAGGAAAAGTTCATCAACTGAGAGCAGGCCAAAACTAGATCCCTGAGCATGACAGGAGATGGATGCAAATTGTATTGGCATAGCTCAAACCCCTTTATAATCAAAGCTGACAGAATGAGGATTATTTTCAGGGCATAGACGGGACACAACTAAACAAAAAATCTGTTAGCAAAGATATTACATGGGAAAGGTGTGCCATGTTTCCTAGAGTGCGGGACCTATGCAAAAAAACAGATAATGACTATGATGTCCAGTCAGAGGGGAGCCACGAAGGGATTTGATGTGAGAGTATAAGCCCTAGAGAAGTACCCTAGAAAGAAGCACACAAGGGGGCAGTCCAAAAATTTGTCTGCAGCAGATATATGGCATACCTTCTGAAGAAAGACAGACAGAGACAGCTAGATATATATAAAATAAATTACTGAGCTTGAGTGTTGTTGAAGCTGCAATGCTATTAAAATTAGTGCACCTGCACAAGAAAACACAAAGGAACATACATGATTGCACACTTCCACATATACCGTACAAAAATGTGTCCTGTACATGAATTTTGTCTATCATGCTGGGGAATTCACTTTGTACGGTGTCTTTTTTGGTCTTATACATACAAGCACCACAAACACTGTTGAACCATGGCTTCAGAGATGGTTGGAAAGATCATCTGTTAACACACTAATTTTTGAATCCCGTTTCAGAGATGGTTACTTGCTTGCACTTTTATGCCATACCAGATGTCACTTGTACATAGTTTGTTAGAGCCGCTTTACAGTGACACCGATTACAGAGTCCAAGGAAATCTTTACATGAGCAAAAGCAAGTGCTGCGGTAGCATTGTCGCCTCACAGTAAGACGTTGCCCTGTTCAATTCTCAGCTAAAAACGTCTTCTGTGTGGAGACATGCATGAATGGGCATACCTTCGTTGAAGGTTGTGTGTCAGGGCTGGTAACTTGGCACGTAAAAATCAACTACCATTCATTAGCGGACCGGAGTTCCGCTGTGGCGACCCCTAACCGGGAAAAGCCGAAAGACACAACAACATCATCTGGGGAAATGGTGTACAGGATACAGGAACGATTCTTGTATATATTAATAGGGTAACTACCACTAACTGCTTCTTTATAGAATAATTAATTTAAAAGTATAGTACATAGTGATATATCCAAGTACTTAATAATGGTATGACGGCTGAAATCCTAAACATACCACAGAGAACAATCCCTTAAAAATAAAGAAAAAGAGCTGACCTCAAATGTGCACTTACATGTTAAAGAAGATGAAAAGTTTAAGTTAATACATGAAAGGCCTCAGGGAAAAGAAATCATATAAAAAGTGATATTCAGCACAGCTCACCGTACTGGTTCTGCTGATTAAAACGTAAAAAGGTAAATCGAGGAGTAAAAGAAAGAGACTTAAAACAAAGTCATTAAATATCGCTTGCAAACTCGTTTCCTTTTAACTTATCATTCGGCTGATTTCATGACCTTTTCAAGAAAACAAAATGTGGTGCTTACACAAAAGGAAGTGACTTTGCCAAGACTGTATTACAATGGAAGATATGCTGAAGCTTACATTTAAACAAACTATGCCACTTTAAGAAATTACATCATCACTCTCTTTAGATTCCTGACACTTGCAATTTATATACCATGTTCAAATATTTTAGTGTTACTTTACCTTGCCTCAGTTCTGTAACTTCACAGCTTAGACAGACCAAATGTGACATCACACAGGCCAGATGCAGCTTTCAGCACTGCATACATGAACTGATGCATCTGGTCAAATACACGCATAGCATGTGTCTCTGGACAAATACACGCATAGCATGCTACTTTAAGTATTATGTCCTATTTCATCCAATACTTAAGATTTACTATATTGCAAATAGTACCATTTGTGCCTCTTCCAGATGACTGATAATAAATACTGCAACATTTTTCCATTGTTGTATTAGTGTCATAACTATAGAGTAGGCAAGACAATCCTTTACCTGCAGCTACCATGAAAAATATGCATTTGAAGTAGCACTTGGTTATAAATAGGCCTTTCCTGTTGAAATTCAAGGGAGTAATCTTAATTTTCAAATGCAGAATCTTGGTTAGAAATGTTGTAATTAACTTATTTGCAGTTCTTACAACTACCAGCTGTCCATGTGAGACTGCTGCAATACTCTTGGGCGTTACATGCATCAGGAAATTTAACCAATGCAGGTTAAGTTAGTGACTCTGAATTATGCAGTGTACCTGCAGTTAAAAGACGTAACAGAACATTAAACATTTAGAGAATTTTACCTCCTGTATCTCACAAAATGTCAGTAATGTCTGTTTAAAAGTAACTACAAATCTTCCCATCTCAATCTGTGTAATATGGTATAATGACGTTTTGCCACTGAGAAATGAAGGTTTTTTAAAAACCTCAATTGTAAGCAAAGCAAACATATTAATGAAACTAAGATTTTCATTCATAAGTTACAGTATATATTATGAGGTTGTATTTCTCAAAATATGATGTACATTAGACTAAACTGTGTTTTACATTGAAAGATGGCACGATCATTACAGATGTAGTCTCCAAAGCATTTATAAAGTTTTAGGATGGATAAATGTACAGAAAATTCACTTAAACACTACAACAGTATATCCGTTACACATTTTTTTTTTCCATTTCTGGTTTTGGAAACACATTACTATTGGTGATAGTGCTGGTATTAACGATGGCAAACTGCATCTTAAAATGGCAGAGTGCCAAAGTAGTATTCACTGTCATTCCTCTTTAAAAGACTGTTCTTCCCCGAGGTTTAAAGTTATGATGCAAGCAATCAAAGCGTGTTAGAATCAAAGTGATGTCATTATTATCTCTGCGACCACCAATGTATATTACAATTTTCATCATTATACGGGCCCAGATTGCAGCTAAAAACTGTCTGTGGACCAGCCAACCAACCTGGATAAGAAAGTAAACAAACAAATTAAACTGCATTCTGACTTGTTTCATCAGCTATTTCATAAAGCTATGGAATATCATTGCGGTTTTCATGCATCTAGTTAATGTTTAATGGGGATGAAAGCTTCAGAGTTCATTGCTAAACTGACTTTTCCTCATAAATCTAAAATGAGGGGGGTGGTTTTACTATAATGGTTAAGGTCTTCACCACATAGATACAATGGAGAGGGTTTGATTCTGACCTTGGGTTATCTAGGCTTCAAATTGCCGTTAGGCAGTCTGGTATTAATCTCTGAACAGGATGATAATACATCGCTGCTTGTTATTTTGATTTATGGTTGTTTACCAGTTTGAATCAAATTTGTGGGATTCTCTTTTGGAAGTGCAAGAACCAATACTGACAGTCTTAGCACTTTAAAAAATCAAACTGCAATTATAAAAAAAAATAGATGATTTCAAAACTGGTTGTTACAGCTCTGAAGTAATTTTGCAAGGGGCTTTTAGTCCTTTTGCACGTCCTGATATATGAGGATGTATTCACTCTACCCTCTAGTACCAGTATGTATGAAGTTTAAGATCACAGTACCTTAGAATTGTATGAATACACCAATATACTGCAGTCCAAAAATTAGTATATATCCGCTCCCCATTTATGCCTAACCTCTTTTTTTATCTAAGCTATATACATTATAGCAGCTCACATCCTGAACATAAAAGAAAATCTGTTGTAAAAGGACAGTTAGTTAGAGCTGCATGTATGATTACTAAAGAGCAACATTTTTTGGAAGAATGTTTGAACTTAAGATCTATGTTCTTTGCTAGATCATACCCTAGCATTTTCTTAAATGATATTATAGAAGAAGTAATAAACAAAAGAAAGAGAGGTTATTTTAAACCTATCTTAGATAAAAAAAACTCTAACATGCAAAGTGAAAACTGCAGTACAGAAGGAGAAAGAGAAGCTAGTGGTGCATCTCAAATAACTCAGCGTACAAACCAAGAATAAGAATAATAAATTCTCTGAGGCATTGGTAATTACATATAGTAAAGAAGCTGACATTTTGAGATGGATTTTTGAGAAAAATTGGAGTGTACTAAACCAAGAAGAGTAGTTAAGGAATATAGTAGGAGATAAGCCACTTATAGTATATAAAAGAGGGAGAAATCTAAAAGAGTTGTTGAAATTCAATGATTTGCATAGGAATATCGAAATGCTAGGTATGAAAAAATGTGGTTTTTGCAGATGGTGCCACAAAATTGAAGTTGGCACTGAGTTTTTAGTAAGAAATAGAATATATCAAATACAAGGTAGATATAATTGTGAATCAAAAGCTGTAGTTTACTTAAGCAAATGTAAATTCTGTTTAGCCTATTATATAGGGAAAACCGAAAGAAAATTCTCTCAGCGCATATATGAACATGAATATGCAATAAAAAACTGAATACGAATAATGCCTTAGCAAAACATATTAACAGTCACCCAGACCATTCATTTACTTATACTACTATAGATCAAGTTATAATTGATGACAAAAAAGCATGGAATGTATTTTTAGAAACTAAAGAATTAGAATGGCAAGTGAGGTTGCAAGCAGACACTTGGCCAGGTATTAATGAGCGTAGCTCCATAGCACCTTTACTTAAATTAAAAGAATTAAAAAGAAATAAAATTTGTCACCATTAAAGAAAGGTTAATAGAAACATACAAACCGCTAGTGGACAATTTATAATAAATTGCTGTATTAATAGGAGAGGTGGTAGAGATAAAAAAATGGTACAGAATAGATATATATATGTACACAGATTTTAGAAATATACACTTTTTTTATAGTGAATTGATATTTGGGTACAATGCATTTAATGGTTATTTTTAATTAATTTCTATAAAATAACAAGATGTATATAAATTTTATATTTGCGGTTTAAGTATTTTATACAAGAATACACATGTTTATAGTAGGTAGGCTGCTGAGGGCAATAGGGAATTTAACATTTTTTATCTACTTTTTACTTTTTAATTGTTTATGTTAGTGAATGTGGTGTTGTAATATGTATTGTTTGACTTGGAAAGCAATTAATTAAGACAAAGGAAATGACATCATGATGACACCATTATTTGAATGTTTAAAAAGAACAGAATGTGTTAGATCTTTGTCTGATGAAGTATAATATTCTATTATATGAAAGCGCTCACAATATGTATTCTGTTATTTGTGGAATAAACGCAATTATTCTAGTTGGTTGTTCGTTCCTGGTTTACCTTTCGACATAGTACTTCAGTATTTTTAAGAGTTAAAAGTAGGATAGGGGGATAAGAGATGTTAATTGTTGAATGCAAGAAGGCTGGGACAATAAGAAAAAAAAAAGAGCGAGAGTAGGAGTAAACGAGAAAAATGAAGATGGTCGTAGTCAGAGACGCTCCGTATGATGGAGAGAAGTAAAGGAGTGCGAGAAATGGGGAATAAAAGAAGTGAGTCCTGTGGGATGAGAGCAGGAACATTCCCAGAGGGTTTTGAGATGGGAATGAAGCAGGGTCTTAAAGGCAGAGTGGTTGTCTGGGGTCAATACTAAAACGACGAAAGCTGAAATCCACGAATGCAATTAGATCGACACATAAATGTCGATCTACTAAAACAACGAAATACGGAAACGTCAAAAATCAGAACCCTGAATGAATTTCCGGAAGCAACAGTGCCATAGAGGTAAGTTAAACCTAATGTAAAACACTTTTCCAAACATTTTTGCAGGAGGGTAAGCCCCCCTGCACACCCCCCCACTTATATATACCAACTCTGAGGCCGCACTACAGTGGGGAAAAGGATATATTTCCTCATTCCCATGATCACCCTGCTGACTAAGGAAATTCGTTCGGCGTTCTGACTTTCAATGCTTCTGTAGATCAACATTTATGTGTCGATGTAATTGCATTTGTGGCTTTCAGCTTTTGTGATTTTAATATATACCCGTTGTCTCTAGTACAAATAAGAGGTGGCAGGGTGTTCCAGAGGCAAGCTAGGGAAAAGGATAGTAGGTGTTTGCCTGGAGGACAAGCAGGCTTGTGCAGTTCAAGCGAATTCTGGTTATTGGATCTTAGAAGTCTGCTGGATAGGTGCATTTTGAAGGAGGAGGCAAGGGAGGGGCAGATAGAGGGATTAAAGATGAGTTTATGGGCATGAGTAAGTTGAATATAGGTAAGATGGTTGGGAAATTCAAGCCAATTTAGTTTGTGAAGGGCATTGCAGTGGTGGGAGGAGGATTTATAGCCGGAAGCAAACTTAGAAATTTTGTTATAACAGGAGGATAGCCTTGTTTTTAGATAAGATTGAAGGCTGGTAAGAAGTGGGGCACCATATAGGACAGATGGAATGAGGAAGGTGTTAGAGAGTACAAGTTTAGTAGTGGGAGTGATATAGCTGTTATGGTAGTAGAGCATGCCTAGTTTCTGGTGGGTTTTCTTTATATTAGTTAGTAGACGGGTATCAAATTTTAACTGTTCATCAATAAGGACTCCTAGAAGCTTTACATAGGAGGCTACCTCGAGAGAGGTATTGTTTTGACTAGTAATGGAAAATGAATATTTGTCTATAATGGTACTTTTTGAAGGGGAAAGTAACATAATTTTAGTTTTTGATGCGTTGAGTGATAGGTTGTTGTCTATCATCCAACGTTCGGTAAAAGAGAAAGCATCCCGAGTTAGTTTTAAGAGTGTGGAGGTGAAAGTGGTGAAGCAGATGATCATACAGTCATCTGCATATTGAATCAGTTTAGCACTAGGAATGTTTTGGTGGAAGTCATTTATGAAAATTTTGAACAGTAGAGGACCCTATATGGAACCCTGGGGTACGCCTGTAGGTGGTATTAAGGAAGGAGGACCTGTTTTTTTCCATTTGACAGCTTGTTGTTAGTCGGAGAGGTAACTAGAAAGCCAGATGACAGAAGAGTGGGACAGGTTTAGATTAGAGAGTTTAGATAGGGGGAGGTTATGGGAGATAGTGTCAAAGGCCTTGGATAAGTCCAGAAGCAGGGTGGACACTAGACAGCTGGAGTCCTGGGCTTTGTTGACAGTTTCTACGAAGGAGAGGAGAGCGGTTGTGGTAATGTGGCCAGGTTTAAAACCATGTTGTGTGGGGGTAAGTAGGTGGTTGTCTGTGAGGTAGGGTAGAAGTTGAAGGTGGATACACTTTTCTAGAACTTTTGAGATGGAGGATAAGATAGCGATTGGCTGGACATTGGGAATGTTGTTGTTATTACCTCCTTTGTAAAGGGGAATGATACAGGCCTTTGTCCAGAGGAGGGGAACATAGTTTTCTTGGATTGGATGGTTTATTAGACTGGAGATGGGAAAGGCGATGGCATCAGCAGCCATTTTGAGGAAGTAGGAAGGAAGCTCATCAGGGACATTTGAACATGGTTTCCGTTTCAGGAGGAGTTTTTTTATGGGTGAGATAGGAATGGGTTTGATACTGAAGGAAAGGGGTTGGGGGGTGGTAGTGTTAGGGGAGGGAGAGATAGGAGGAGGTGGAAGTGAAGCTTTGTTGGGGAAGGAAGTAGTTAGTTTGGCTATGGAATCAATAAAGGAGGAGGAGTTAAAATGGGTGGCTAAGGAGAGGTCTGGGACATTTGGGTCAGGGCAGGGGTTGTCTCTTTTGCCAGGATTGAGGAGGGTGGAGATGCCATTTCAGAATTTTTTGGGGTTGGTCTTGTGGTTATTTTGAAGGGTGGAGAAATAGGATTTGTGGTCAGATGCAACAAGTTTTTTTTTACTTTGTTACGTAGTAGCTTATATTCAGTCAGGGTGGTATGGGTTTTATTTTTCTGATAATGTTTCAAGGGTTTGTCACTGAAACATGACTTGTTTTGATTTGTCTACTGAAAAAAGCAACAGAATTTAAAGAACTTGGATTTTCATTGTCAGAAGAATATCAAAAAATGCCCATCCTGATTTAATAAACAAGACCTTTAATAGAATTGCAGGAATGATTTTACTACAAAGAAAAATATATCTATACCCTTTCACTTTTTTAGATTTGGTGCTACTCTTCAATTTCACTTAATTCAAAAATCAAGATTTATTTTATTCAATAAATAAAAGGTATATAGCAAAAAGTAAAGGGTATGCAAAGGTTAACCTATAAAGAAAGATTAGTAGCACTAAATATGCAGCTCTTCAGAACGTGAACCACAGAGAGGCCTTATTCTAGTACAAAAAGTGTTCAAAAATGATTTTACATTTTTTCCTCTGGTTAACTTGTACCTCCAGCTGTACACATATTCATGAGTGTGATGTTAGATTACCAACCTTCACACTGAAAAGCACAGGCTGAAATCCGCTGATCCAACCACAAAGATTTATTAAAACATAGAATACCGTAAGCGCTTTCGTCTGGTGTATATGACCAGACTTCCTCAGACAACTAAGAACTACATCAAAACCAATTTATACACGTCAGAATCACAATTAGTCACACCCCACTTGAACTTAATGAGCACCAAAAAAGATAAACCCCAAGTACTAAACAAAATGCATGGTGCAACATTGAAAGCATCTTGTATAAATCACTTTATAAAATAAGATACCTATAAAAATATAAAAATATGTATATATATATATATATATATATATATATATATATATATATAAAATCAAACTTGCCATACAGTGTGATGTCAGATTAACAATACTCATCAGCCTTTCTAATTTATAGTTCGTTTTGTAACAGGGTTTGTGCAATGATGAAACAAAATGTAGCAAACTGATATAAAGTTTCAGAAAGCTAGGTATTAGGGAAGCTAGGAGCCTGGGAGTGTTCAGCTATGCCTACCACACAGGTCTATTTCTGAATGGTTTATATGGGACTAGTGCATCTCCTCCTGCCATAGATCTTGCAGAGCCACATCATTGCTACACTGTCAGTCAGTCAAGTCTGTCTGTCATCTAGGCCCTGAAGCCACTAACCTACAAATTGTTTTATGTCAGGGCAATTGTTACACAAAACTATGCAATTTATGTCCAGAAAGCTAATACATACATAAAAATATTTCAAGCAGGGGCATTAATGCCTTTCTAGCTTGCCAATATACCAAAATACTTGCTTCCATAATAAGTGTTCAGGCAGTTCTTAAAAATATCTAAACTAGTACTTGCTTTAATGTAATTTGGTAGTCTGTTCCAAGCATCAGTTACTCTGTCAGAGAACCAATTACTACACTTCTCATTCCTATAGAATCTTCTACGTAGGTTATCTGATGATTCTCTACGACTTTTTGATAACCCCACACATTCTCAAATGTAGTTGTCTCTAAATGCCGTATATACCTGAATAAGATCTCCTCTTAGATATCTGTAATAGACACTGTACAAGTTCAGATAGTTTAGTCCTTCATCATAACAAATTTTCACATCCATGGATGCTCTTGGTATATTTCCACTGTACTCCTTCCTGTTTACTCATGCTTGTTTTCTTATAGGGTTTCCACATTGGTTACTCCATATTCAAGTTTGGGTCTAATGTAACTAACAAACAATGACTTTGTTATTTTTGATTTCCCAGACTTTATAAATCTTTTTATACAACCTATAGTTTTACAACTATCATTAACCAATTGGTTGATATGATTAGAAAAACTTATAACTGAATCTACCTATATATCCAGGTCCTTAAATGAGTCAACAGTTTCAATCACTGTGTGCTGTATTAAATATTCACCTTTCAATTTATGTCTCCCAAATCTCATGCACTTAGTTTTTGATGTATTTATCAGTATATTATTCTCCTGTGCCTAAATGGTAAATTTAGTCAAGTTATTTTGCAGACGCCGCATCAGTAACACATGTAATCAGTTTACCAAATTTCAGGTAATCTGCATATAGACTACAATTTAAACAAGTAAGGGCCTAGGACAGAGCTGGGACACCCTGACTGTACTTACTACACGCTGATACAACATAAAAGTAAAGAAAAGCGATTTTTTTATGTAAAACAAATCACCATCAGAAAAAAAACAAGTAGCTTTTATTACAAGCAGAGGTTTCCGTCAAACAATCTTCTTTAAGGTTTAGCATTGAAGAAGGTTGTCTGACCGAAAGCACTGCTTGTTGTAATAAAAGCTACTTGTTTTTTTGGACTATGATTTGTTTTACATCGGAACGCCCTGACTGTAACCAAGGATTTCACCTGTCCAGTTGCTGTATGATACTTGCCATGTCCTATTTGTAAGCCATGCAGCTATCCATCTTATCAACAGTACATCAATACCAAGTTGTACTAATTTACTGATGAGTGTTTTCTGTCAAATACTGAAGTTACATCAATATAAATTACATCACAACACAATTTTTCATTCATAGCTATTATACTGTTATAGAACATCATTTTCCAGGTGGTAATAGATCTAATTTCAACATATGCATGCTAATATATGGTTTCATGTCTCAACCTATCCAGTTCTGACAGTAACTTATCCAATATTACCTTCTCCTTTATTTTTCCACAGCATATAAGTAGACTTAAGGGTCCTACTCCCCTTTCCCTTAAAGACAGGTTTAATAAGTGCATGTCTCCAATCTTGAGGAATCTCCCCATATTTATATGACCTAGTGAGTAATAGATATAATGGTACCATAAGTTCTTGCTGAAGTGTTCTCAGGTCATTGCCACTAATTCTGTCTCCTCCCTGTGCTTTGTTTGGATCCAGTTTGCACAGTTTTTTTTCATTAATTTGTATTTGTGGTTACCTGGATGTCACTAGGACAACTTATCCTTTTTGTGGATCCAAACTGCTTTGCATAAGATTTTGTAAATATAGCTATAATCTGCTGTGTCTGAGAATACATTTTAGAATCTGCACACAGTTTGTCAATGTGTGTCTTTACTCCTTCCACATCTTATGCATCTATAAAAAGGTTTCCTATTATGCTCAATATCTTTATATGCATTTTCTTTTTCAACATTTTTTTTTATTTTTCAAATACGTTTGAATGAATTCCATAGTATTTATACACATCTTAAATAACTATGTACACTATTTACATTAGCCTGACACTATAACAGATCTTAATGTATACAGTTACTTTATAAGCATGTCCAATCCATTATCAGAGTGTCTGATCAATTATCGTATAGTGTCACTCAACGATAATAGTTTTCCCCAAAGGTCAAGTGGCTTTGGATACATTTTTTAATTTCCAATAATGCTGTGGTCTTCAGTAGGCTTTAGAAGTCTTCCAAAGTTGGTATTGTGTTTGTATTCCATATTCTTGTTATACACGTCCTTGAAATTGCAAGTATTGTCCATACTAGATATATGTTTGACCTATTCAAATGAAGACCTTTGTTCACGTTTAATAATACGAAAGCTTTAGTTAAATAAAATTATATACATTTTCTTGCTGTTTGTCTCACAACTGCACTTATATTGTCATCTGCTTGCAAAAAGGCCCAATATTTCTTGACTATATTGCAGACTGTGTCAACATGACTACTGTAAGTCAATACCAATCTGAGTTTACCCTCTTCTCCCTTCCATACCTAACATCTTCTGAAAAATAGGGCTTCCCTTTTTTGTGTCTAGTTGAGCTCAGTTCATTAATACACTCATCTAACTCTCTTTCCGTATAGCCTCTCTGTAAAAAAATCTCTTTTCAGTTCTAACAAGTCATCCTCTAACATGGCATCATACTTACGCAGCCTCATCACCCTTAATACCACTTTGCAAGCAGATGACAAGATAGGTGCAGTTGTGAGACAAACACCAAGTTTTAGTTTTAGGAATAACTTGTCTTTAAAAAGACAGCCATATTATAAAAACATGAGAGAAGGCTATAAAAATCACCATCACAATGGCAGGGGACATTCCGCTGTAGGCGTTGCAAGGGCTGTAATTATGTTCATAGTGGAGGTCTAGTTATACATCCTTTAAAAGGTTTCCAGATAGAGACATCTTTATATGCAGACTGTGCAATGAAACACTTGGTTTATTTTATATACTGTGTGAAATGTTTTGGTTATTATGCAGAGAAGACCAATAGGACACTTAGAGAAAGGGTATTAGAACATGTTACTGATGTAAGACTTAAAAGAATGAAAAGTGCATTAGCAGTACACATTAGTGACCTTGGAGCTGGTCATGATTTTAATTTTTTTGTGTTAGAAGTTTGGGAGTGTAATAGGAGGGGGGGGGGGGTGATTTTAAAAATTTCACACAACAGAGGGAACAAGAGTGGACAGTGCATCTAAATGCAGATAAGTCTCCTAGCTAGAGTGTTACTCTAAAACCTGTGCTTAAGACACATCCACTTTTACACTAATCATTGTGTTTCTTTATAAGGTATACTATAGATAGACGTTTGGCTATAACTTAAAGGGAAGGACACGTTTTTATCATGCAATTGATTAACTGATGTTAGGTGTATATATAATTAATTCAGATCCAGTGTGCTAGTAGGTCTGAAGAAGCAGCCAATAGCCTGTGAAAGGGCTCACCTTCTTGTTTTTTATCTTTTTGTGTATTTTATTAATGTTTTGTTGTCTCGTCAGCACTAGAGTTCACACATTCTTTGTCCAGCTTGTTTATTTCAGTTTTCAAAGCTGTAGTTCGACCTCTCTTCCATTTCTTATATTTTTTGTCTCTCACCTTAATCAAATAACTTGTTCTTATGGAATTATATCCCCTGATGGTAAACATTTTTTGATCTTTTTGCACTCAAACAATTCCATCTGCAGTTTTTCCACTGAACACTTCACTCCAGTTAGTTTTACATAGTAACCATTTTGCTTCCATATAATCTGTAATTAACCTTCTCTGCATTGGTTTATATCTCAGTTTGGCAGAATTATCTAGCAACAAATTAACCTTTATAATCACATGATCACTGCAGATCAATGGTGCTAAAACTTGACTTGAAGTAACAGTAATTTATTTAGGAAAACAAACAATATCTAGTATGTTCTGTCCCCTGGTAGGTTTTTTTTTCCAGTCTTAAGCAATTGTTGTTCCTGAATATACTCTGTGAATACTTTAATTACAAACGTTGTTGAATCAATATTATTCCAATCTGTCTCTGGTAAATTTAAGTCGCCAGTTATTATTATTCCCTTCTGTGTTTCATGTGAAAAAATGTATGAATTCCTCTAGGTCATCTGCACTTGACTTTGGTGGTCTATACACTCCAACAATTGTTATATGTTCCAGGGTTGTCTTTATTGTCACAGTTACACAGCCTATAGCATTGGTGTTATCAGTGAACGTGTAATAATCACAGGTCTCATAGCTATGTGTAATCGCTATCATAATACCTCCACCTGATTTTTTATTAGAATGTCTGTTACAGTAAAAACATTTATACCCTGTCAGAACTGGTTTCCGGTCATTGTTCTGTAACCACGTTTCACAAACTATAACATAATCAATCTTGTGGGAACGTAGCAAATTTTCCAATAAAAAAGTTTATTATTAATGCCCCTAGCATTAACAACCATAAGAGATGCATCAAACGTTCCTGTCTGTGAACTGTTACATTTTTGAACTGGCAAAAGTCCTGCCTAGTGTTTGCAAAATATCTGCTGCAAAAATTATCTTCCCTGATCCAGACAAATACACACCATCCTGTCTGAACACGTGTGCCCAAACCAGGCTTGGATGCTCTACACATTTCCATTCTTTAAAACAGGACATTTTTTTCCATGTAGGTATTTACCCAAACATCTTTTCATTCACAGTAATCTGATTAGGTTTTCTGTAGGTGATTTGTGAAAAATACATACTAACACCAGTACAAGCTATACTATCTAGGAGGGCTGTCAGTTCCCTACTAACAGTCAGAGAATCCTTGCAGGTGGCATCATTTGTACCAACATGAATAAAACAGATCCATACTTCCTTACATTAAGGCATTCCAAGGCTCATCTCACATCTTCTATTTTTGCTCCTGGCAAGCATAACACTATTTGATGTTCATCATCTTCTCTGCAAATATAAGTACCAGTTCCTCTAATAACTGAATATCTAACTACAAGATTATCTTTGCTAACCAGCTCTGAAGAATCTTCAGCTTCTAATACAGTCATTTCTGCTCTATCATCTTCATCTAGATCTTCATCACTATTAGTCTTGTTAATTCTACTGTTTCATTTTGTATTAAATTCTCATCCAGCTGGCATTGTAAATCCACAGCTTGAGCCATGTAGTCAGCATCTGTCTTTCTCTTATTTTTCCTTACAGTAATGTCTTCAATCCTTCCACATTCAATTTTGATTTCATCCTTTTCACCTGCCCCTTGCCTCTTTTTTTCTACCTTCTCTTTTGGAAAAAATATGCCTCTTTCTGTAGACTGAGGGTTTTCTGATAGACAGATATCTTCATTCCCTGTCACCAGTGCGTTACATAACATAGCAGAACCCTTTTTACTACGTATTCTCTTTCCTTTACACTCCGTTTCTTTTTCTTCCTTGTTATTTGTTGACAACATCTTCCTTCCTTCCTTTTTTTCTTTTCTTCTAAACAAACCGGATCCTCAGGTTGCTGAACACTTGCATCCAGAATACCAAAGCTCCAAAGCTGTCAGGGGCCTCATCTTGTTTCATAGAGATTGAATGATCTTTGCAAACAATAGATGCATCATTTTCTAAATGTGATTTATTTGCTCTTTGCCTAACATTATGCATCTCACCAGTCCTGTCATTAATATATGAAACTATAGTTCTTCAAGCCATGCCAATTGCACAGCTGCAGTCATCATTAAGTCTAGATTTACTTCTAACAATGGTAAGGAAATCATCCAACCTTTCACACGAAGAATACAGATCACCAGTGTTATCAGCTGTTAATGACCCTACTGAAATAAGGAGAGAACATTTTTTAAATGTTTGAGTAACAGCCCTCTGGGGGGATTGTTTAAAAAATGTCTCTCCATGCTGATGAAAACTCAGCAAAGTTTTAAAATTGCATGCAACACCATTACTATCGTGTTTAAAAACAAGGTCAGTTTTATTGCTTCTTATGACAACTAAAGAGTAGAACATTTTTTGCTCTGTGATAGAGTAAAAAGCAACCAATGAAAAAATTGACACACTGCAGTTTAACTTGTATATCTGTACATCAACTAAGACTGTAAGACACTAACTCCATGGCTGAACAACTGAAAAAAAGAAAGGGCAAACACACACACATGGGGGACACACAACAAATACATAAATAAATAAAATTAAAAAAAATGTCCCACTCCACTCCTCATAGGCAGCATTCTGCTGCAGAAAACAGTAAAATTGAACTAACCTAAAATCAAAACAGGAGAATAACAATAACCATACAGATTATTATATTCATAAAGTAGCAGAAAGTATTCTAAGAACTGTCAACGGGCGAATGGAGAGATGAGATTCTGCCAAAAGGCATGACTGCAGTTAGGGGTACAGAGAATAAGCAGGAGAAGCCTGGAATTTATTGGAGAAAACTAGCAAAGGAACCATGGTATTATTAGAAGCAGGGGGAAAGGTAACGGAATGGGAAAATGCCAAGAATTCATTCAGTCTGCAGGTGAGAGATTGCCTTCCCTATCAAGGCAAAGAGTAGTAGGAGGGGGATCCGAAGTAAAACAGCTCTGCTGGAGTTTTAAGTAGAATCTAGAACAGAAGCTGCTGTTAAAAAATGGATAATTAGCAGGGCGTATAAGTAATTATCTGGGAACAGTAATGCATTCAGTTTTGTTAAAGCAGTGGCACATAGCAGAATAAAGATACAATTACAAGTGATAAAAGTAGTAAAATACAATTAAAGACTTGCAGAAAAAAGCACGCTGGGAAGTCTAGACTTGCTAATGAAATGTTGATGAAAGCTCACAGCAAACCGAAATCATCTGCTAGGGGGCCACAGGTGGTGTTTATTAAGTCAAAGTGCATATGCTTGCCATAGTAGAAGATTTCCTTAGCAACCATATAGAAAACAAAATTGTGCACCTTATGTTGATACGAGGATGAGAGGTTTCCACATGGATACAGCCATCCAATGGAGGGCAGACAGTTTTGATCAGGCCCAACAAAAGTAAGAGGTAGGACAAACTAGACAAACTAGACAAACTAATGTGACAGCTGAGGGTGGAGCTGTAAAACAGCTAAAGTATGAAATATACTGTTGTCACTGGATTGTCTGTTGGGGGAATAGAGTACAGAGTTTGCTAGTGGAATATTTGCATCCCAGCCAGAAAACCTCAAAAATCTCTTGGTTTCAGGTCACGCTTTTCTCCACTATCCCTTAGACCATTCTGGTGGCGCTCCTCTGGACTCCTCCTTTCCACTTAACTCAAAACAAAATGCCCTTTTTCTCCTGTTAGTTAAAGATGCTGTCATTATAATTAATATTTTTTCTTGTTTTTCTTCCCAGTATTACATCTTTTGCATACATTTTGTGTTGGATTGTTGTTGAAGTACCAGTATTTTTCTCCTTTACTACATCTCAGATCTGACAAAAATACCAATGTAGTTTCTGGAGAATAGACATCAATACAGTCTTTTAAGTACAGAACTTGAAAACATAGTCACAAAAATAGGAACAGAGGCAACCCACTCACAGTAAACTAGATACTGAGCCAGAGAGACACTTTATGTTGATTTGTGGTTCTTTTTGCCACATAAATTAGGCAAGCGTAAAACAGCTTTGAGTATTACTAAAAGTAACAATACCATGATATACGTTTGATTTTAAATGGACTATGCTGTTGTGCAAGAACAAATAAAACTTTGTTGGACTTAATGGTATATTTTAATGGTATACAAAACAAAGTACACTTGTTTTTAAAGTGTTCTAGAATGCATAAATAATGCCCTAAAGCAACATACAGATTTTACCATTAACTGAGGCAGTCACTTATAATATCATAGAAAAGGTAAAATGGCTTAAGCATTATTTCCATTTATTTGTTTTTAAGAGAAACATTTAGGGAGCTCACATTCTTTATTATTAAAAAATATGGCAGCTGTTAACAGAGATAGCAGTCAGTAATAAACTCATAATGCCAGCGTCTATACATAAAAAGAAAAAGCAGCCTTAGAATATTCTGAAGTCTTTTTTTATAATACACCCTTTGTTATAGTGAATTAAATTCAAACCTTTTTTTCCTTTGTAGTACAAGATAAAAAAAAAAAAAAACATTTTCTTTCCCATAAGTGACTTTCATAATGAGTATTTCCCTTTCTTTATCAACAAGCTGTAGAATGCATTATGCAAACATACAGAAGGATAAGAGGTGGATTTTTTGCAGCGTATGAAAATGCAGGCGAAGATTAGTTAACAATACTCAGAAGAAAATAAATTAAACTTCGAAAATGAAGGAATTAGATATTGTAAGAATACTGCACAGATGTGAAAGCTGTTCCAGGGTTTTTGCTTGAGAGTTACTGGGGAATACCAACTAATAGTGACTAAAATATATTAGTTAAGGATACCAGTACTTGAAGGTATACTGTTATGCTCTTTCTGGTTGATGCCTGTACTGTTCTGTCTTATTCTGAATTTTATTTATTTTGGTAGTCTGTGTTCAGTGCTCAGTAAAAGGTATTTGAATCCTTGATCTTCATTGCGTGCCATGGGATCTTTAGTGCACAGCAAGTCGGGTATCTGGAATTTTGACAATGTCTCGTCTAATTTATGGCATCCTAAAAAACTGAAATATCTCCTTATACGGCACTGTAGTGACACTTGTAGACAAGGTACATATTCTGGAAGTCAGTTTTATACGGGTGCAGAATGCAATGCAATATAAAGAAATGTTTCAAAATAAGCATAACTGGACTGTGTCACTCCTTAAGCTTCTGGTAAAAATAAACACAGCTATTTTCTTCAGGGTACATAGGCTAGGTGCTGTGTTCCTCTACAGAAGAGCAGGTGGTTTTGTGTAACAGGATCCACAAACTCCAGTGTATGCAAATAATATAACCCTAATCAGAGTATTTAGCTTTTTCTCTTCCAATTATTTCTGAAAATACAAAATACTTCTCTTTCATATAAACCATTAAGTGTGAAACAGATAAAGTATGCACCAAAGTTGATTATTCTTCAGTCATTTTGGACTTCCCTTGCAGCTATCGTGAGATGCTCAATTTGTTTTGCAACAATTTTTTCCCTAAGAGATGCTGCAGAGTTAGCTGCCATGGGTACGCAAATCAAAATAACCAGCCTCTTAAAACCTATAGAAACATGCAACTAGTAAAAGGAACAGGATTAAAACACTTCATTAGTCTCCGGTCAGATTTCTGCAAATGGGTTGCTGTAGCTGGATATGCGTCTAGGAGCAGAACAGAGACAGAATGCAATCAGGCAACTTGTTATGAAAGAACAGTCATCTTGACAGAAAACCTCTACCTATCCGATATGGTGAGACAGTAGCAGACTGTGCTCTAAGCTTCTCATATGCCTTGGATGAATTACCCACATATATAGCTAGATCGTTTAGTCATGCCATTTTCTGGCCATGGCTAAAAATAATCAGTCTTCTCCATTTGAGCCAGACCATCCTTCTGCTTTACGATAGAACTTTTAAGATGTCAGTGCCCTGAATGAAAATACAAGTCAATACATGCCGAGGCAGAAAAAAGATAAATATTATAACTTCATCTAGAAAAAAGGAAATGCATTAGCTGCTACAGTGGTGTGATCATTAATTGAAAGTTTTGCATCTAACTTCCAGGACTCTTCACTGGTAGCAATAAACATCCTACCACCCTTCATCCTGCAGTTCAGCAACAATTCATATACCACTGTTGTCACTGTGCACCCTTCAATGCATTCATAGACCACCATTGTCACTGTGCACCCTTCAACGCATTCATACACCACCGTTGTCATTATGTACCCTCCAACGCATTCATACACCACCGTTGTCATTATGCACCCTTCAACGCATTCATAGACCACCGTTGTCATTATGCACCCTTCAACGCATTCATACACTACCGTTGTCATTCTGCACCCAACGCATTCATAGACCACCGTTGTCATTATGCACCCTTCAACACATTCATACACCACCATTGTCATTATGCACCCTTCAACGCATTCATACACCACCGTTGTCATTATGCACCCTTCAACACATTCATACACCACCATTGTCATTATGTACCCTTCAACGCATTCATAGACCACCGTTGTCATTATGCACCCTTCAACGCATTCATACACTACCGTTGTCATTCTGCACCCAATGCATTCATAGACCACCGTTGTCATTATGCACCCTTCAACACATTCATACACCACCATTGTCATTATGCACCCTTCAACGCATTCATACACCACCGTTGTCATTATGCAACCTTCAATGCATTCATTGACCACCATTGTCATTATGCACCCTTCAACGCATTCATAAACCACCATTGTCATTATGCACCCTTCAACAAATTCATACACCACCGTTGTCATTATGTACCCTTCAACACATTCATACACCACCATTGTCATTATATACCCTTCAACGCATTCATAGACCACCGTTGTCATTATGCACCCTTCAACACATTCATACACTACCGTTGTCATTCTGCACCCAACGCATTCATAGACCACCGTTGTCATTATGCACCCTTCAACACATTCATACACCACCATTGTCATTATGCACCCTTCAACGCATTCATACACCACCGTTGTCATTATGCAGCCTTCAATGCATTCATTGACCACCGTTGTCATTATGCACCCTTCAACGCATTCATAGACCACCATTGTCATTATGCACCCTTCAACAAATTCATACACCACCGTTGTCATTATGCACCCTTCAACGCATTCATACACCACTGTTGTCATTATGCAGCCTTCAATGCATTCATAGACCACCGTTGTCATTATGCACCCTTCAACGCATTCATACACCACCATTGTCATTATGCACCCAACACATTCATAGACCACCGTTGTCATTATACACCCTTCAATGCATTCATAGACCACTGTTGTCATTATGCACCCTTCAACGCATACACCACCGTTGTCATTATGCACCCAACGCATTCATAGACCACCATTGTCATTATGCACCCTTCAATGCATTCATAGACCACCGTTGTCATTATGCACCCTTCAATGCATTCATAGACCACCGTTGTCATTATGCACCCCTTCAACTCTTCATGCTGCTAAGGATGTCAAAGATCACTTTGGGTGCGACCTAGTCAGAGTCCTGAGCAACACTCCTAAGTAGAATAGTCATTTTTTTGTTTTTTTTTTGTGACTAATGCCAGAGTAAAGCATAAACATACCAATGGAAGAGCATAACAAGGAATGAAAGAGTAAAATAACAATGCCAATGATTTCAGGGAAAATGACTGACTAAAAAATACAATTTCTCCATCATGTTTCCCTTCATCATAAGACAAAATTTTATCATGTTTCGTCAGTAGTATTCTGTTTTTTATTTAATGTTACCTTTTCTTAAACTAAAAGAAGGCATCTCTTTTGTTTTTTTTTTTTCAAGTTTCAAATCTCTGTCTCCTGAAAGTAACCAAAAGCCTTTCATCTCTTCTTTTAAATAATTTATTCTACTTTTCTAAAAAGCCATTCAGTTGCTTCATTTGGATTTATTTTTGACTTCATTTCCAAAAATTATCTCCCATCTTTATATCATATTTGGCTTAATTTCTTAATATTTCCTTAAATACTAATCTACTCTGTACAAATGATTAAAAGAAAACTCTCACCTGCAGATGAACGTCCCACCAAAGTTCCAAATCTCTTACCTCAAGAAAAATAAATAAAAACTAAAAATAATCAGAAAGAATGGCCCTAGATATCGGTTCTTACGACTTATGAATCTGATGGACTTAACTTGAATTAACATACATTTTCTGAATTAAAATAAACCCCCAAATGTCACAACTGTAATTGTTTGTTAACAAAAATTCACTAGCTTTTCTAAGGAAATAATCTATTTTTAGGAGGGATAGTGCTAAATCCTGAACCAAAATCAGACGCATTTAAAAAAAGTATATATCCCATAATGTTTCTACAAGTTCACTTAAATACAGCTATGCACTTCCTTTTAGAAAACCTTTTCTTGTATTTATAATTCTTTACTTACTGCATATTTCTGTCTTAGCCATACATCAGAAAATGCAGCAATTAGCTTTCACTGGGATTGAAATAGGTGAGCATAGGATGAAAAATGCAGTAGCACAAAGATTCTATAGTTTACAGACATGAAGATTTTGTTTTTATCTGTTTCCAAACACTTCTAGTATACTACTGCTCTGCTGGTATCAAGTAAATCTTTCTAAGTGTGGCTTTACACCATCTCAGAAGGTAACCAATATGATCCTGAATGCCTACAGGATTTAAGTGTTTGTAAAAACATCAGGATATCCAGCACGTCTTTCAAGGATCTGGCAAAACCCACCTATTATTAAGCCTCATATATTCAGCTCCAATGTTTCAGCCTCACAGAAGGTGTTGAGAATACCTGGCTGCCCTACAAATTTCATTAAGTTTCTGTTGCTTTGTATGACAACACAGCTGACCTATGGTCACCCCCTTGTTGGTCAGATCTGACCATAAGCTAATCACCCTTGACATCCATATTCTCCAAAGCCAACTTCACGTTACTCAAGGCAGAAATTACAAACTTCATGACACCCATGCAGACGGGAACTGAAAGTTCGACTGCTGAATCCTACACTAAGGCACTGTACGAGCACATCCACTCGTGCATGAATCGGGCCTTCCCAAATAAAACCAAGACACTCTCCTCCAAAAAAAGGAAGCCAATTTGGTGGTCCCCTGCCATAAACAAACTTTACAACAAAAGGAAGAAACTGTTGCAGAAAAGAGGAAAATACCAGGATGCAAAAAACTCCCTTACCAGCCTCAGTAAGAAGCTGAGATCCCTTATAAAATCCTCCAAAGCTAGTTATGAAAATAAACCTGCCAAATATCCTTCCGGATATTGGCAAAGGCTCTTGCCACCCCCATAGTGCCTTTTTTAGGCAAGGCTCAAATGATAAACCGACCGCCCTAGAAAACAAAAATGGAGAAAAACTAAGGGTAATACTGCTCAATGCCAGAAGTCTAAACCTCAAGATGCACGCCCTCAAAGCCCTCCTCGGTATGGAGAACATCGATGTTTGTGCTGTGACTGAAACCTGGTTCAAGGCTCCTGAGAGCACCCCAGCACTGTCAGGTTATACCTCATATCATGCATTCCGGCCCCAAAATCCGGACCGAACCACAAAAGGAGGGGGAGTATCCATATTCATAAAGGATACCCACACCTCCAGGTTAGTGGCAACGCACGAAGCATCGGAGACCATCCAGGTGCAATTAACCATAGGTAAAACTGCCCTACAGTTTGTAACATGCTACAGACCACCTTCTCAAACTCAGGAAACCCACACAGCCTTCCTGAAGACACTGGAGAGTATAAATGTCTCTCCAAACACCATCATATTGGGTGACTTCAACTACCCAAACATAGACTGGGAACATTACTCAAGCCCCAACACCCTAGCCCAAAGGTTCCTTGAGTTCATAAACTCAAATGCTATGGAACAACTAGTCACCATTCCCACAAGAGGAGAAAATATACTAGACCTGATCATCACAAACATGGGGACAAAATGCTCCACACCAGAAGTATTTCCCTCATTGGTGAGATCAGACCATAAATTAATCTCACTGGAGATCCACATCCCGCCCCACCCCAGCAAAAAAGACCACAGTGAAGAACTTCTCAAAAGCAAACTTCACACTTCTTAAGACTGGAGTGGTATCCTTAAAGGCCCCCGAGCCAGTGGAAACCACAACCCACGCTGCTGAAACCCTTACAAATGCCTTCTACGAGCACCTCCAGGAATGTATGGATCAAGCAATCCCTAATAAAATCAAGACCCTTTCCACCAAAGGCAGGTGCCCGGTCTGGTGGACTCCAGCCATAAACAAACTCTACAACAAGAGGAGAAAGCTACTACATGACAGAGCAAAATCCTTAAATGGGAAGGCATCTCTGATCAATACTAGCAAAAAACTACGATCACTCATAAAATCATCCAAGGCCAACTTTGAGAGAAAAATCGCTAATGACACAAAAGACAATCATAAAGCCTTCTTTAGCTATGTTAGAAACCTGGGTGGAAACTCCCAGATATGCTCAGAATTAGTCCAAAATGATAAAAAATCACTGAACCCACAGACATTGCCAACATACTGGCAGACAGGTTCAGTGCAAATTTCTCCCCTCCCTCCCCCCCAAAAGGAGAAATATCTATCCCACCAGAGTCTAGCCTCCCAAACATCTCAGATGCCCAGGTGAGAGCTGCTCTCTCTAAAGCAAAAAACAGCATCAATGGGACCGGACGGTGTCCCCGGATGTGTGCTACACAAACTCAATGAGGAACTAAACCCACACATAAGGCTGCTGTTTAATCTTAGCCTTACTACAGGATACGCACTCCAAAGAATGGCGACGGCAACTGTGGTCCCACTCCACAAAGGCGGTGCTTCTACGGACCCTGAAATTACCGCCCCATAAGCTTGACGAGCCTTGTCTGCAAAGCTATGGAGAGGATCATAATGGAACTCATAAATAAAGACATTGGGGACCTACAGACACTGGATCCTACCCAATTTGGCTTTGTCAAGGGCAGATCCTGCCTCTTGAACTTGGTCGACTTTTTCAAACAGTCACTAAGGCCATTGATGAGGGTAAGGCAGTTCACACAGCCTACCTTGACCTAGCAAAAGCGTTCGACACAATACCCCACTCGGGCATCATAGAAAAGCTTACCAGCTTAGATGTAAACCCATATGTCACAAGATGGGTTGCAAACTGGCTCAAGGACAGAACACACAGGGTTAGAGTTGCTGGTGCCATGTCAGACTCTAAGCCGGTCACGAGCGGTGTCCCACAGGGCTCAGTCCTGGGCCCCCTCTTGTTCGGCATTTATTTTTCCGAAGTGCAGGCAAACATAGGGGGATTGTGGTTGACAAAATTTGCAGATGACTGCAAACTGGGCACCATAATTGACACTCCATCAGACACAGACATCCTCCAGAAAGGTCTCATAGAAATGGATAACTGGTGCCAGAGCCATGGCCTTAAGCTAAATGCCAAAAATGTATAGTCATACCCTTTGGGAAAAACAAGGTAACCCCTAATTACCACATAGGTGGTAATCCATTAAACACGGAAGAAGTTATCAGGGACCTGGGGACCCAAGTTGACAGTAACCTCTCTTTGACACTCACATTGCCAAAGTGGTTAGGAAGACCTTCTACATTGCCCACCTGATCATGAAGGGATTCACATCCAGATCAGGAGAGGTCATTGTACCCCTGTACTCTTCACTTATCAGACCAATGATTGAGTACAACGCCCCATTCGGAATGTACCTTACCCGACACCTGCAGCAGTTGGAAAGACCCCAAAAGTTCCTCACCAAAAGGATAAAGGGGCTCAAACATATGTCATACGATGCCCGACTGAAGAAACTCCAGCTCTATTCAGTCGCATACCGTCTGCTCAGAGGTGATCTGTGCCTGACATACAAGGCCATGTCCAACCCGGAATTAATGGACCTGCTCCACCTCAAAAAATCCAAATCCACCAGAGCCACAAGAGCAAGAGACTTAAACCTCAACACGGATATAAATAGGACGTGCTGGAGGGACAGATTCATCACCCAGAGACTCCCTACACTATAGAACAGAATCCCAGTCCATGTGAGGCAGAGCCCCTCACTGACTCTGTTCAAGAGAAATCTTGCCGAGTGGATGGGAGATCGTAGGTTTACCCCGGGAATCATCTCTGTATCACTGCTGGACAGAGGCACAGCAAATTAATGGGTATAGTATTCTCATCCTAAGGGGTGGTGAAAGCCACACACACTCTGGCTAGGCTTATAAATGCCCTAGGGCAGATAGCCTAGTATGAACCTATGAACCAAAGACAACCACAAGGCATTCTATAGCTATGTCAAGAATCTAAATGGCAATGCTCAGATCTGCTCTGAGCTACAACAGAATGGCATTAAATATACTGATCCCAAGGATATTGCCAATATCCTGGCAGATCAATTCAATGCCAACTTCACCCCCTAAAGGGCCCATCTCAATACAGAAAGATTACCAAATTCCAGTAATAACGGCCACAAAGGTAAAAAACGCACTAGCCAAAGCTAGGAATACAGCATCCATGGGACCAGATGACATCCCGGGCTGTGTACTACATGAACTACAAAATGAACTGGCACCTCACCTAAGTGTCATGTTTAATCATAGCCTCACTTCAGGCTTCGTGCCCACTGAGTGGTGGACAGCTACAGTTATCCCACTCCAGAAGGGGGGATCCATCTTGGATCTTGGGAACTACTGCTCCATCAGTCTGACAAGCCTGATCTGTAAAGGCCATGGAAAGTATTATCATGAAACTTGTAAACAAAGACATTGGGAACCTTCAAACACTGGACCCCACCCAGTTTGGGTTCGTGAAGGGCTGATCTTGTCTCCTGAACCTGACTGACTTCTTCGAATCAGTCTCCAGAGTTCTGGACGAGGGTAAGGCAGTCCACACAACCTATCTGGACCTTGCCAAGGCCTTTGACACCATCCCCCACTCTGGAATCATAGATAAACTTATTAAGCTGGGCATTAATCCCTACATCACTCGGTGGTTGCCAACTGGCTTACTGACAGAACCCACACTGTAAAAGTAGCCAACTCAAAATCCAGCTCCAGATAAGTGACAAGCGGAGTACCTCAGGGTTCAATCCTGGGACCGCTTTTGTTTGGCATCTACTTCTCTGAAGTACAGGCCAACACTAAGGGACTCTGGCTAACAAGGTTCGCAGATGACTGCTAACTGGGAGCCATTACCGAATCCCCAAATGATGTGGATATTCTACAAAAGGGCCTTACAGAAACAGATGCTTGGTGCCAGAGCCATGGGCTCAAACTCAATGCCAAGAAATGCATAGTTATCCCCTTTGGTAAAAAACATGTACCTGTGAATTACCAAAAAGGTGGCAGTACGCTAAACAACAAAAGTGTGATAAGAGACTTAAGGACACAGGTGGACAGTGGTCTCACCTTTGATAACCACATCGCCACAGCAATCAGGAAATCCTTCTCTGTGGCACATCTCATCACTAAGGGCTTTTCATCCAGAAAAAAGGAGGTCATTGCCCCACTGTACTCATCCCTCATTAGACCCATTATAGAATACAATGCCCTGTTTGTTAGTACCTCTCAAGGCATCTGCAACAACTGAAAAGGCTACAGATATACCTCACTAAAAGAACAACAGGCCTAAAGCAGGTGCCCTATGTTGACCATCTAAAAAAAAAACTCCAGCTATACTCCTCACATATCATCTACTCAGAGGCGATCTCTTTTTAACATACAAGACCATGTCAAACCCAGAGCTGTTGGACATGCTACACTTAACGAAATCCCAATCCTTCAGACCCACACGCTCCAGGGATCTAAACCTTGTCATCACAATGAACAAAACATGCTGGAGGGATAGGTTTCTGACCCAGAGACTCCCCAGACTCTGGAAAAGACTGCCCATACATGTCAAGCAGAGTGCCTCGCTGGACCACTTCAAAAGGATCCTTGACGATTGGATGGGAGATAGGAAATTCACCCCGGGGATCACGTCAGTCACCCTGCTAGACAGGGGTCTAAGGAAGTAAATATTGTGGGAAGAAATCGCCAGGGAATTGTTATGGCTAGGCTTGTATAGGCCCTAGGGCCAACAGCCTAGTACCAACCTAGGAACCTAAGGCAATTTCGAGAGAGACTCATTTTTCATTAAAATTAGGGAAATGTGTGAACCAGAATTTTGGTGCCATAATCCATCTGCTTTTCAGATGAATGGGTAATAAAACCAGAATGTGGGGAACATTCTTCACCCGCTATTATCCCTCTTCAAAAACAACTTTCTAAAACACCCATAACTAACTTTTAGTACAATGACGAATCTGGCATCTCAGAATACTGCCAAACATCTCCAGGTTTGGCAGAACTTCAACAAAAGATTTCTGAATTCAGGGACTCTCATTCAACATTTGAGATCTCCATACTAGCCTGCTCTTGGTCTTGAAAATGTTCTCCTTAATTTTCCATTACAGTAACTATCAAGCACTTCTACCTCATATATCAGTATAATACTGAATTTTCTGGTAAAATGGTGAACTGTGCATATTCTAACTACCAACTGTAGGAGCATATTCTAACTACCAACTGTGGGAGCATATTGTAACTACCAACTGTGGGAGCATATTGTAACTACCAACTGTGGGAGCATATTCTAACTACCAACTGTGGGAGCATATTGTAACTACCAACTGTGGTAGCATACCAAGTTTCAGGAATCTGGTTTAGTTATACCCTCTTTTCCTCCAGCTATTAAAAATGTAGCTGATTTGACACCCTAATCATGATCTATAGACCCTGGGAAGTGTAGCATCAACAATGTCCCTGGACCTCCACATTAGGCAATAGGATCTGTACATTCATATCACTGTTTCCAGTGAAGCCAATACAAAAATGCTGATGAGATTATCCTTAGACATTAATTTATAAAGGGTTGAAGATCAATGTTAATGACAAATTTTTATCAGGAACTGAGAGAAGCAATAATATACAACTTAAAGAGTGCTATAACATAATTATTAGCACAGAACTAATGGAATGCAGCAACAAAAACTAGGGCGGAGGGCAATACATAATGAAGAGGACTGGGGTCTTTTTGATGTTAATATAATAAAATAAACATGCACATGGTCAGATATCCAAAATGCATGTTTAAACACCCTGGCACTTTTGCAAAGTCATTGTTGTATTGTTTTCCTTCACCTTTTTTAAGCTTTATTATAATGGGTACCTGAAATATTGACACTTTCAAATGGTATTTTAAGGCTATGTGTTGAGAAGCTTTTTACAATGGAGAAGGTTATAAACAAAATTTCACAGTCAGTATTTTTTCCAAAAGGCCTTTGGCCTATAACACTGCAATAATAACCTGTGAAGGTATGAACCATAGGCTAGTTCAAAACCCATGCACTATGGTCATGATCTCACTCTAATTTAATTTTATGTACTTCAGATTATAATCTTCCAACTAAAGAGGACCGATTTTTCTCCTGCAAACAAAACAGTCACTCATTAAAATTCTGTAAAATGAATGCACAAAAATTAAAAAAGAACTGGTGATCTAAGCAAACTGAATAATAAAGTGAGAATATCACAGTAACTTTGAACCACTTCTCTTAACATTTCATGTCATATTTAAATGTGCACCGATTTTGGGTTGCATTTTGAAATAGGCATGTTACCTCCAGAACTGTTTAGTAAAGAAAATCTGAAGTCATCTTGTTTTTTAAAACAAAAGTAAAGTGGTTTCTTTGGCCAGGATACAGTGTAGTTTTTTTCCCACTGGATTAGTTTTCTTTTGGTAACATCATAGAACTACCCTTGGTTGTTTTTTATTTGTAATAGTTAAAAAAATAAAGTCTGTCAGCTGATATTAGTAATGAACCAAGCTTTTTCCAGAAGACCAATGCAAATCAGTCAAAGCAGGTGTCAGTGGAGCAACAGGTAGCATACTTGCTTTTGGTGCATTACACTGGGTTCTACTCTAACACCAAGTAGATGGCTTGCTGACACTACAGTGTGTTGTCCTTTGGAAGAGATATTAAACAGAGGTCCCATCTGCTTGAGTTGATGGTAGCTCAGGTGGATGGAGAAGATCACACGGCATCTATCCAAATGAGAAGGGAAAGCCCCTTGATGCCCTTGCTAAATACCCTGTAATAGTATAAATACCACGGTGGACCTCCCCTGAAGACAGGCCATTAGCCTAGAGGGACTAACCTGTTTAACTGATAAATAAAGTCTTCACTTTTCCCATTTCCTACAAAAGGTACAGGTTTGTATATGCCCACTGGTTTTACTTCCTGTGTTTCTAAAGGGTGCGCTGACCCCCACTTGTCCTACACAGTCCTGAGTTTGTCTTTTTTTCCTCAGAAATGTTTTATTTTTCAAATACAGTTGAATAAATTCCATAGTACTTGTATATAACATCTTAAATAACTATGTACACTATTTACATCAGCCTGACACTATAACAGAGTTGAGGTCTTGTCAGCCGAATGCTTTTTAGAGTTCATGCAATGCGTGCATTGACTTCTAGGAATAAGCATTTGTTAGTTTTACTCTTTAATCTCCTTTTCCATGCTATATTCCTGTCATGTTTAAAGGCACTACTCTACTGAGTGGCCAGTTGCAGTGCTTGATCCAGTAAAACCTTATAGTTAAAGAAATAGAACATCTCACGTAACTTAAACCACCAATGTATGTTAAACAAGTAACCAGTCCATAAATAGTTACTTAATAAAAGACAATGTTGCAAATATGCATACTTTAAAACCAATATTGAAATAAAGTAATATAGTACAGCATTTAAAGTTTATCAGCTCTAAGGTGCAGTAAACTAGATAAAGAAATCCTGTCATTTCAACAAGGGGCTTGTGTTGCATTCAATAAAACTTGCCAATAGATCTCCTCAGTTTCCAGAAAGGCTGACCAATTGCCTCCTAGTGGGTTGTAATATACCTTTTCCAACACAAAAAAATGAATTTATTAAAACTACTGCACATATAGGCATGTTTCACCAAAGCATTAGAAATATGTTTTTGTTTTTATAGGGTAACAATGCTGGTATACCCAAGATTTTAGAAATTATTGTGGTGGCAAATTATCACCATGGTGTTAGAAAACTTATTATTAAGGCCACTACAGCCATGTTTGACAATAACCAGACCCATGTTTTTGGAGTGTTCTGTTTAACGGAAAAAATAGGAGATTACTTAAAAATTGTACACAAAAAGGTAGGAGTATTACACACATCCTGGAAGGTCATAAACACAAACCTTCTTATACAAGACCCTTAGTTAAGGGCATGAGAAAGTGCGGATCCTGTAAGCAGTGTCGATTTATTAATGAGACACCCAATATAGTGGTGGATAATTACTCTAAGGTAATCAGAATAGAAGGCTCCTTCAACTGTCGAACCCATGGTGTGTTTTACCTGGCCACATGCTTATCTTATCCATATTTCTGTCAGAAAAACAGAAAAAAATCTAAAATCCAGGATATACCAGCATTGTTATGCTACAAAAACAAACAAAAAAAATATTTCTAATGCTTTGGCGAAACATGTCAATACATGCAGTAGTTTTAATAAATTAATTTTTTTGTGTGTTGGAAAAGGTATATTGCAACCCACAAAGAGGCAACTGGTCAGCCTTTCTGGAAACCAGGGAGGTCTATTGGCAAGTTTTATTGACTGCAACACAAGCCCCTGGTTTAAATGACGGGTATTTCTTTATCAAGTTTGCTGCACCTTAGAGGTGATAAACTTTAAATACTGTTGTTCTTGTGTCTTTCGGTTTTTCCCGGTTAGGGGTCGCCACAGCGGAACTCCGGTCCGCTAATGACTGGCAGTAGATTTTTATGTGCCGAGTTGCCACCTCTGACGCACAACCTTCAATGAAGTTACGCCCATTCACGCATGTCTCCACAAAGAAGACGCTCTAGCTGAGAATATTACTTTGTTTCAAAGTGTGCATATTTGCAACACTGCCTTTAAGTAACTATTAATGAACTGGTTACTTTTTAACATATACTGGTGGTTTACGTTACAAGAGATGTTCTGTTAAACTATAAGCTTTTACTGGATCAAGCACTGTGATTGGCCAGTCTTTGTTTTAAACAACTGCGGCTGTTAACTGATTTGAAGAAGTTCTACACTAATGAAGAATGAAAGTGTTTATTCTTATTTGACTGCTTGGCTTTGTGCTTCGTGGGAAGGTTTTTCAGTATTTTAAGTTGGTTTACTAAGTTTGCTTGTTGTTTTCAGACTTCTAAAGTTTAAAAAAAAAAAAACATGTGACAAGTGATAGCTGATCAAAGCCACTATAGTGCAGCAATGAATATAAACCATAGTATAAGTAAATATTTGAATAAAAAATATATATGAATAAAAAAAATATTAGTTAAAATGGTACAAAATGAAGAACACATCAAAAATTAGCTATGACAACTGGAAACACATTAACAATATTTTTAATCTTTCATTATAACAACACTGCCTTATCCCTGTGATTGTTGTAGTGAAGGATTTCTGAAACCCCTTAAGTTTCATTAACTGCATATTGTTATAAGCACAAAAGCAGCCACTGTATTCAATAAGGAGTTTGATTACTGACTTAAACAATATAAAAGCTTCCAAACTCACAAAGCAGCATCTAATGTTGGTCAAAACAACGTAAGACTTCTTTGCAACACTAATCAGATGTTCATTAAAGTTAAGACAGGAGTCCACTACTGTAATTCCCAAGTCCTTCATTAACCTTACATTGGCTAGTAGCTAATCATCTACAGCATATGGATATTCATACTCATTGTCCCCCAATGCAGGACACTACATTTTTGGCATTACACTGCATTCTACTGAAAGAGATCACTGAATTAATGAGTCCAGATATTCCTGCATGGGCCTTTGATCCTGAATATTACATACCACCACCACCTACATCAGTGTAATCTGCAAACTTGCTTAATCGGATTCTATCATACACTAGCAACGCAGCATAAAACAAAAAAATACTAAGCATGACAACTCTCAAAGGTTCTTTTCCATTTCTACACCATAACTATCTCTGCACCATAACTATGCAATTCGTCACTAGGATACTGCACTCTTAAGTGTACGATTTTTGTACTTTTTAAAGTAAAACTCGGCTGTTGTGATATAAAGTATTTCTACAGTCTGCCCCAACTCTCCCTACTTTCATAGCTGCTAAATATTTTACTGTTTCTGCAAACATCCAAATCTTTCTTCTTAGCCTCTCTGTAATGTCACTCAATAAAACATTAAACTGAAATGCTATCAGTGAGGGTAATGCTGGCATTAAAATGGTCATATTCCAGTCTCAGACAGAAATCCCTTAACATGACCCTGTCACCTGTCACTCTTAATTTCTAACTCAATTTATCATGCTATGACCCTTTCTCCAACTGGTTCAAGTGATGGACAAGCCCTTTATGTGAAACAGAATCAAAGGTCTTGCTCAAAAAAGGCAGGCCGCATGCACTGTCCTAAGCCATGGCAGTCACCACTCACCCAGACATATCAATCAGATTGTTTGACATGACCTTTCGACTGTGAATGGATGTCTTAGCTCTTGCATTCCAATTCATTTTAACAACTTCAGAGCTACTAGTATTGCAGCTTTTTAATACAAGAACAAAATAACACACACACTTCTCAACATGTATGTGTGCCTTAAGAAACAACACACAGAAGCCTATTTTTTGCACATCTAAACAAAGAAGCAAGCAAAATTATTTTCTCTGTTTAAACTGCACAATAAATACCACAAATGGAATAAAAATAATTTTCAATTAAACTGTCTAAATAAGTCATTAAAATATCCACAAAGTTGTCATGCAACATCTTTACTTTAATTTGAGACACTTAAGCTATTAATTAAGCAATAGCTTGAGATAGTGAAACATGTATAAAACAAACAACTATGTCTGAAATAATGTAATTGTCACTCAAATGCACAACTGTGCATACCTGGTATAGACAGGAGAAAATATCAAACTGTTTATAAAACGCATGCTACATCAAGTTAGAATGTCAGATTACTGATCATGATGTACAAGCAAAGGAGTTATCTGCTTGGCAACAATATTAAGGCACATAAAAATCTGTTTGAAATGCAATTTAATTTACATTCTGAAACGCCAAATGTATCCGCATAAACAAAGAGGAGGAGCAATAAACACACTGAGCAGTTTGAGAATGTTTAAGCTGACAGGACCAAGCAGGCCCAAGGCACTTTTTGATAAAATCACTGAAGTGATTTTCTATCATTTGCATGCACAAATAAATTCATTCACATGTCTAGGATAACACATGTTCTACAGCTGATAAATGCATTTACTTCAGCTTAGCACATGTATTATCTCTTGCAAATGGTGCAGGTGTTTTTTCCCCCCAGAGCTCTGGATTTGTGAAGTTCTAGAACTTCTTATTAAAGCTTTATTTACAAAGCTTACGCACTCTTAAGATGCCTCACTGAAAACAGCCAATGGATAATTTTATTCCGACCTGCAATTTACTTGTTTGTTTCTTAACTCCTACCATTTTCCTTAAATAAGCAGACTTGTTAAGTTGTACAACCGGTTATTAAGTTGTACAGCACAACGTATTTTGTAACTTTGCATACTTAAGTGATTTTCAATTCAACTAACATCAAATGCTTTGCAGAGGTGTTTGCCATCTGACATTCACAGCATAAATTCAATCTGCATGACATATGCTGGTACTTTTCCGTTAAGCCGGGTGGGGTACTGCTGACTGAGAGTTGTAGGGCATTTCTACAACTGGGGTCTCTTCCTTACATCTAAATTTTAACACACAGGTATCCTTTAGAGAAATACAGAATGGTATGTGCAGTGTGTTTGCATAAGACTGAAAAGCTTGTTAAAATTCAGTGAGGTAGGAAACTCACTAGCGTGCACTGTAGCTCTTAGGTTAGTCTGCATTTTGGCTCTAAATGATAAAGATATGACTGCAATCTGAAGCTAGACTAACAAAACCTCCACAGGTAAGTATGTATAGGGGTAAAGGAGGTGTGCGTCACAAAAGAGATGCAAAATATGTGACATTGGACAGTTTTATTTTTACTGAAAGAAATAGCAAGGTAGGACTTTCCCCTTAAAGAAATTAAAAGACAGTAAGCCATGGGCAGCTTCTATCTTAACAAACAAAGCCAACTTTTTGAAATGGAGAAAAAAAATGAATAGCATCCTCTCTCCATGTCCAGAAAATATGATAAACATAGGAGGTATACAAGGCTGTCTAATACAGGTATTTTTAAATTGCAGGATTGGGTATCCTTAAGGACACCATTACATAGAAGGTATGCAGATAATACACATCAAAGGAAAGTGAGTTGACTTATTACGTCCTATTTTTACTCTTACAACACGCACATGCTACATGCTCCAAAATAAAAACAAAGAAAAACGGACTAGGTCACAGACTAACAAGCAATGGAACGTTTTAATGTATTAAGGCCGAGACATACAAACACATTTTAGGCATATAGAAGGTGTGAATGTGGCTACAGTAAAACATAAACAAGTACAGCACTGGACTCGCTAGGCTGGTGCTCGCTGAGGGCTTGATACAAAATGCACAGGTTCTAATCTTAAATCCACAATATGTTGCACTGTCCTGGCAACAAAATATAAAAAAAAGGCATCCACAAAAGGATGAAGAAACTAATCTGAACAGCCAACAGTTAAAACAAATACAGAAACAAAAGACGGCTGTTTACTTTCACTTCAGCAATGAAATACATAAAAAAATTGAATGAATTACAATAGTTCATAAAACAGGATGGATACTAAAAAAACACACATTACAGTGTAAAAGAAAAATGTAATAAATTAGAAGCTACCCAGGATAAACCTTCAAAACTGTGATCCATATGCAATTATTTCAATGTAGAGTTTATAGTTAGAGAGAAGTGTAATTACTAGATTTGGGCATATATTAGCATTATCTCAGTGCAATGCTAGAATAAGATTTAAAGCAAGGGAACTCTTGGAAGTTATTACTGAAAATTACTTCGGTATTCAAAGCCGATTTAAAATGCAATTCAGAAATTAAGGAACAACTTAACTTGCAAGGAAGAATCAATACACAGAAGTGAATATTTTACATTTTTAATGGTACTTTAAATCATTCCTGACAGGGTTCCACAAAATGTCTATAAACATTATAAACTGCATTGTGTTAACCTGATGTGATGAAATGGCTGCAAGTCTCAACAGCAAACATACTTTGACAGATCAAAACTGATCATGCACATCTGATAAGTAAAGATTATGAGCCTTGTTTTAACAGCTAAAACTAGCACAGAGAGGAACGCGTTTATAATCATGGACGAAATATTAAAATGAATATATTTCAGAAAAGAAGGAACTTGAGCAGCACCATTATAGTCACACTGGCTACTATGAGCAGCACCGTTATAGTCACACTGGCTACTATGAGCAGCACCATTATAGTCACACTGGCTACTATGAGCAGCACCATTATAGTCACACTGGCTACTGAGCAGCACCATTATAGTCACACTGGCTACTGAATTCGTAAGCCACTGGAGTGCACGATCATAAAACAGGAACCTAAAGTTCTGAATCAATGATTGTCAAAATGCATCATCCAACAATGCATTATTTAATTCTATACACCACTGGTTCTTGCATGCTTTCAAAGTAAGCCTCTCTCAAACTGCAGCTCAAGCATGGCCTATATAGGCCCAGGCTACAATATCTTCCATCAAGACAAACCTTTGAAATAAGGGGGAGGGGTAGCTATACTATACTCGGAATATCTCTCAGTCCTTTCCCTACCTTACACGACCCGTAGTTTTCACCCTGTGGAAATTCTCAGAGTCACTGTAATTTAAACAATCGAAAAAAGATTGCCATTGGTGCCATATATATATATATATATATATATATATATATATATATATATATATATATATATATATATCTCCTGGTAACAACATCTCCTACACTTGAATTCTTTCTTGCATGGATCTCTCAAACCATCTCCTATGAAATCATCACACTAGGGGATGTTAAAATTGACTGGAACACACCGTCCTCTAACAGACCCAATGCTAGCATTACCCTTTATGGCTTTTCCCAACTCATCAGCTCCCCCACTCGTACTAATCAACAATCCAATACTAGCTCTAGCCTCAAATGGATTCTTACCTCCCACTATGACCGTTATTATAACTCCTCTGCTCTCCCTGAGTCACTTAGTGACCACCTCCCTACTTCCATTCAGTGCCACTCCTCTCAGTCATCAAAATCACACATATATAGAGACGGCCACAACCTATCTGACTTGAACCCTGACATATTTATCAAACTCCTTCTTCCATTAACTGGTCTTTTCTTTTTGACCTCCCCCTCAAACAAGCTGCTATACAATTCAACAGCATCTTCCTTAACACTCTTAACTCCTTGGCCCCTATCAGGAGAATTCAGGTTAAAACCAACTTTGCCCCCTGGATAAGTAAAGATACTCTCTCCCTCATGCTGAGGAGGGACAATGCTTGGAAAACCTGGAATAAACTTAAATCCCCTTGTAATCTCCAGCTCTGTAGGGAACTTTGAAATATCACAAAAAAGCAAGTCAAACTAGACAAAATAAGATTTTATCTTAACCAACAAAAAACCCCCCACTCTAACCCTCAAAAGTTCTGGAGTACTATTAACAAGCTCTTACACTCAGGGAAGCCAGCTCCTCCTAATCCCTCCACTAACAGCTCTCCTATTGAA
>NC_056746.1:86096352-86141352 GCF_019279795.1 Protopterus annectens | reverse complement strand
AATGGAACACAGAGTCAATGCCAGGTCAGAATCACTCAACAGAATTTTACTGAACCAGTCAAAAGCTTTTGTTCCTGCTAGTCACGCAACTTTTTTAGAACTCCTAACAAAAAGGTGTTCACATAAAGCATTATTATAGTTTTTGTTACTAATGTCATACAAATATTCATATATGTGTTTGCATCTGAGTTTTTCCAGCATAAAAACTTGGACACCCTGTACACTTCGCAATGTATACCACCCCTTTTGATGTACAGCTCTCTTTAGGCAAAAAAGCCTTGAAAGTGTCACCAATATCCAAGTCCAAGCTCTCTCCTTCAAAAATATAGGTGCATTGATTACAGCACCCACACTTCGACATACCAAATGTGTTAACTGTCAATTAGGAAGCCAAATCTCCATTGTGGACTATTTCAAATACTCCTTTAAATTTGAGAGTTGTTTTGTGGACAAAAACAAGAGAACTCTCCAAAATCTTGTGCAAGGTCAGGTTAACCTTAAAATTGATCTAATTTTTGATAATACCATCGCCATGGCACTAGAATTAACCTCATTAAGTTTAAGCCAACCCCCAGTAATGGTTTATATTTAGAGCCCCACTCATCCTTAGCTTAATGGCAAATACTGCCCACATCAGTAACAAAACATCTATAACTTCTATAACATTTTTGACCATTCTTTATCTCAACCCTGAGTATACATCTCTAGGCATAAAGTTATGATTTTGAAAGGACAATTGGCTAATGGTATGAACCCTTGACATTTTGCTAAAAATAGTTAACAGGCTGCACTTGCGTTATCTGAGGTCTAGCAACTATAGAGTTATTACAAAGGTATAATTTATTTAAAAGTAATTACATTTTTAGTACATGGTTTTGGCATTATTCACATGTCTGTACTAAACCCGCTTGCAAGATATTGGTATCTTGGCGGAATCTGATATCCGATATGCTTTGTAAATATTTGACTGGTTTGCTTTGAAATATTTTGTAAATAATGTTTTGCTGACCAATTTTACTTTGAATAGTCAAAAATATACTTCTTTCCTTGTTTTGGAGCGTCTCTACCTGGGCCCTCTGCTGAAAATGGGCATTTCAGTTCCCTGATGGACTTTTCTAGTAAATAAAAACAAATAAAGAAATAGAACAGCTCACAGTTTAAAGTCATCTGCAAACTTAGTAAGCCAGAGGCCTTGAACGTTAGCTTTGATTTCCAAGAAGTAGAAGTCAAACTGGAGTAGGCCCAGCACATAGCCTTGGGGTACTCTGCTGGTGACCATTCACTCTTGCTGGAGGTTGTCTGACCATTCCTGACTTCTTGAGTACTGTCTGTGAGCTAGTCAGCAATCCAGCAAGTTGTATGAGGATTTATGCCTAAATTAGACTGCTTGTCACCAATGCCTGAGTGGGGTATTGTATCTAATGGCTTGGCCAAGTTAAAATATGCAGTATGCACTGTATTATCACATCCATTGTCTTGGTGACCCTCTCAAAGAAGTCTACGAGGTTAAGTAGGCAAGACCTTCCATTAACAATGCCAAGGGCAGTGTCTTTAGGTTGCCAATGTCCTTGTTTATCATTTCTATTATAATTATTTCCATGGCTTTGCATATTAGGCTTTTTTTAGACTGATGAGTCTGTAGTTCCCTGGAATGTTTGACGGTCCATACTTCTGAAAGGGAATGACTGATGTGGTCCTCTGTTCACATATAATGCAGCCTGCTTTGAGGTTACAATTGAAGAGTGCCTCATGTGGTCCTGATAACTAATATTTTAGACTGTTCAGGAGGCAAATGAGATGTTGGGAACCATAGAGGTGTTGTTCTTGCTTTTACTGAGTGCTGCCAGCACCTGGTTCCTGATAATAGCTAGAAGAATCTTGAAAACGATTTCACCTGGAGGAGCTGGGCTGACTGGGGATAAAGTTTAAGCTGAGTTCATCAACCAGTAAATTTGCTATGTACCCCAATTGGTGAAGGTGATACCGTTAACCAAAACTTCAGCAAACTGCTGTGTTCTATGTTTAAAGTTCTGGACACAGCTGAAGAAGGCCTTGTGATTGTCCCTAGCCTGCAAAGCTATTCTGACCTGTTATTCGGCCTTGTTGGACTTAATTACACCTCTTAGTTTCTTGTTTAGTTGTATAACAAAACATGTGTCTGTAAGGGAGTTGCTCTTCCTGATTTTGGCTATGAGTTTTTTTCTTTTATGATATACCTTCGTTAGGTGAGGATTCTACTAGTGGGGTTGTGGTTTTGGTTTTACGTCTGGTAGGTACAGCAGCCTCTATGCAATCATTCACATGTTTGTATAGGGACTCTGCAAATAATTCTACATAGACAGCTGTGGTCTTGGCTTAGGGGGAACTTTGAATTTTGACAAACTCTAACTTAAGATATCATTTGCCTTCAAGTAGTTTCTCTTATTGGTTTAGCTGGGATTTCCAGGTTGAGTTTTACTTTAATGACGAGAGCTTTTTGATCTGAATCTGATCTCACAAGTTGGGGGGGGGGGGGCAACGCTCTCCCATGTTAGTACCAGATTCAGTACTTTTAATCCATTTTGTTAAAAAGTACACTGTCTATTCCAGTATGTGTGTTAATAAAAGTCCAGACATCATTGTGCCTGTGAATGAGGCAGTGTAAGTTTCCCAATCTATAGAGGGGTCCTTTAACTCACCCATGATTAGGGTGTTTGGTTGGATGGTGAGTGCCTCTAGGAGGTTTATGTAAGAGATGCGAGGCCCCAGTGGCATAAATGGTGACTTGTAACTAGCCATGATATGGTGAGGGACCTTATCTATGATGACTTGCTTCTGGGCGAGTTCCATGGTATCATTCTGTTTAACCAACTTGAAAGTATGTTTTTTTGCTAACTTAGATCAAGACACCTCGATCTTTGCACTGCCTGAGTACTTTCTATGGCTTTAAACCAAGTCTTGGTCAATGTGGCCTACTGACCATGTCTTCACATGCTGAGAGATACTGGATCCCTCTGGAGTGACACCAGAAACTAATTATTAAAATCAATTATTTTATGTTCATACTATGGCGTCATTGTTGGTGAAGACAGAGTGCTGTTCAAAGCTTGTACCTGCCTGTGATACATATTCCAGTGTATCAATTGTATCTCTTTTCATATAGCCCAGTCTGGTAGGTGTCAGGCCACTTTCACCCACATGGAAAGGAGCAGTCGGTGCTGACTTAGATCTGCTTATAGTTTAGACTACATCTCTAGACCCTTAAGGGAACACGGGTTGAACTTGGCTAGGGTTGCAAGGGGCCCTACGACCATTAGCCTAGTAACCTCCTATGAACCTATGACAGAATCATACTTGTACCTGGGGTGCACTGAATCTTAAGAGTTACAGAGTACATACCTAAACATAATTTACATTTCTGAAACACTCAGCTTTACTGTTCAAATCACAATTACTCACAGGACACCTGAATCATATATAGCTTGATATAAAAGACATGGTCATTAGGTGAGATTAAAATAGCTTAATAAGAACAGCAGGTATTGCTGTACATTTTTTCCAGCTATAACAATCCTTGATCAAACAAAGACAGATGAAAAGTACATTTTACTTGGAACTTATATCATCATTAATGAAGGTATTTTGAAAATTACACTTTTGTACAAATAATATGACTACATTGTAACAAATTCAGTCCAAGTCCCTAAAGGTTACAGACTTTATTTTAATATGTTTATGCTAAACTACAGAGCAGAACAATGTCCATATAAGCATGCCACGTAAAATAATTACATCCAAATTGCATTGTAAATTCATCTACTACTGGTTTAAGATGAGTAACAAGCCTGAGAACCTCCATTGCCTTATCTTATCTATTGCTAAAGATTGAGCTGGTCAATAAATGTTAAATACTATTTGGGTTGCTCTGTGGATGTAAATAAAGATGCTTCTTAAAAAAAAAAAAAAAAAATTATATATATATATATATATATATATATATATATGCAATATTATACAAATACAGAATGATACTACCCTCAAATACTCTAGTTTGAAACAATCTGTACTTGGCACATTATTGTTGTAGTATTGATTATTGATTTGCAGCCTAACACATATATTACGTGGCGATTATATTCAGCAGTTAATCTGATAACATGCAAACTTTAAGTAATTAATTTTATAAGGGAGGAAACTTTTCAGGCCTTCCTGGATGCTAGTTTCATGATTTGAAAACATCCTGCTCTTACATGGCTATCAAGTCACTCAATTTATCTTCAAAATGAAACATATTTTCCACTACTACTTTTAAAGCTGGAATCATGAGGCTTGTTTAAGAAATCGACGACAATATATCCTTGTTTCAGGAAAAATAAATTGATAAGTTTGATTATTTGCTTTAGGAAGGGGAACTGCTTAAATGAGCAGTGATTGATGTACTGCTAAGGTTGGTGGTCTGACAAGGTGGGGGGATAATCTGAAACTGATCTGTGTTTGAATAATGAGGGGAATATGTAATTGGAACAATAAATTAAATGGACACTAGGAGATACATTGCGAGTTAGTTACAGAGATGAAGGTGTAAGGATACCTTTTAGAAATGACAATAATATACCTAATTGTATTAAATTGTATTGGAAAAAAAATAATAATACAAGTTGTATTAAATTTACTGGACATATATTAAGTTTTGATTTTCTCATCTATGGTCAACCTGCACTTAGATTTTCAAAAGGACAACTTATTTTGTGTTAACAGACCAACAGAATGACATGTATATATGCAACACTGTCTCCACAGGGGAACCTAATACTCCGGACTAGACCCTCCAACAGTATCACTGACTGGAGTTGTTCTTTTGTGTGGAGGCCTAAAACAAGTTCCTAATACTCCGGACTAGACCCTCCAACAGTATCACTGACTGGAGTTGTTCTTTTGTGTGGAGGCCTAAAACAAGTTCCTAATACTCCGGACTAGACCCTCCAACAGTATCACTGGCTGGAGCTGTTCTTTTGCGTGGAGGCCTAAAACAAGTTCCTAATACTCCGGACTAGACCCTCCAACAGTGTCACTGGCTGGAGCTGTTCTTTTGTGTGGAGGCCTAAAACAAGTTGACTGTAGAGAAGAAGTTTTAGGAAGTGAGAAAACGTATTTAAATAAAAAGACGTGCCTGCGCAATATATATATATAGTTGGCTGTTAAACTCTAAAGTGTGTGTTATGTTGACAGCTGTCGAATCGATGGCATGTGATCAACTAGACAGTTGACTGACAGGTTTGCAAGAGTAAGAATTATCTGGAAGGGGAATGTCCCCTTTCCTCGGGGAATGTGCAATCTTCAAGTTAGTATATAAAATTATCAGGGGGTGTGGGGGTGCAGGGGGACTTACCTCTTGCAAAATATGACGTGCTATTTCGTTTTTTTTTTTAAAGTCTGAAACTGCATGCCCTGAGGCGATTTCTCAGTGCATGTGTAGTACAGTTTTGACTTCCCTGTTACAACCATATGAGGTCAATATTTAGGCAGTCAATCTTGGGTGTTTTTAATACACTCACACACACACACACACACACACACACATATATATATATATATATATATATATATATATATATATATATATATACATACATATATATACATACACACACACATATATATATATATATATATATATATATATATATACACACACACACAAACATCCAGTCATTTTTGCTAAATTATATAATAATGAAAAGAAGCAAGTCTATATTAATGCCAACAAAAGGAGAAGAGATACAGATCAACACAGTACTTACTAAAAACAAAAACAAGGATGTACATAAAAAACAAGGGAGAAGATAGGTTTTAAATTATTGCATTAATACTTATTGCAGTTACCATCAAAAAAGATGTGTATATTTGGTCTCAAAGTATATGAGATACTTGCAATACTGCAATATTCTGCAAGATAGCAATTAAAGATTACAAGATCAAATTATTACTGTACATAATAAAAAAATATTATACAATGACAGGCCATTAACATTCAAAAACGAGCATGCTGATTAGTAAGCCCAACCAGTGTACCTGTTGTAAATCGAGCATATACCAATGGGAAAAATCTGGTCACCCAGAATTCTACGAAAATTCTACTTTCCTTTAGCTAACTTAAAATGAACTTAAATGCATTAACTTAACATTAAATTACAAATAAACTTACAAAACCATCGACTTCAACATAGAGAGAGAGACAGGACAGAGAAAATAGAAGGATAAGCAGGTATGTTACGCAAAACTAGAGAAACGTACCGGATTAGCCTTGTATTTACTCTGTCCAGTCCCTCCTGCACATTTGAAGTCTCTGGCTTTCATTTCTTTTAATTAAAAACAAAAAATAAAAAGCAATAGAGGTCTTCCTTTCTCCATTGCTTCCTTTACACAGCACTGATGTACTGCGCAACCATGCGAACGCAGGTCTCATTCCCATGCACAGTACATCAAGAAAGCCCCATGACAACAGGAAAAAAACAGAACAGCAGCAAAGCGCCGTTACACAAGGACAGTATTTAAGAAAAGTAACTAACTTTTTTCTTAAATAATGTCATTGTATAATAGCAATAACCCATGGCTGGGTGTGGGTAATGCTGATTTACCCACACCCAGCCATGTGTTATTTCTGTATCAGTATACTCAGAAGGACATTACATTTATACAGACTCTGACATGCAGATTTAACATGTTTCATTACTAATTGTGGGTTACTTTTTAATTCATCACAACTGTGTCACATGAAGTGGGTAATTAATCTATCAATAAACAGTTCTGCCCTACAGTCTGAACAGTTGTAATGACAAGTGCAGTGCATGTTTGTTGCGGCTGCTTTATAAAGGCAAGTAGTAAAATGCAGAAAAGCAAGGTTCCATTTTTACCATACCAGAGGAGAATTTAATTTGAAACTGCATATGCTCATGGGGGCATTAAGCATCTCTGAAACATTCAGAAAACACAAAATATCTACATATACTTGATCTATAATGGCAATATCCTGAATTTCCATAAAGACGATAACTGCTCGCAACATAAGAACATAAAACTAAATTGGACACCAAAAACTATTTCCAACAGGCAAATCATTCATAAAACAAGACTTGGGACTGACAGCACACGTGAAAGACATTTTTACCCCTGCTTGCGTGCTCATTTTAATGATTTGAAAATGTTCTGCATTTATGGAACGTGCCTTTCACAATACTGAAGTGCCTCACTCTTTCAAGGTTAGACCCCTAGCACTGCCATTCCTGGCAATATAATATGACAAACTGATCACCTTATGCTCATGAAGCCACTTCGCCACAATATTCACATTCTTTTAATTATCAGCAAACTGCTTTCATTACATCAGCTGAAGAAACAGTCACACGCTGAAGGATGATGTCATAACAGTCATGCAGAGCAGAAATCTGCATTAAAAATACTGACGGTTTTCAACACCTAAAGCTAGAATGTACAGCATGACAGAACAATTTAGACCTCTGGGTTGCACACTGCCTTTTTTACTATTCTGGACTATTTTTCATGAAACTGCAAAATATTTGATGTGAGGGTTTATACATTTGCTTTCACCATGTTTCTATTTAGCCATTGATCCTCTGTCCAGAGATATCCCTGGCTAGTAAAGACCACCAATAGCCTTTTTTCCTTCCTTTACATACCTATAGTGCTGCCATCAAAAGCCGAGTTTCTGCAGATGAAAAAGGTGATATTTTTTCTCTCACTCTTACAGAGGACACTATGGTTATTTTCCTTTATTAATTTACTTATTACAAGCATATTACTATTCGCACAAGGAAATTAACTAGGGACTCCACACAGACAGACATTACTGTTGAATCTTTATTTGCTAGATTTTCACAAGAAATTGAGTTATTTTGATCTGTCCATTTGTAATTCAGTTCCTTGCAGACAAATTTTAGGTGAGTGGGGAGTCAATCTGAGGAAGCTGGCCTCCATTGCGATTACACATGTGACAACAGCATGCTTGTCCTAATAAATATGCAGTATTTCCGGACAAACATCAAGCGGTACTTGGTGATCTGAAGTACATATGAAATATCATAATAGATGACAACTCTTCAGTGTCCGAGTATGAAAGTGTAGTGTTTTCTTACTCTAGTCGATATTGCAGAGGATGCATGGACTTGGTACATAATTTTTTTCTCATGCCATCTGTAAATTATCTAAAAATAGTCACTGACAGTAGCAGGAGGAATAGAAATGCAGATTATTTTACCTGCACTTCTAGCTAGGATTCAGATAGACAAAGACAAAATGGGTTTGGAGACTGTCTAGCGGTGGAAGCAACTAATTCAGCTACTATATACTGGCAGAGCTCAATCCCAAGCAGATTATTATTAAGAGAGAGACTGAAGTCAACTAAAATGATAGTTTCCTGCAAAAGTTATGATAAAAGGACGTTTTCCCTTTAAAATGGGTTGCAAACCTCAATAACCATAACACTCTTTAATCCTTAGACCGATGCATGTAAGGGTGTTGTCATTACTACTCATAGATGAATATTAGGCAAACTGCCCAGAAGGAACATTTTAAACTTAGTCATTAACCGAAGGTCAGAATCGAGCTTTGTACCTTGTGCTTATGAGGCAAAGCTCTTAACCATTATGCCAACTCCCCTGCCTTTACTCTAAACAATGCTTTGGATATGGAGACTGCCATACTTTTTAATGGCTTCACTACGTACTGCCACCTCACTGAAGCTTTAAGAATGATCCAGCTACTGTCAACAAATGTATCTGTCAACTTATCCTTTCCTAGAAAGTGGTCCAACAGTCCCATAGCATGCAGAGAACCAGAGCAATCGAAATCCTGGCACAATGAATATAATCATCATCAATGCCAGCACAATAGGAAAAGTTACATGTTGGCAGGGTGAAAAGCATGGCTGATTCAAGTCAGGTTTTGTCAAACTTATCTTAGCACATCCTGACTTCAGGGAAAGTGTATTTGACGTTTCTCTCAACCCTCTAATCCTAATTTATTTACTTTAACTTCTAGATCTCATTTAATAACGGTTACGTTTATTACCCATAACTCACTTACACTGTACAGTTTTTAACTGTACTATGTAATGCTTTATGCACTGGTTTTGTTTCTATGTTGCATTATTTTGCTCACCATTCAGCTCAGGTTATGACTGAAAATGGTCTTAGGACAAGCTCACTCAGCCAATTAATGAAGAATAAATAAATTGGAGCATTCTACTATTCTTCATATTTAATTTTATGCATGGGAATTCTTGAGACATACCTGGACATGAGCATAGTAATAAATCTGAAGCTTGACTCTAATATTCATAGACGGAAGGCCTTTTAGATGGAAAATAGAAAATTAGGGTTAGTGTTTGTTACTGGGAACTTTGCAGATTACTTAAGATATGCATACAGGATGTACATCTGGACTGCAGAGAGAAACAGGAAGTACTTCAGAGACTGACTCCTGGTACTAATGTGCTCAGTTTGAATGGCTGACCATTTCCAAAGTTAAGAAAAAGACAGGGCTGAGACAGAAATCCAGAACCTGAAATAAGTCATCAACACAGGGTGCATCTCCCAAGTTGTTGCTAACCTCAATCTCGGTCTCTTTAGGAAATTGTATGTCTGTATGTCTTTCGTCTCATCCTGGTTAGGGGTCACCACAGCACAACTCCGGTCTGCTAATGATTGGCAGTTGATTTTTACAGTGTTAAGTTGCCAGCCCAATGCCCAACCTTCAAAGAAGACACACCCATTCATGCACACACCTATCTGCATGTTTTTACACATTATTTGACCGTGGGGAGGACATGCAGACTCCACACAGAAGGCGTTCCAGCCAAGAATCGAACAGGAGAACTTCTTGCTGTGAGGCGACAACGCTAACACCGGCTAGCACCACAGTGGTATAGTCTCTTTAGGAAATGAATGTTGGGAAAAGATCTCCTTTTTGATACTTGGGTTCACTGCCTGTTAACGAAAATCTCAGCAGGTCAAAACCAAGTAAACAGAAGAGTAAATAATCTACCACTACCTAGTTTCATACAAAATAAATAAAAATAAAAAAGGAAAATCTGAAACTTCTGAAATCTGACTTTATTTACCTTAAATAAGTGCTTCTATCTTAACACTTCAATAGATCTAACCATGAAGTTTCCATAGCTCTCGATCTTCCATCTCCAAAATGAGGAAGATTTCCTCTTATAATGTGTAACAAATGGGCAAAATGTGGAACACTTACGAAAAGCTTACAAACAACTTCACCTAGGAAGCTCATAGGGTGGTTAAAATTTTTTTTTTTTTTTTACTTACAAAAAGTACTTTTGATGAATTAATATGATTCAGTTCTTTTTATTGTGGCTATCTGTTAAAAATCCTAACACTGAACGTGTGACATACTGTGAGCTTTTTAAGACCCCAAATGAATGTTCGTCACAATGAGGTACTTTTGAGAGGTATGGGAGTTTTAACTTTTAAATGCGGACACTCTGTAACATAACCTCAGCGGGTAGAAGGTTACATAGTAGCCCAAAGTACGGGGAGGAGCTAGGACTGGCTTGGGGCCAGTTGCAATTACAAAACGGAGTAGGACAAAAGCAAAATCAGGACTAGGTGAAAGAATCACCATACGTGGCATATGGAATGTGGATTGCTAGAATCACCATACGTGGCATACGGAATGTGGATTGCTAGAATCACCATACGTGGCATATGGAATGTGGATGCTACACAGAATCTGTAAGGTGAAAACATAAGGACAACTGCAAAATCTCCCCTAGTTCATTACTCTCTGCAAATTATTTAAATCCCCTCCAACCAATACCTCTCAACTGCTCCTGATTTTGAGTCAAATTTTAGCTCTTGCCCCTGTTAATCCCTCCTAAAGCTGGTGACTTTTTTGGAGAAGGTGAACTTCAGTTAATATACAATGACAAATGGGAAGGAATTAGACACAGTCATCTGTGCTAGCATGCCTGGCTGAAGTTTTGTATGTAATTTCAGATTGTCCTGTGTACTGTATATGCCAATGCATGAGAAAGGGATAACCAATGCTGCACATGGACATAGGGGAAACCATGGGAAGTAGTCTAAACCACAACAGAATACAAAAGTAACTGGGAAAACTACTAGTCCAAGTACACAGTTAAGGATTAGTTGTTTAAGGTACAACCAGAGGGGCCACAAACCAGTCAAATGTCCATTGAGACAAGGTGAGAAACAGAAGGTGAGGGAGCAAGCAAGTGATGATGACAAACTGCCAGTGGTAAGTTGTCTGGAAACAACAGGGGTGCCAATCTATCACAATAATTTATATCCTATCTTAGCAGATGGCAAACAGCTTACTGCTAAGAGAGACACAGCTTCTGATATAACCATTGTGAGGCCTGCAGTGGTTAGAGAATAGCAGTAGTTGCTTGGACAGTCCACTCTAGTCAGAGCTTTGGCAGGTCCCCATTCCAAATACCTTTGGCTAGGGTTCATCTTGACTTAGAGGGTGGAAAAGAAAGCAAGCAGGTTGGTGTGTTTGAGGACATTTCTGCAGATATTTTGGTACTGCATCATCAAGGTCATAAGGTCATTCCCTATCTTGTGTACATGCAGTCAAGCTTGCAGAAAGGCATGTAGGTCTTGTAGTCTGGAAGAGACCCAGAAGGATCTCATACCTGAAGCTGGGGCTAGTGTGGTGGCTGTTTCACAGAAGGAGCTATCCTGTAGCAGTAAGTCTGAAAGTGAGCCACTGCTGCTGGTAGGTACTGATCTGCCCTTGGACACTGTAACTGCAAGAATGGAGGTGAGTAATAGGACCCAGATTGACAGTGAGGCACAGCTGTTGGAAGTTACTAGGCTTCCTGCAGATGGGGATCTTAGGAGGGTCATGAATGCAGAGATAAGACAGATTCAACTTACGGACCCTACATTACAAAGCTTGATAGAGATGGCTAAGGAAGAACACAAGGCTCAAGGAAGAGGGGAGTCTGTATATGGGAACAAAGGTTCGATGCATAAATGGTGGACTCCTGGAGGTGGGCTAGAAGGTGAAGTAGTATGGCAGTTGGTAGAGCCTAGAGCCTACAGTCTGCCAATTTTAGCTATAGTCCATAATACTCCTTGTGCATGTGACAAAAGAAAGGTTTGTTGTATAGAAAGTGGACTGCTAAGGGCGGGCTGGAAGGTGAGGTAGTACGACGGTTGGTAGAATCTAGAGCCTACATTCTGCCACTTCTAGCTATGGTACCTAATATTCCTTTTGTAGGTGATGTTGATGTAGAGAAGGTGAGAAATGCTTTTGCTAGAAATTTTCAGCAGGGTAGGTTTTTCAAGGAAGATACTGACTGACCAAGGTGACAACTTCATGTCAGATCTGCTGACTTGTTTGTGGAAGTATTGTGGAGTGAAACATTTAAAGACCATCCATTACCATCCCCAAACTAATGGTCTTGTGGAGAGGTTAAACTCTACATCAAAGATTATGCGATGGGCATTTGTAGACCAGTTTAAAAGGACAGGACTAACCATTAAACCCATTAAGTGTCAGGTGGGTTTGGCAGAGGTCACTTACTTAGGACAAGAGTAGGGAATGGTAGGATTAGGTGAGAATCTGTCAAAGTGGAAGATACTGAAGCGTGGCCTGTTCCTGTTACTAAAAAGCAATTGAGAGCATTTCCAAGGGCATTGGGTTATTGTGGAAAATATCTGCCTAGTTGTGGAGTAATGGCTGCACTCCTTACTGACCCAACTAGGAGAAATAAACTGGATGAGGTAGTGTGGACCACAGACTGCAAACAGGCATTCCAAAAACTTAAGGAGATTTTGAGAGGACCCCCTGTGTTGGCCAGCCCAGATTATAGTGAGCAGTTTGTTTTGCAAGTGGATGCTTCAAATTGGGGTGTGGGGGCTGTGCTCAGCCAAGTTTCCTTAGGAGGAGAAAAACACTGCAGTGGGGTTAATATTGCCAATGCAAATGGACTGTCCAGTAGAGGAGTGGGTTGATATTCCTAGACATACCCATTTTTCTCAAGCATCAATTTTGAGGGGTCACTTGAAAACCATGCTTGAGTAATGAGGGGGAAGAAATGTGAAGAAATTAGACACTGGCATCTGTGCTAGCATGCCTAGCTGAAGTTTTGTATATAATTTCAGATTACCCTGTGTATTGTCTGCCAGCATAACTAGCTATGATATAGTAAATAAATTTTTACATGTTGATTTATGACCTGTTTGAATAGAATGTTTTAAAAAGACTTGAACAGTGTCCTTTTGCATTTCTAAATCCACATGTTTTTGAAGAGAGATTCTAAAGGCAAACTGTCTCAGATTCAGCTGATCAGCACATGATGTCATTGGAATGTTGACAGTTGCTATGAGTTACTGTCAGAAGCTGAAAGACAGGAATGAACTTTTAGAAAACAGCTGTTGGTTGAATTTAAAAATATGAAATGAAAATTAGAACTGGAACAGTTGACAGGCTAGTGTATAAAAGAGCCTGCTGAAGACAGTTGTCAGAACTCAGTTACAGTTGTCAGTTGATCATAGAATGCAGTGGATACACAAAAAGGACTCGCCAAGAACTGTAAGCCTGCCTTTGCTCTATTGTAGTAATTTAATTTAGATCAGGGGTGGTGTTCTTTAGTTACTCAGGAAATTATTACTAATCAACTAGATCAGTTGAGATTTAATTTAAGTGTGAGCGCATCAGAGGTCTTAAACTGGGACATATTGCTCTGGAGTATGTAATAAGGAGTTACATTAGGCGTGGACAGAAGCATACAGTCCAATCCCAAGCTATATAGCATGTTCCTGTTGTGCTCTTAGGAGACAACTGTTGGATCTCCATCCTACAGTACTGATTTCATTTCCTGGTGATTGAGCTTTGGTAGTTTATTGGGAATTACTGTTTTATATTTTTAATCATTTGTCTCAATATTAAATATTTTTTTATTAACTTACATTGTGGCTGGACAATCAGTGTTTTTCTTTAGTGATTTGAGAATGCTTATACTTGCCTTGATAACTACCTGGGTACTCTGAAAGCTTGGCTGCTTAGGTAATTTGCTACTATTTGTTTTAATATTTAATTTTCATAATTTGACACCCCTTTAGAAGGGCATGAAGACACACTGACTGGTGGCAGCATTACCATATTATTCTGGGGAAGGGACACGGCTGCAAATCTGTTTCAGGCTTTCCCAGAATTGTTTGGATGTGAAAGATTTAATTTATTTAAGTGTAAGTGTATCAGAGGTCTTAAACTAAGACACATTGCTCTGAAGTGTGTAATAAGGAGTTACAATAGGGGTGGACAGAAGTTTACAGTTCAGTCCCAGGCTATAGCGTATGTTCTTGTTGTGCTCCTAGGGGAAAATTGTGAAATATTACTCCTGTTTAAGTGACAGTCTCACAATGGAGTCAGTAGTGAGGATTGAAGCTCCTTAGTTACTGGTGGTGCTGCGGTAGCGTTGTCGCCTCACAGTTAGACGTTGCCCGTTTGATTCTCAGTTAGAGCGTCTTCTGTGTGGCGACATGCGTGAATGGGCGTTCCTTCATTAAAAGGTTGTCCGTTATGCCCGGCAAGCCAGCACGTCAAAATCTACTGCCAATCATTAGCAGACCGGAGTTCCGCTGTGGCGACCCCTAACCGGGAAAAGCCAAAAGAAACAAAAGTTACTGGCACAGGACAGTGGGAAATGTCACATTATTTGGTGGCAGTCTGATGGGATATTATCTGGATGTCACATTATTTAGTGGCAATCCGGTGAGATATTAACAGGACGTCACAACAATAATTAAAGTTATTGACTTATTTTACTTCAGAGATAAACAAATTCATATTCTCTTATTCAGTCAATGTCTCACATTAATGGTATTAATTGGAACTTGTCAAGCTTGGCTTTAAACACCAAGTATATATATGAGGCACAAATATAACCTAAAAACTTGACAATAATGGGGGAAAGGAAAAAAGCAAAGTATATTTGAATACTATTGCCATTTCACTGAATATACAGGCAGGCAATCACAGTGCATAATGCTGCAGCTTGGCTTGGATACTCTAATCTTCATAAATGGCTGCCATATTAATCAAAACAGTGGATAAACCTGGTGGGACTACTCAGCTAACAAATGGGCACACAAGCAGATAAGCTGCAGTTTGTTAATAAACATCTCATGTTCTCCTTACTGAAAGCAACTATATTCTTAAATTACACATTTTGTGAACATTTTTGTATCCTCTGCTCCTGTTTTTGACTTTATTATAACACTAACATTTCTTGCTTCACGCCCACAGGATATTTTCCATTTTCTTTCAATTAGCTAATGCAATGAAACATTTTTAGTGTACATCATCCACGTTTATTACCTAAATATAAGCAGTATGTTGCGTCGACTACACGAGGTCTCAACAATGAAAGGAGATTTTTGTACCAAATGTTCATTATCTTTGCAAATGTTTGTGAACATCATGTCTTATAACCCATGTTTTAATTGTCCATTTCTTTCTCTTATTTCTTATGAAACAGGATGCATTTATCAGATTGCTGGCTACAGTAAAACTCATCAGCTTTCACCTGATAAGATTTATTTTAAGTTTTTGCAGGGTGTACAACTCCATTTCTGCTGAGCATTAATATACAATGTATTGTTGCTATTTGTCAGATTCCACTGGTTTTATTTCAGTCCTGAAGCTTCTTAATGGACCCTTAAAGAAGGTAAATGTTTACCCACCAGGACTGCCTGGTTATTAAAAGCAAATGAATATCCTTAATGGTACAGAATATCTACCCTGACAACAGCTATTCAATAGACAAATACAATGCAAACAAAGCAGGCAAACAGATCAGATCTACGAAACATCATCAATGAAATGTGAACTCTGTATTTTAATATTTTAATTTATAAAGATGGCCTTTTAAGTGAAGATTTGTCACAATCTGGCCACAAGTTTCTGCACTGCAGTTTGTTATTAGTGTCATCAAGCATTCACATCCAGGTCACTGAACCTTCTCATGGGGAGTCTGAACAACCAAAAGGACAGGAAGCTGGGTCAGTTTACCTGTGGTGTTGAATGGAACCCTGATGGGGAAACGTGTACTAACAAGCCAAGCTCTCAATTAATTTTAGCAGCCTGACAAAGGTCAGGAGTGCAAATCCGCTTTGCTTTATGAAAAGATCATGGGTATGCAGATTCTGTAAAACAATTACTGCACTACTTTTTCATTCTTAAGGATGCATGCTGAAGAATTTCCCATCTACACTCTACTGCAAAATTTAGAGTTTTAGGCCTACACTAAAGGTTGTTTTCTAAAACTCTATAACTTAATTATGTCTACATTTTATAGTCCTAAACTATTAATAGACGTCAAATTAAAGAGAGAAATTTGAAGCTTAACTGCTAGCTGCAGGAAAATTTATGGTAAAAAACAATGGAGTTAACAGGCTCTATATGCCTACATCTATATAATTCTGTGTGTCAGTGAACTTTCACTTAGTCTTAAATTGTATTGGTCATCTTCTGAAGCATATTTGTTTTACAAATAATTTCATTTCCAGTGATGGTCCTCAAAAAAGTAATTTTACAAAATCTGAAGATTATATTGTGTTGCTTAATTTTTTTTTAGTTATACTGTTTACAACTGCAAGGGATTCAGGATAATCAAAAAATAGCTTGCTTCTTTAGACGAATAGCTTACTACTAGTACATATTGCTTGTAATACTGCATCATTAGTGGGTTAATTTTCATGGTAAGATGCTCCACCTGCAAGACGTAGTAGAAAACTTCTTTCCAAGAAGTAAAAACCTTTTCCTGATGCACTTAGCATGGAAATGATGTAACCTATACATTTGCTTAGGTAGTGAGGCATTGTGAGTTCCGTGATGTCATGCAGGAATTTTCAGCTGCAGAAATATTTTGGGGGTCTATACTTATCAATGAAATGAAATGGAAAAAAAAAATACACATTTTACATCAAAAAACTGCATAATCTGGTACTGCATATGGTAAGGAGGTTATATCCAACTTAAAGGATTTGTTACTCGGACTTGCTTCAAAATGTGACCGATACACTAAGATTTGAAATCTATGACAAACCAGGTGGGAGCCACTAACTTCCAAAGCTGATAAACTGTCTTAAACCAAAAACGATTTACAAATTATAGACTTGTTTAAATTGGACATGAAGATTACTTCATATTTCTCCAAAGCCAACTACAATGTATACTGTACTGCAGAACATGAAACATGTCCTCTGAGATGTCCATATGTGCAAAAAATGCTTTTAGTTCAGCACCAAACATAACCAGACTGAGGCACAGGCTAACTAGGTAGCTGCCTAGCATGCTACTCTGGCAGGGGTGCTTTTCAAGTACTAATTTATTTACTTTTGTAATAAAGAATTGGTTTCTTTAAAATGTGCTGAATGAAAACATGAAAAACTGAAGAGTAAAACAACCTGTGAGAAAAAGGAAGAAAAAGTAATCTGGATGGTGTAGGTAGACCAGGACAGGGGCATCAGGTGGTGTGGGATGGCAACGTGGAGCCCTTTTGCCTAGGGCACCCAAGGCCTGTCCTGGCACCAAGGTATAATTTCAGAGACTAATATCATGCACTCACAGTGGTATGTCATCAGCAGTCTTCAATCTCAGTTAATAAAGAAGGACTGACAAAATAATGAAAGGAGAAAGAAATCAACTGGTGATTTTAACTTATATTTGGCAATACGGGGATCATTTTGTGAAAGGATAACCTGCTATTATAGCAGAAAAACTGATGCCTAGCATATCAGTCTTTAAATCACACTCACTTTATAAACAGAGCTTTTAAGGGGTAGATTTACATGGAAGGGAACTCAGATATTGATGAGAAAAACTGAGTGGTGTGCCTTTATTAAATTACTCTTTTGATAAAACCCAATACAAACTGCCAAGGACTAAAGCTCTAACTTGCTTATGAGCTGCTTTCTGTTTCAAGGGTACCGAGCTTCAATCCTTCCACCTTTATTTGTCTACCTTGTCATCTTGAGCAAATCACCTATCCAGACAGTACTTCAATGACTTGTGTTTATAACCCTTAAATGGTTTCTTTCCATGCAGATGTTTATTTTGTTCAGGGCCTTGTCCACCTAATCTGAAAACAAGTATGCATGATGAAAGGCTAGAAGAATTCACAAGCAGGACTGCAAACATGGAACTAATAATGCCTCATTTCATATATGAAGAACATTTTCTATGCGCCTTGGCAGGGAGCACTAGTCACACATTTTACCTATAGGCTAGGTACAAAACCTTGAATTGGTCTTACTTTAATAGTGCCAGTTCTGCTGTGCGTGTGTTGTACTGCAAATTCTATGGAGCCATTATATGCTTTATTTTTTATTTTTTTAAATTAATGATTATTCTGAAGGACTTGCATTGCCTTGTCTACTGAAACACTCACCCCGAGAACATTATTTCCTTAATACTGTATATTCTAATCACACCTGTCAAAACTCAGAGCAAGGTGTTAGATTCATCTAGATGCCAATCAAAAAAGGTTTAGGTGTGTCAGTTTACATCCAGAAGAGACTCGCATCAAGGCTGGTAAAGCAGCGTGATGCACTAGAGCTCCTTCACGTCCTAATAACCATAAGAAAGGTCCCATAACTATGTCCAAATAACCATCAGAAAGGTCCCGTACCATCCATTAGCTAGCTATAGAACCCATTCTAAGACAAAATAAATTCCCAATATCTATCTGTAGGCACTAGAATCACTCAGTATTAAACACAATACCATTTTCCTAGGTGATCTAAACTATCCAACTATAGACTGGGAAACCAACACCACTACTAGCGCACAAGCACGGAGATTCCTGAACAATTGCCATGAAACAATTAGTAAGTGTACCCACTAAGGGGGAACCAACATTGGATCTTGTTCTTACTAATATGGGAACATCTTGCACCATCCCTTTAATTTCTTCATCACATTTTAGGTCCGACCCTAAAGCAGTCTCCTTCAAAATAAAACTGAAATGAGATATATATATATATATATATATATATATATATGCAAGGCCATGGAAAGACTCATCATAAAATCAATTAATCAGGACATAGAGAACCTCCAACACTGGACCCACCTCACTTGGGATTCATTACTGACAGGTCATGCTAACTCATTTTGATAGATTTGTTTGGAAATGTCACCAAAGCAATGGATGAAGGCAAAATTATACAGACAGCATACCTCAACCTGACCAAAATATATGGCACAATTCCCCACTCAAGCATAGTAAAAAAGCTAAATACAGTGGGAATAAACCATGATATCACCTGCTGGACTGCCAAATGGCTGAGAGATAGGAAGGAGATAATCAAAACAGAAGTTACCTCCACAAAGAGGCCAGTCACCAGTGGAGTCCCCAGAGTTCTGATCTGGGACCTCTCCTATTTGGATCTACTTTTCTGAAGTAAAAAACAATAACAAAGGGCTCTGGCTAAGTTTCCAAGCTAGGAGCAATCACTGAATCCCCAAATGACTCAGCCATCCTGCATGGATAGAAACTCAATGCCAAAAAATACATTATATCCTTTAGGAAGTCATCCACCCCAGGGAACTACCACACTGACAATGTGCCCTAAGAGTTGATCCCTATCACTATACTACGTACCCTACAGACGTCTAAGAGGCGACCTGTGTCTGGCATACAACACATTCTCTGATCCATTACTGATGGAATTTCTGCACATCTGCAGTTCTATTGGCATCAGAAATATGCCATCTAGGAATCTTAACCTCTTCTGCAGAATGGTTTTGAAGGACAGGTGTATCTCTCAGAGGATGCTGCTGTGGAACAGACTCTCCCATTCACATAAAATAGAAAATTTATCCCAGGACTGCCAACTGTACTTCTAATGAACAGATTCAGTTCATAAATATTTTATTCCCCTAAAATTATCTACAGTAAAATCCTGGTTATTCTTATTTGGAGTAATATATAGTTTTCGACCATGGGATGGGGCCAGTCTATAACCAAATGGGATAGGTTATGTTGAGCACACAAAGGGAAATTGTTTTTTCTCATAGTGGCCTACAAGGGCAGTTAGCCTAGTACTTAACTATAAGATTTTATTTATTTTATTTTTTTTATTTTACATTAGTTGACCGGGAGAATCCAACTGGATTACAAGTCCATTTTCAGGGAGGCCTGGGAGAATTGCTCCAAGAGAACAATTATTTACAAAACAGTTTTAAGGACGGACGTTTGACATACAATTTCCATAGAAGAGACTTTGACATGCATATTAGCTAACAGATAGGATGCATTCTTTCTCTACAATATAATATTACATTTTAGAAGATATTCAGAAGTTTAGGATTCCTGTGATAGATTTACTATCAGAGTAAAAGCAGAGAGATGGGATGAGCAGAAGATTAACAGTCCTAAGTGGGTACAGTACTATGACTGGTTGGCTTAGCAGAGTTACTTAAGTTAGGTGAAGTGTTCTAATGAGACATAAGCCGGGGGGGATTGTATAATAGTTGAACTCCATCAAATGCCCAATTCTAAATTTAAACCAAAAGGTTTTAAAGTGTTGAACTTCAGAATCATCCTAGTTTCCAGCTCTAATAGCTTATTAGAAATATTTTCACCATTATTAATAAAAGGCTTCCCTAGAACTCCATATTTTAAACTGTCAGTTTTCCCCTCATGAATTTCAAAAAAATGCTTTGCTACAGGGCTAAGTAAATTCGAATTTCGAACATCCCTCAAATGTTCCAAAATCCTAACTCTGACAATTCTCTTCGTTTGTCCAATATACCAAATGTTATGACAACTACAGGTTAAAGCATACACTACCCCAATTTGAAATTCTGAACGACAATGAACATAATCTTTCATTTCTTATGAAATGAATAGAAATGAAATAAATTATTTGGATCTAACTTTATTCATTGGTTTAAATTTAGAATTGGGCATTTGATGGAGTTCAACTATTATACAATATTTGGAAATAATTCTATAAATAATTTATAAATATTGTATTTAATTTGTACATAAGTTTATGAAGAATGTATTGTTCTAAAACATGTATTTATTCGTGATATTTATTATTATTTATAAGGTCACTTTAAATGTTTCTTCTTTTTGTGATATTTATTGGAAAATTGATTAATTGATTGTTTGAATATTTGTTATAAAAGCTGACATTGTGCAGCAATTAATTGTGATCCTTGAAGGCGAATTGCCGAGGTACCAGATCATTTCACATTAAAGGAGAAGAAAAGTACTGGCTGTTTGGTGTGTTGCTGTTATGTATTATTTTGTTGGCTAGTGATAGTTGATTGAGTTGAAGTAGTAGTGGTAGTTCTAGCCAACTGAGTTTTTTTTAGGCATTCACAGTGATGTGTTCTGATGGGAGAGGTTGTAGCAAACTATCAAATTTTGTTTAGGTCGGATTTGCAGAGATTTGTAAGCACAGAGGAGACATAAAAATAGGGTGGATAGTAGGTGAGTCCTCGCTATTGTAGTTTTGGTGTGGTCAGTGAGGAATTTTTTATTGCGATACAGTAGGCCAAGTTTTTTTATGTACTTTTTTATGGTTATAGAAATATGTAGGTCAAATCTAAGGTGATTATCTATTTCATCCCCTAAGAGTTTGGTATGATTTGTGGGGGTGATTGTGGTCTTGTTAAAGGAGGAGATGAAGAAAGAATCAGTGGGAGGTGTGGCTCTGTGGAAGCTAAAGAATACTAGCTTTGTTTTACTTGGGTCCAGAATGAGCCTTTGGTTTGTAATCCAAGTTTCTGCTAGGGAAAAGCATTCTTATGTTCAGGAGTGAAGGATATCAGTTGATTTGGCTGCGCATATTATGGTGGTATCATCTGCATATTGCACTATTGAGGCTTTTGGAATACTGTTTGGGAGCTGATTGGTGAAGAGGGTAAAAAGAAGTGGCCCCAGGATGGCGCCTTCGGATACTCCTAGGGAGACTGGTAAGGAGGGGGAGAGTTGGTTTTGCCACATAACAGCTTGTTTCCTTCCTTCTAGGTAGTTTTTGAACCAGGAGATGGCAGGGGTGGTAAGGTTTAGAGTTGCTAGTGAAAGAAGGAGTTTATTGTGGTTAACCATATTGAATGCTTTGGATAAGTCAAGGAAGGTGGCAGATACAAGGAGTCCATTGTTTCTTTGAGTATTGACAATGCTGGTGAATTCTGTTAGTGCGGTGGTGGTGCTATGGAAGGGTCTAAAGCCATGTTGTTGTGTTGCTATTAGATTACTTTTCTAGGAGATATTTCATTAGTTGCTTGTGTATTACCCTCTCTAAAATTTTAGATAAAGGGGGTAGTATGGCTATAGGGCGGTAGTTACTGAGTTCCAGGGAGGTTCCCCTTTACGTAGAGGGATGATATGTGATATTTTCCATAGTTTGGGTACTATACACTCGGAGATGGATCTGTTAATTAGGACGGAGACAGGATATTATATGGCTTCTGCAGCCAGGTGGAGGTATTCAGCGGGTAAATTTATCTGCGGCTAGAGACGTTGGTTTGAGCTTGCGGAGTAGTTTTTCAATGGATTTGGTTGGTTCTGGGTGGAAGCTGAACTTGGGCCAATTGTTAGTTGGGGGTTGGATTTGCAGGGGTGGGGAAGTTTTCATAGGGTTGGTTGTTTGCAACGGTCTGGATGGTTTCTGTAAAGTATTTATTAAATTGAGTGGGGATGTCTTCTTGGCTATCTATTTTTGGGGTTGGAGGGTAGTTGTTTTACCTGATTGCAGAACAGAATTAATTGCTGCCCCAAATTTTTGTGGGTTGTTCCTGTGCTTATTCTGTAACTTTTGGTAGTAAGATGTTTTGTCTGTTTTGGTGAGTTATTTGGCTTTGTTACATAGTTCAACATATTTTTGTTTGTTCAAATGGGATTTACTCTTGAGGTAGTTGGTCCAGGCCTTGTTTCTTTTTTTGAGGAGGGATTTTGTGCCTGGGGTTAACCAGGGGGCATATTTAGTTTAAATTCTTCTTGTTCTGGAGGGGGCGTGATGGTTAAGGGTGTTTAAGAAGGTAGTATTGAAATATAGTACTGCTTCATCAAGAGGTAGGTTTTTTAGGGGGGGGTCCAGTTGCACATTTTTAGGTCATTTATAAACATGGAGTGGTTAAAGTGTTTTTTTGTTTCTAATTAGGCACGTAGATATTTGGGTCAGTTGTGGTGATTTTGATCCGAGTAAGAATGTGGCTTGGTGGTCACTCAGGGTGTCTGGTAGGCACCCTGCTAGGGATATCAGTGATGGGTGGGATAAGAGTATCAAATCTAGAGAGGATTGGTGTTTGGTTCTCTTGTCTGTTCTTGTTGGGGAAGTGATGAGCTGGGTTAGTCCATGTAGTTTAATACAGAAGAGTGGGTTATGACTGGAACAGTTTTGCCAGGCAGTATTAAGGTCTACTTATACTATGCTTTCCTGGGGAGGGAGTTAGATATCCATTCTAGGAGTTTTTCTGTAATGGGGATATTGTTGCCTGGAGGGATGTAGCATCCTATGATGTTGATGTGTTTACTATCATTAAGTTTTAGTTTTGTTAGAGTGAGTTCAAATTTATTGAGGTCTGGGGTTGTTATGTATACTTTATCAAGGATGAGGTGAGATTTATACACAATAACAACACCCCCCCTTTTTTTACCTATTCTGTCACTACAAATTATATTGTAACCTGGTGGAGTGATTTCATTGTTGTGGTTACCTGGTTTAAGCCAAGTCTCTGTTAGTATGACTATCTCAGGTTGATAAAAGAAGAGTAGTGCATGAAGGTCGTGGACTTTGTTTAGTATACCTAACATTTAAATTTAAAATGAGGAGCGTGGATTTGTCTCGGTGGAGTAGGGTATCATTCAGGTTGAGGTTTGGGGCTCCTAGATTTTGTGGACCTGGGTTTGGCTGTATATCACCGCAGCTAATGAGTTGGGTTCTGAGGTAAGAAGAGTTTGAGTAGTTTTAGGGTCTTAAAGTTCTTTATAGTTGTTTGGGACTGATAGTGTGATGGCTGTAATCTGTGTACATAGTGGTGAATAAAGAAGGTTTGGTAGTGATACGAAAGTAGTTAAGTAAAAGGGTGTGCTGTAATAATGTTAGTGGAAGTTTTAGGTGTGGGAAATGTGTCATGTAGTGAAGAATATATCAGTAATGTCATTTTTAAATGCAATTCTTAGTATCAGGATGCCAACAAAAGTTAGCTTTGACTTACAGCTCTAATGCATAATTGAGCACAGTTTGCTTTCATAGCAGACAGTGAGAGGTGTCGTTTAATATGCCACTTTTTCTATGCACTGTATTTCTGAAACCATCCAACTTTTTCCAAAAAAAAAAAAAAATCACTAATCTTACTGCAGTCCACTTTGCAACATACACAACTTCTAACGCAAATCAGTCAAGTGATACAGAAAGAGTTGCAGGTGAAGGGCTTGGCCTTAATGTTGTATCATAGCTACTGGAAGGAATAAACATACAGGTACACATAGAGAATATATTTTCTGTACATGCACGTACTGCTTTTTAAGAAAGAACAAACAAAACTGAAAAGAAATACAATACAGTTCTCTCCATCATGCAGTATGGCAGTTCTTCACCAGTCTGTGCCGAGTTTATGAAGAAAGTCTTTTATGGTTCCAATCGGCATTTTAACACTACAGACCTGTGAAGTTACATAAAGAGAGGAAAAAGAAGTCTTGTTTCTTTGGTTTGAATTCTGACAACAGCATCATTTCCTCCTTGATGCAAGGTTCGGCCTAGTTATAAAATCTGAAAATGACTTTATAGAATATTCCCACCTTTATTTTTCTTTTCAGTGTATTTGAAGTTAACTCTCTCTCTCCTTTTACCTCAGTTTTCTTTAGTTCTTCTGCCTGGAGCAATATGATCCACAGACATTGAGCATCAGCCTTTGTACAGACAGTGGTACGTGTTCAAGCTTCCTGACACTTAGTACAAGACCTTGTCAGACACATTTGTGCCATGTCATGGAAACACTGCCTGATGGTCTTTTAGCAGATTCTACAACAGAGAAACTATAACACAGGCGGCTGTTTAAGCAAGCAATTCCAAAATAAACTGCTTTCACACAGCTGTGAATCATTCAAAAGTATTCTGCAGATTTTATTTTCCATTTTAATTAAAAATGCATATACTGCCTTGAAGTATATAGGAGCTCTTGTCTCTTTCAAGAGCAATCTCTGTTTAGCAAGATAACTAATTTATCTACCGCTTTTATTTCCTTTCTGCTGAACTCAGTATGCATATGCATGCACATGTTTGTGTGTTTGTGTATGTGTGAGAGAGGGTGCGTGTGTGTGTGTGTGTGTGTGTGTGCGAACGCATGTCTGTGAACCTGTGTGTGATAATGCAGTATTCATGCTCAGGGCCCCAAAAACTATCTTCAAGATTCACATAATAATACCAAAAATAATCTACTAGAGCCATGAGTATAACTGGAAATAAAACCCGTTTAATATTGCAAGTTAAAAACGGTTGCAAATGCTTCATAAAGGCTTACAACAAAAGTAAGTACTTATATAACATGTTAAGAAATTACATGATCACTTCAATTAATCTAAAATCCTTTTAAAAAGACTCTAAACATTAAACCTGATTACATAACTCATTTCAAATATGTTTTATACTAACACTTACATTAAGTCCGGGTGGCATATGAGCACGGAAACGCAAAATCCATTTTAATTCATCGTTTTCCGTATAATTTATCAAATCACTCCCCTGATAGATGGCTTTACTACTAACAAAATAAGAACTGATGTACCTGATCTGTTTAATAAATGCGTTTATACAAAGCATTAGTAGTCACTCTCTAAGAAATATCCAACAGGTGACCAGCAAGCTGTTCTTTAAGCTTCCTATTAGTCTTGCCTACATAGTACTGATGTACCTGATCTGTTTAATGAATGCGTTTATACAAAGCATTAGTAGTCACTCTCTAAGAAATATTCAACAGGTGACCAGCAAGCTGTTCTTTAAGCTTCCTATTAGTCTTGCCTACATAGTAGGCATCACAGGTTTTACATTTAGGCGATATATATCAAGTTCTCAGTATCACAGGTACCTGTTGCACACAGTATAAATTTGTCACCATAAACAGGATGTTGTATTGACTGATGGGGATATACAGCATATACTTACAACAGGTACAATTAGTACACTTGAAAGTATCATTTTTAGAAAATCGTGGCAAGTTAGTAACTCGCGGTTGTTCTTTATAGCATAACTTGTTTTTAAGGTTACTACACTTGTTATATCCAAATTTTAAATCACATTTTGCATCTTTACTCAGCTCAGGAACATGTTCAGTAGTAGGCCAATATTTCCTTATTAGAGGTAGCATGGCTTTTGTCTTGGCATTATAAGTTAGCATACACATCTAAACCCACTAGCTACGTTCGGTTTTTTAGCTTTTTGTACTTTATCAGAAAAAATTTCTCTAAAAGCAGTTTTCCATTTATTACATACTTGTTTATGAATAGAGTTAACCGCATCCTTTTTATAACTTGGTTCCACTAGATCAGTAGATAGAACCTGCGTTTGCTTACCCATAGCATCTTCCTTATTGTTAAGTCTAGATACTCTACTCATTTGACCTATCACTATATTATCAAACACAAAAGAAGGGTATAAACTAGATCTATGTAGATAGTTGTTACATCTCACACTCTTCTTATATAAAGTTGTATCAAGTTTACCCATATTTCTGGCAACAGTAATATCTAAAGTCGATCTTTGATATATTAACGTTTCTTTTAAAATGTAAAGAGTCAGTAGTACTGGATATAAATTTGAAAAATTCATCAAATTGTGCAGTCTTCCCCTCTCCAAATCAGGATGAGGTCATCGACAAATCTGTTACAGAAACAAATATGATCAAAGAAGGGGTTCATAGACGTATTCAAGGCATGTTGTTGTTCCCATGTATACATACCAATGTTAGCAATGGGGGTGTCCATGGCAACCCCTCCTTACACTGCCTATATAAAATTTCTTGAAAAATAAAAACATTGTTAGTTAACACTATCTCTAGTACTTCATATACAAGATCAATAAGCATACGATCAAACATGGGTAATGACAACAAATGCATCCTAGTCATCTCTATACCCAGAGTGTTAGGGATTATTGTAAAGAGAGTCTATGTAAAGTGTGACAAGACTACAATTCGATACATCATCATGAACAGACCATCCATAAAGCTGACAAAAAATCAGGTGCATTTTTAACTGCTGTGTATGCTTCTCTCTTTTAGTTTTAATTCTAAAAACTTTGAAAGAGGCTCAATCACCCAACCTCAAGCAGAGATAATGGGTCTCATGGGAGGTGCTGTAAGGGATTTATGAATCTTGGGAATGCCATAAAAATAATGGAATTTTTGGTTACGTGACTCTTACATAATCCAACAATTCTAAACTTATTTGAGCATGTAAATGCACATCATACAATAAATAAACATTATGAACAGGCCACGGTGGTGCAGTGGTTAGCATTGTCACCGCACAGCAAGAAGTTCTCTGGTTCGATTCTCAGATGAAGCATCTTCTGTGCAGAATCTGCATGTCCTCCCTGCAGTCGAGTGAGTTTTAAAGACATGCAAGTAGATATGACAGTGTGCAGGTGTGTACCTTCCATGAATGTTGGTGCTGGTCTGGCAACTTGACACCATAAAATCTCTACTGCCAATCAATCTGTGGACTGGTTATCTGCTGTGGCAACCCCAAACTGGGAAAAGCTGAAAGACATTGCTATTAACAATGTCAGTACATTCTCTCTGCTAATTTCTTTGTAATCAGATGTTCACATTATTTCATAAATACTTCATAAATAAAAATTGGTATCAAGGATGACGACGTCTCCACATTTAACAGCACATATTCATTCAATGAGTATTTAGAAAGATTAAATACAAGTCCTGGTTCTACTATGGCCTCATTTGACTTCTTGTTTGTGGCCTTCGACTGATCTGTTCTTTTTTGTTCTGAGAACTCTTTTTGCGGGTTCTTGGTTCCAGTACTAGCAAAGGATGTTGCTGCAAACTGGGAAAATCCACAGGGTCTAAAGCAGACAAGATCAGTGGATCCAAAAATGCACATTATTGTTCTGAACTTGGCTAGATAGACATTGGAGGGCCAGGAAGATCACTGGTAATGGTCAAATCACGTTACCGCATCTTGTGCTCTAGTGGACCATGAAAAAACTTGCCCTAATTTAAAATCTTTAAAATCTCCTTTGAGCTTCCTTTTCTTAGTTTCAGTAGACAGTAATTTATTTTTTATTGTCAAGGAACTGAGAAAATTCTTGGGTAGGTGCGAATACAGAAGGATGTAGCAGTGTAGACTGGAAAGTAGTACTGGCATTAACTCAAAACCGAAAATTGTGCACATTGCTAGGGGCAGTGATAATAGACATTATATTGTGCTTATAGAGAAATACATTGAGTAACATCAGAAAATGTGCAATGAAAATGTCACTGACTGTGCATACTAAAGCAACAGTAAGATAAAGTAGAAGGTAACATCAGTGGACTGTCTGAGAGGTAACAAACTGACAACTGCATTATTATATAATGATCTGTCTGAAATAAGACTATTACGTGGTGGATGATAAGAGCATTTCCTTGCAGACATTGGCTGTGAGTAGCCAATATGAATTCCAATAAACAGAGCAGAACTCAGTTTCTGGAATAGTTAGACTTCTGCATGTTAAGGATTGATACAAACATTTTGTAACATTATTTACCGTGAAAGTGCTATTCAGATGACATGAATAAGAAGAGAGATGAGGGAACACTTTTACTGGCACACCACGCAGACAGTTCTGTCTGATGTCTACTGTAATGCATAGGTGACTAACCTCACCTTGTAGGGCAGGAAATGGCCTACGTTTGCTTACTAATGGAGGGAAATGGAAGGAGTAACCTTAGAAGGAACTGAAGCACGCAAAAGCAGCATCTCCAAAAAAAAGTTTAACTTCTGGATGCTTTGTTCATAGAATGTGTAACACATCAGTAGAAAAACATTTGCAAGTACTGCAGAACAGTAAGGGATACTAGTACAGAGGCCTCTCAAAATTATATGTAGTTATGTGTGCACACATACTGCAGCCCGACTTACAATTTCAGTCAATAATGGACTGAAAAATTCTGTTAAAACTAAATAAAACATCTGAGAAATGGCTAGAAATAAACTTAATAAAAGCAGAGAAATATTTTATAAGTTTTCATACCAGAAAATGTTATTTTTCTGTTTCTTCATGTGTTGTTCCCAAGCATTAGGTGTGTATTAAATTCAGGATACAAAATAGGCTACACAGTTCCTAGGGAGTCAGTAAATGTGCCTTTTTGTGAACCTGTTTAAACACACCTCCTGTAATACTTCAGAAAGTTACCTCTTTGAAGGGTTAAGCCTCTCAAAGCCTACATCACAATGTTTTATAAAACATCTAAGTTCATATGTCTGTTTTAACAAGGGTTGCTATTTCAAACCTTTTAAGTCTATGTTATCTACGTAATGCTTGGCAGTGACATTTCAAGTTTAAAAGGCTGCAAAGAAAAAGTAGCATATGAAATGCTAGAAGTTTCCGGCTGAAAACTTCAATTACAGAATGAAACAACAGAGGCTGTATATCAGAATATAGGGAAAAACAAAAGTACTAGCTAGTGAGCCAGGCCACTGGGGCAAATGCACACTATTGCCCCACACTCCCAAGTATACCAGTTTTTACAATTAAGTGTGGGGAACAGTCTGACTTATGTTAAGGCTCATCATCATCATGGATGGGTGAGGAGGGTGTCAGGGATTCAAATGTGAACTTATTCTCATAGGGAGTTCAGGGGCGGGATTGGAAACATAGCAATACATTGAACTGGTAGCATCTATCTAGGAAGGACACGCTTGTGTATATCATGGCATGGGGTTCTAATGTGAACCTGCCCCAATGTGGAGGTTAGAGAACAGATCAAATCATGTGACTGACACCATCTAGTAAGCACATGCATGTGTAAATCATGGCAGTGATTCTAATGTGACCCTTTCCCCTTGGGGAGGTTAGAGGTAAGGTATGCAGTAAATCATGTGAATGGTAAGGACATGAAAATATATGTCATGGCAGGGTTTCTAATGTGAACCTGATCTCTTTTGAAGAAAAGAATACGGAACACAGCAAATCACGTGACTGCCAGGACCAGACATCTACAAAGGAAATGCACAAATACATCATTACATGCTTCATTAGTTTATAGGAGCCTCACAAATACCAGCATTAACTCCCAGACATAACCATCAAAATAACCAGATCTTTCAACTAATTTCTGCTATAGAGCTATTTTTGTAAGTGGATTCAACATATATGAGGTTAATGAGGTGTCTGTGATCCACACTTCTGTACTCTACCTGGGTAGCAGAGCAGAAAGGTGAGATTCCTGTGGTGAGGATGCTGGGGGAAGTTCACATCCTGGAAGGGGAATGTGAAACAAAGCAAAAGAAACTTAAGTGGATTAACTAAAAGGTAAACAAGATACCGCAGAATTTAGCAAGCAAGAAACAAATACTAGTATGAATTACACAAAGCAAAGTTTCCAATGTTTTCTTTTTTAGGGAAGTTGAATGAAATCTACAGCAGTACTTGGTAAGTGTATTAGGCTTGTCCCTAATATATTTTTGTCCCTAATATATTTTTGTCATTTGCTTATGAGGACTATTGGCTCTATGCCCTGATATGACATCACCTCTACTGATTTTTGTTATGTTGTAAGTCCTTTGCTAAAGTATTCACAGAAGTAAATCATGAACTCTAGGATACTCTGTAAAATAAGGAAAACAAAAACAAGCAAAAAAATAACAGTTAGTAAAGGGCATATGGGAAAGTGAGATACTGGGGTACCAACTCAAAGGTCAGTAAATACAGCAAGGGAATGGTCTGTATTTTAGTTATTTATTTATTTTTGCAGACTCCGATCACTTCAGGCACTTCTTGAGCATGGAATACTATGGCCTGATCTCAGACATACAAAACACAGGAAATGTCCAGTCTAATTTTGTGGTAGTTGACCCCCCCCCGGAACTGGCATATATTTTACACTGATGAGTCACAATAGCTCGCAGTACTGCTATATTTTGTTGTTATTATCTCACTATATAATTAGTTTCTTGTAGTCAGGAACTTCAATAATAATAAATTAAATATTAATACTCAGAACACTGCAACCACATTCCAATAACTACAAACCACGCATGAAATATAAACTATATGCAGCTTTGAAGAGCTTTGAGACAGCCAACAAAGAAACAACTTAGCTTAGTTCCCTAAATACACTACAACCTAGGAACCCCTGTTTTTGGAGTAAGACCTAGTTTTTCCAAATTTGGTGTTTGAAATCAATTTCATTAATGTAAAGTAAAACTAATTCTCCTAAAAAGGTTTTCAAATCTGCATGTCTTGGAGGGTGGCACACATATAAGTACATATTCCCATGCTGTGGTTTTAGCCCCAGATCTCAGTACAATCAACTTCAAAGTCAGTGTATCTAAAGCTGAAAGCAAATCTTGCCATGGTGATCTTATTCATAAACATTGGTTTCATTCAAATGTAACTGCCAGTGCTTGGTCATCAAACATCTGGACTACTGAAAAATCAAGTGCAATTCAGAAGATATTTCTAGGGAGTTAGTTGAGGTTTGCACAAAAGAATTTCGAGATAAATATAATCCAAGCAGTTTTCTGGCCAGAAGAATCACAGAGTTTTCCAGTTCAAGGAGCACTCTGCTTACAATATACCTTCATCTAAACCTGGTTTTGTTGCAATGAAAATACTTACTTTAAAGTTCCAATTCAATGTCCAGGCTGGGTCTCTCTCTTCTTCTCCATTTCAGTACTTAAACAGCATGAGTAGAGTCCTGGAGCTGACCGACAAGTAAAACTTCATAAAGGTATTGTCACAGTAACTTGACAACAATTGAGTGAAAGCTTATCCCACAGCCATGCTTAAGTATGCAGATGCTTTCTTGCAATTGCCTTTTGGAATTCTGTTTCCTTGGGAAATAAAGTCCAACTTTAGATTTCTAAAAGGTAGCTGTCCTGTTCTGTTTACATGATCCACACCAGATTTTTATATCTACTCATTGCAGAAACCCTGTCAAAGAGCAGAGTATAATTTGTAAAACATCCTGCATTCTTTCTCAAAACATGTTTTTGCTACAAGCAGTGTGAAGGTGAGTGATAAATGAATGCATGAATTATTAAACTGGTATTAGCTGGGCAAAACTGTTACTGGTATGCCGTACCAGTCATCAGTGAATACCTTCTTAGTCAACCAGCCACAGACTTTATTGGACTTCTTTTCTTAATATACATAAGTGTGACATTTTGTAAGACATACTATACCCACAACCAGTGAAAAAGAAAATGTTCAGCTTTGTCACCAAAATAAAGTCTCACTGTTGTAGAATTTGAGTTAATGCAGTTGTTAATATCACGTTAAGGTGCTTCATAGGAAAAAAATAGCTTTCTGCGATCGTTAGAGGAAATTCATAAAATAGTTTGCCTAATTAAAAAAAAATAAAAAAATCACATGACATAACTGACCAATTAGGGAGTGATGTGCCCTTCCCTTCTGCACATCACTCCCATAAATACATACTAATACCACAAAAGCACATTTTTCGACACTTATAAGCTAACTACTTTGGACTACTATCCTTGTCAGTATACATTTTTGCCCCTCCCCATCTATGCACATTTCACATCATCCTCTTCCCCTGCCTACAAACTCATACCGTACAGCTTTCTGCACATAACCAAAACACTCTCCACTACCTTAACTATCTATATACCACCCTGCAAATATCTCCCCATCCTTTACCACACCGTTTTATCTCCACTTCTCATAAATCCCCTTTCATTAATATACCACACAACCATCATCTTACCAAACCTCCACCTTATTCTACCCACCATCTAAACGCTAGCCCACCTCACTAACTAGTAAAATATTCCCAGATCATTTCTGAACTCCATTACAAACACATATACATTACAAAACCCTCTTCCGCTCCTTCTCTATAGCACCATAAGTCCTCAGATGTGTTCTCCTACAGATATATTAAAGTTAAGAATATCACTTTATCAGCAGTACTGAAAGTCAGATACAAATGGCTCCCGTACCTCTACTCACCCCACCTCCATCCTGAAACGTAGCATAGATAATAACCCTAAACCCGGACCCACAAACCAACTACCCACCATGACCAATCCATTACTTCCCAATGCTCCCAGCACAATGTTCCCATCAGGACGGGTAATGAAACTAACCTCATTCCTTTCAACATTAACCTCAAAAGCATCGGCAACAAAATGAGAGCATCCAAGTCTAGCTTTTACAATTCAAATATTCTAACCTACACCGAAACCTGGCTAAAACAAGAAATAACTGACAACAAAATTATTCTCCCAGGTTTTAACATACTCAGAATGTCCAGAAATCTTAAAAGAGCAGGTGGCATTGGTATTATTTATAAAAACAACTCAGAAATAACTTCAGCACATCTAAATATCCCAAAATTTAATATTGCTGAATTTCTGACTGCATACCTCAAAATCAACCAAAATAAATCTATATGTATCTCAACAATATACATCCCACCAGGCAACAACATTACCACAGTTGAAAATATCCTGCACTGGGTATCTCACAACACCCCCAGGAAACATTCATCTTAGGTGATCTAAATACAGACTGGAAATACATAAACAGCAGCAACCCCAAGGAGTCTATTCACCTATTTGGCTTCACCAAACTAATAAGCTCCACCACCAGAATCAACAAAAGCAGTAACAGGCAGTCCACAGTGGACATGATATTGACAAACAAACCCCATAGTATAAAATCTTCGCATTGTTTACCAGATATTATAAGTGACCAACTCCCAATATATGTAATCAGATACCAAACATGGTTCACCCAAACAAATAATCTATAAACAAGTACACAATTTAACCAAACTTGACAAAGACACACTTATTACATCCCTGGTCCCACTACAACTGGGATGTATGAAGAGTAATGCCCCTAGATGAAACAGTTACTCACTTTAACTATGCCTTCCTAAAAACATTAAATGATTTTGCACCAGTTAGGAAAAGAAGGGTAAAATGTAACACAGTGCCATGGCTGACAAAACAAGCAAACATCTCATGCTGCAAAGAGATAAAGCGTGGAAAGAATGGCACAAGAATAAAACAGAACATACCTATCATCATTTTAGACATCTCAGAAACTGTACCAAGATTCTTGTTAAAACTGATGAGAAATCATACTACAGTAATCTACAAAAAGCACCAAAACAACCCCAAGCTTTTTTGGTCCCCTCTAAATAAACTATTACACCCTGACCATACCACTATGCCTTGTCCTTCTACTTCAAAGCACAGAATCCACTGCCACGCAGTTCAACCCTCATTTTACCAGTCAGTTCTATCACTAACCAATGACCACCTCAACTCACCTCTTCAACTTCCATCAGTTCTCAAAAGCAACACACTGTGTTTTAGTTTTCAGTCTGTCCCAACATTAACCATAAAAAATTACTAGTCAAGTTAAAGCAGCAACCTCAATTGCCGATAAACTTCCCAATGAGTTCCTCAAAAAAGGTGCAGAAGCACTAGCCTTCCCTGTCTCCATTCTAATCAACAGGTCAGTAACATTATGTCCATCCATTTGGAAAAAATCCATTACTATACTTCTTCACAAAGGAGGTACTTAAACAGAATTAAACTATAGACCTATCGCTATCCTATCACCCCTCTCTAAAATCCTCGAGAAATGTATTCAGTCACAGCTTATGAAACATATAAGCAAACACAACCTCCTCTCCAACACCCAGCATGGTTTCAGACCCAGCCACAGTACTACTACTGCCCTCCTCAGGTCAATCACAGTACTACTACTGCCCTCAACTTCAACAACATAGTAAACCAATACAGAAATGAGGGCAACCTTGTTTCATCCCTTTTCTTTGAAGTTTCCAAAGCATTTGACACACTGTCCCACCAAAAGCCCCTGTATCAACTTGCAACTCTAGGTCTCACTTACCTCTCCCATCTGCTGGTTCACAGTTATTTATGCAGTCATCAGTAGGCAAGTAATGTAGCAATAAAACCTTTCAGCATTTCAAACAATCTCTGCTGGTGTTCCCCAAGGGTTAATACTCAGCCCTTTTTAGTTAGTATTTTCATAAATAAACATTATACTGCTACAAAACGCCACCCTTGTACAATATGCCAATGATTCAACAGTTATCTGCCCTGCCACATCCATAACAAAATTACAGGAAATTGCTCAAAGTCATTTACTGACTTTGAAATATGGCTAAAAAGTCTAACATGCTGCTTACTGCCAAAACAAACAAAATTATGCTGCTTATTCCAAAATAGCACCTTAACAACAAACACACATTTTATATTACCTCAAGTAATAACATAAAATAGAAACACTAAGCCAAACTAAACTACTCTGAGTCATAAGAGATGACAACCTCAAATTTGATCAGCGCATACTTCATTCTATTGGAAAAACTCAGCAATAACTTGGCTCTCTCTATATGGCCAAACACTATCTGACAGATCAAGCAAGTCAAAATACCTCCTCTTCCTACTCTATTATATGCTTTCCTCATTCTTAAAAATATCAAAAGTACTTATAAAACTAAACTAGCCTTGTGCGAATACAAAATAGCTAAATTTGCAACCAATCTTATAAAACACACCACTGCCTAGCATTAAAACAATTAAACTGGCTTGAACTCCCAAACCAGTTGACATACTCCCAGTTAATCATTGCCCACAACCTACTCCAAACAAATGCCAAGCATTGCAAAATACTGTTCTGTACTATTCACTATTCACCCACTAGAGACCTTCGTTCTAGCAATAAACGTTTACAATGTATCAGACGGATAGTGTTTACAATGTATCAGATGGATAGTCAACACTCTTGGAGACTTTCTATACTCTCACAGTGTCTCACAACTCTGCAATGCAATCCCCATACACTTAAAACAGATATAAAACTTAGTTTCAAAACTTTGCTTAAACAGCACCTGTGCCAAAGATGGCCCTGATCTTCCTGCTCACCTGGCTAGCATTACTCAGATTACTTTTCTCCAACTCGTAAAGCCAGTTTACTTCCCAAAATGTTTGTACCTACTCATACTATACTTATTTCCTAAACTCTTACTCTTCCGCCTCCTCTCAGACCCCACCACTAACTACAGATCATTCACTATCATCCTGTTCATTTCCATAACTTCGCCATTCATAACTCTATTAACATTTTAAGCTACATTCTACTTGTCTGTCTGTAAATTATTATTAAACTCAAAAACACCCCAGTTTCATCTTTTCCTTGCAGCCATCATGCTATAAATACATCAGTTTTTATTGTATGTTATTTCTAGTCAATAATTAGACAATTTATGTGAATTTCTCTCTTTTTTGTGTTAAAATGCTATGTTCATGTAAGAAATATTTAAACATATTTAAAAACCATGTAAATAAGCTCATGTATAGATGTTTTTATTAAACAAATAAAATATATATATAAAAACACAGAAAAAGCAAAAAAAAAAACACCAACTGCAGAAGTATAAAATCCAAGAATATTTAATACTCCAGCGCCTCAGCTAACAAGTCTTTCACAGAGTGAACATCACAGTAGCACAAACTACATTTAAACAACAAATATCACATCAGTAATCAATTAAGTGTTAATTATTAGCTTATGTTTAATTGTTTTATTTAATTGATTACTGATGTGATATGTTATTTAAATGTAGCTTGTGCTACTATGATGGTGTGGATCTTCCCTTAAATTGTTCCGATAAGGTACAGCAATAGTTTCCCGAAGGGCCCCATTCAGATTTCCAACTTGTATCTTTTGGCTCTCTCTCTCAAACTCAGGTTTACAGGTAAATTATCTGAAAGCCATAAATATCTACTGGACCTACTAAGACACTTCTACAATCCTATAGGCAAATACTGAGATGATGTTGGGGGGTGCTTCCCCTTTGGAATGGTGAAAGTGTATAGACCGTTTTTTTAAAGACCCACCATTTCCAAAATTCCAAATTATGCAACATCTAACCAACTTACTTCAAAGACTATATGAAGCAGGACTCTCAGAGTCAGACTTCTCGATGTCTGAAATGACAGTTTATTTTACAACCTCTGAGATAATATAAGAGATTTAAACAAAGTGTGAGCTCTTTTTAAATTGCTTCCAGCACAAGAATTTTAGAACCCCAGTTGTAAACAACTCATCCCTCATTAAGTACCTTAGAATTTAGAGCATGTAGGTCTAATGGTGTAACATCTGGACTAGCCAAGTTATACCATAACAAAATCCTTATTCATCCCTATACATATTTGAAACAAATGCAGTCTTAGAAAAGTGTTACGTAATAAAGGCTCATTCTAATCTTCATGATGCAGTCCAAATCCAGTAATATGCACTATCCTCAACCACAAAGCAGTAGGCATTTTCCTCATTAGAAGATTCCCAAAGATGATCGGATTTAGAACAGACTAAAAACACTCTCACCCCTGAAAAGCACGAGTCGATCAAAGGGTTTTGGTTTGTGTTCTTTAGGAGTGAGGAGATGTTCAAATAGGTTACCCCACAAAAGAAGCTAACAGATGACGTACAGCTGCCTGCTGAAGCCACCACCACCACAAGGATGCAATATTCATCCTAGAAGTCATAACTGGAGATCACATGCAAGAGCATGGTTTTATGGATACTTCTCACCTCACAGACTAGTTACAAAACCAAAAGCCAAAAGAAAACAGTGAAAACTGTTTATTGGAACACCAGCAACAGAAACAAAAAGGTTTAGCACTTTCATCCATCAGGACAACATCAGAACAATGAACCAGCTCATTCAATCAGTATAAATAGTAATTAAAACCATCACATGACTCTAAGCTCATTAATTAAACAAAAACTGTGACCAGTTCATTCTAAGGTAAAAACTATTTAAATAAAAATACTAAAGGTTTAAATACAATCACATTAACATTCTAAACATTTAGAAATAAAATAGGTGAAATGGAGCAAGTGTCATTAAGACCTGGCTCCACTAGAGAATTTAGCTTGAGCTACCATTCAATTCCCTCACAAGTAAATGTTCTTCCACAATTCTGAGACTCTGCAGTTAGACAACATGCATCTACATGAGTGTTTGGTAAACAGGTGGGTCCCAAAGGGCCTACGATTCTGGAGATTCCCTAACGGTGTAACTAAAGGCACCGATTTTCATGAAGTACTTACTGGGACCTTTGACAGAGCAGGATGTGAACTGATAGAGCAGTTAATTAATTTTAATGACCAGCAGATCGAGGTTTTGTCCAATGAGTTGGACAATCTTGATGCCAGTATCACTTCTGACCTGTTATTTTTCCAGTATAAACATAACTATAATGAAATATTTAACAAAATTGACACTGAATGCAGTAAAAATATTCAAAGGAAAAAGAAAAAGCTTCAAAGGGATGCTGAAGCATACGCCAGTGGGTGGGTCTACCCCGATCCTATTGGGCCTAGAGACAAACCCACTGACAAGCCTTTCTCTCAACCTACGGGGACCCAGGAGGGTTTCCCTAATGAAAACTATGCCTCTAGAGAAGTGCAAGGGGAAAGAGGAACTGTTGAACTGAGGCAGTTTGAATGTATTCAGGCCCAAAGGGCGAATTTTTCATCTTCTAACAACGCTGGGTACTCTGAGGATTTTTACCAGCAACAAGGGGCAAGACCCAAGGCAGGGTTCAAGAGGAATGGCTCGAGATGGAAATGGTAGAGCTGACTGAGGGCAGCTTAGCCATTACAGATGGCATTAACATCACAAAACAGGTACAGAACTCAAGTAAAGACTTTACCATTTTTAACCTTTCCAGTAAAAAATTTACTGTGGAGCATGTCAATTTACTGGCAAAAGAGTTTGGATTTATTCCTACCAGCAGGGCTAAAATTGATCACACTTTAATTGATTTAAAACGTTTTGTTCGCAAGCTTAATATGGCTGTGTGTTTTAATGTAAATAGTACTAATGGTAATACTGTTTGTTCAAGTGATGTTTTAAAAAGATCTAGTACATTCAATCCCCTGCCACATGGGGTTCTGTTGATGTATGAACAAGTGCGTGGTAATGAATTTAGGAATATTATCCAAAAACCAGGGAAGAATTATGTTAACTTGAGTGAAACTGAAAAACAGTTGTTGTCTGAATTTATGTATGACAAATCTTTGCATATCATGAAACCTGATAAGGGGGGAGGAGTGGTTATCATGGACCTAATTGATTATAACAATAGGATGACTGCATTATTGTTAACGGATACTTATCAAGAAATCTCTAGAAATGAACTTAATGTGGCCTATGCTAAAATTGTTCAGCTATTAGACATGTTGTTTCAAGAACAGATTGATTTAGATAAGTATGATTCCTTGCATAATAAATGGCCTGTGATAGCAGGTAAATTCGGGATTCCTAAAATCCATAAGGATATACAACCTCCCCAGACCTATTGTGGATGGTAATAGGTGTAAGACTTACTACTTTTCCAAGTTTATAGACCATTGGTTAAAACCTTTTGTGGGGTCTATTTCCCAGATTTGCAAAGACTCCTGGGATTTTTTAAAGAAAACAGAGAATGTACTTTTTCAGGCTGATTATACTTTGGTTACTATTGATGTTTGTGACCTATACTCTGTCATCCCACACAACACTGGGCGTAGATGGTTCGAGGATATTTTGGCAGAGATAGGTATTTTCTCCCAAGATTGTATTAACACTATCAGGGCCCTCATGGAACTGGTCTTGTTAAACACGTTTTTGTTCTTTGAGGGACAACTGTTTAGACAAGTCAAGGGTGTAGCAATGGGGGCAGCGTGTGCCCCCAGTTTTGCAAATCTGGTTATGAGCTTCTGGGAAAAGCATTTTGTGTTTAATTTCCCTTTTTGCTCTGGGTTTGCTGTTTACACCCACTTTCTGGACGATATTTTTATCGTCTGGAAACATAGTGAAGAAAGACTTAACAGCTTTTTCCAATACATTAATTCCACAACGTCATTTTTAAGATTTGTTCATGGGTATAGTGATTCAAGTATTTCTTATTTGGACATGACTATTACTAATGATTTGAGAAAGAAGCGTCTAGTATCTAACATTTTTCGTAAAAGCACCTTTTCTAATAGCTATTTACATTTTGAAAGCCACCATCTTCATTGCCAGAAAAAAATCAGTGGTAAAAGACCAACTGGTTAGACTTACCAGAATGATTTCGGAGGATGAGGTTTTTGAGGATGAATGTCGGATTCTTTTGGAAATGTTCACTAAGTGGGGTATCCCATGGAATTTTTAAAACCTACATTTGATGAAGTGGCAAGTAAGAGGAAAAGGGGATTTTACCTCCCTTTGTTATATCATAAAAATAGGGGAGTTCAAGATAGTGTCACTGGGAACTTGGGTGTGTGCTCTGATACTACCACAAGTGAAATTCAGGTGTGTGATGATGGAAAGAAGTAGAACAGGTCCTTTACCTGTACCTGCTCTTCGGATAGTCATGAAATTGTACAAACAATGAGAAATAACTGGCTACTGATATCTGCGAACCCTCAGTTGTGTAGATTATTAGGTGATAAACCAATTGTGGTTTATAGGAAGGACCTTTGTTTCAAACTGTTATTGGAGAGAACACACAGTAGCGAGGTATGTCCAAGTGTGGATGTTGTAGAACTTGTCCTCATATGTTACTAGACTGTCAGTTTTTTCTTAATGGGTTTAAGGTTCTCATTAAGGAGAAATATAATTGTAACGCCAAATGGGCTATTTATGCTGCCTGCTGTTTGATTTGTCCTGCCTATTACATAGGCAAAACTATTAGACAGGTAAGAGAAAGAATATATGAACATGAAAGAGATATTAAAAATAAAAAAAAACACGAATGCTTTGTTAAGACATATCCAAAAAAAAAAATCCCTGGACACAAATCTGGGCATTTTGTCAAAGAACAGCTTAAGAGGGATTATAGGGGTAGAACTGTGGAAGAACATTTACTTGTGAGGGAACTGAAATGGTAGCTCAAGCTAAATTCCCTAGTGGAGCCAGGTCTTAATGACACTTGCTCCATTTCACCTATTTTATTTATAAAAGTTTAGAATGTTAATGTGATTGTATGTGAACCTTTAGTATTTTTATTTAAATAGATTTTACCTTAGAATGAACTGCTCACAGTTTTTGTTTAATTAATGAGCTTAGAGTCATGTGATGGTTTTAATTACTATTTTTACTGAATGAATGGCCTGGTTCATTGTTCTGAGGATGTCCTGATGGATGAAAGTGCTAAAACTTTTTGTTTCTGTTGCTGATATTCCAATAAACAGTCTTCACTGGTTTTTCGGCTTCTGGTTTGGTTACATGATTTTATGGATGTCCATTGCAGAACCTTCTCCATGGCATAACTCTTGACATCTAACAGTAGACCAAGTGGGAAAGGTAACGAAGAGACTTTAATGTCTGAGAATCTGAAGAAGAATCCACCTTATTATACCACTTCAAATAACCATGGTATAGCAGCAATGGCAATAAAAAAAAAATCATCTTCGAGGTGTTTCACAACCAGTAATGCTAACAAAAGCGGAGTTCTACAAAAGTGTTCACCTTTGTTTTTTAATGCGCAAGTCCTGAAATGCATGTACTCCAAATCTATAAGACTGTACTTTTCAGAACCAGTTAAAAAGAAGGGTGGAGAATGTAACCCAAGTTTCAAACCAGCCAGCACCAGGGGGCCATTCATGTGCTTCTTGAAAGAAAGATCCTGAATATGTCCTTCATCCAGCACTACACAATAAACAGATTTTGAAGAGTAACATTCTGAGCATAAGCACTGAGAAGCACAACAGAGGTTTCAAGGACAATGAATAGCCACTACATTATAGGGGGTGGCAAAGAGTGACCAAACAGTGAAACCTGACACTAGGGATTGAGGGCCTTTCCCCTTGACCAAAACATACCCTCAGTGGCAGAGCATGTGAGGGTTGGATTCCCAGGTATTATTTTCATCAGCATGCCATGGAGCTGCCTCACTGTACTCCGCTTCTGTGAAATGTAAATATTCTGAACTACTGGACAATCTTTAACTAAAGGAGGAGAAATCAGGGTATAGATTCCTTACCCTGGGCTAGTCTAATACCTGCGGTGGTGGTGCTGCGGTAGCGTTGTCGCCTCACAGTAAGACACTGTCTGGTTCGATTCTCAGCTAGAGCGTCTTCTGCGTGGAGATGTGCATGAATGGGCATACCTTCGTTGGGCAGGCTGGTAACTCAGCACGTAAAAATCAACTAGCAATCATTAGTGGACCGTAGTTCTGCTGTGGCGACCCCTAACAGGGAAAAGCCGAAAGACACAAACAAGCAAGTTTTTCTAAGCAGTCCTTGTGATATACAAACTATATGCCTGTCAAATACTAGGGCCATTAATATTGTTAGCAGACTTGCATTTTATTTTTATTCTGCTGTGTCAGTACCCTGCATTGATGCACTCACAGTAGTAAGATTCACAAATGTCATGTCCAAGCTGTAGTCAGCATAGGCAGCGTCTCTGATGGCCCTGATGAGTAATCTGGTGACCATAACATAAGTGTAGAATCTCGTAAGCAGGTGAAAATAAATGCGAATGGTCATGGTGGCTCAGACCGATAAGGTCATATCTTGATACAAAACAATGCAAAAGGGTACAAAACAATGTTTAAAGTGTATACCCTCTACAGAACAGGCCATGAAGTAGGACTTCTTCATTCATGCAGTTCAGTGATAAGCATTGTGCATCATGAAACCCTTTGAGCAAAGGTAGACACAAAGCACCCAGATACAACTAAGAACAGCATATGAAATGCAGAAGTAAATTGTGAAGGAGATTTCCAAGTACAGCCTGTCAAACTGTCTCATACGAAATGCAAAGAGTAAACAATGATTAGAGAAAGTGATTTTGTAGGTAGCCGGAGTCCTTTAAATCTCATTCACAGTATTTGAAATCTCAGAATTTGTCCTTACAAGTACAAACTGTGTCCACAGGACAGGTGACAAAAATATTAAGTCATACTAATATTTACACATTATTATAATCAACAATAACCAAACTGCAAAACATAATACACAATTCCAAAGACATGTAGAACTCAGGAGTGACTTTTGTCACATTAGCTACACTGCTATGGATTAACACAGATATCAGACAGAACAGTGTTAAAACAGAGGTAACATGCCTTGCAGAATATCTGAAGGAGATGGTGCTCTATGCACTATAGCAGAACAAGACCATGCAGTACATATTCAGCAGACTTCATTTGTTAATTTAATTTGGAACTATAATCCCAGATCACAAATGAAGGTAGACAAAACAAAATGTTCAAGTCCATAACTAGGCTTATACAGTTTTTTGGAACTAGAAATGTTTGAGTTTGCTAATATCTAGATTCCTTTGTAGCACTTTAGCGACATAACCTCATCTGTCAATAACATATAGAATCAAGGATAAGCCTCAGATGTACAGAACATACAACATTTCATCAGACATAACAGCAGGCCTTATTCATGTCTCCACAGCTGTATGGTATTTTGTGATGAAATCCACAGGTAGCCTACAAAGGATATCCTTCCAGAAAGCAGTACATATATACACACTGATGTGCTAAGGCTTTGCAAGTACTAGGAAAACAACAGAACTGTTACACAAAAAAATAAGCTTTGCATTATCTCCAGACCAGAAGCCGTGGCATAATGCAGGCATTATGGTCATAAGAATGCAGACTTAATTGGATTGTACAAAACAGCAGGGGAAATCAGACATTTTCTATAAAGCTTTACTGTCAAGAAATGAGTGCTTCAACGAATTTCTCCAGTACTTGCTTTCATAAATCAATGAAAAAATCAGAATCACTACAAACACGCTAGGAAGCTATTCAAAAGCCACGGCAGTCTGGTTGCCTGGTTTCTATAACAGACTTAGGGTAATTATGGTACTTTGACTGAATTTGTTTAAAAGATTATGATTTTTTTTTTAACTTTCATTATTTGTCTATAAAGAGCACCACTTCAAACAGTTACTTCCAACAGTTACTGATCGAATAGTGTGCCAGAGTACAGGATGTACATTTAAAAACATATTATTTGAGTCATCCAATAGCTAGGTAGGCAAGTCCACTTACAGAAGCAACATGTCGTGCCTGGAGACGACAGTTAACTCTGCTGAATATGTGAAGAAGTTTAAACGTGGTGCTTTCTCACATCTTTAAACACCCTAGCAATTTAAACTAAATTGTAGCATTATAAATAAAAAGTGTTGACAGAGAAGTTAGCTTGAAAAATTTCCAATATCATAGTATTAAAAAACAGAAATCAAACATTGGCACATTTTAGACATGAGACTTTACTTTATTACCTGAAAAAAGTGTTGTTGTGTACAAACACGTGCGTGTGTGCAGTGGATTTAATTAGACTAACCGTTTTGTTGGGAGTTTTTTTTTTTTCGAACTGCAGGTTCATTGCAGGCCAGGGTGACAACTGCCTTGTGTGTGGGATTGCTATACAGTGGGGAGTAGGATTTTGCCCTTTTTTTCAACGTTTTGCAATCTCTGAGTTGGTATATATAATTCGCAGAAGGGCAGCTTGCCCCTGGCAAAAAATCATGTTTTTTTATTTTTTGTTTACTTTGATTTGTTTTAGTTATGCATGCACTAGGATTAATGCGCAGTGCATGTGAACTGGCATATTGAGGAATTTCATTCCGACAATTTGTGGTTGATGCAGTATATGCCAATGTAGTTGGTTGGTGATGTAGGTACAACTATATATATATATATATATATATATATATATATATACATATATATATATAGGAGTATATATATGT
>NC_056746.1:85917034-86029534 GCF_019279795.1 Protopterus annectens | reverse complement strand
TTTGGGCTGCTGAAGTCTCAGTTCCGGTGCTTAGATACATCTTGGGGGCTCTGCAGTACACTCCAGACATGTTCTGAAATAGTCAAAGTATATGTTATGCTACACATCATCCCGAGAAACAGCTTCAGCAGGATCAACAAGGGGAAGGGATACACATCCTACCACCAGTGGCAAGGTCACCACAGCCGCACACAGGTGAGGAGTCAGAGGGGAAACCACCAGATACTGTGGGTGTAGGCAGACATAGGCATGCTCAATATGCCCTCGCATTGGCTAAGAAACAACGCATAGCAAACTCACTCTCCACCTAGGGGACTAAAACCTTCCTCCTGCTCACATACATATAGCAATACTGATGCCAGGCAACTCACACGACCTTTACCTCCGCATGTATTGGCTGTGTGCTGCTTTTATCAGACAGAGTCAGCCCTGAACTAAAACTGTGGCAACTTCTGCATTTTCAAGGTAATTTCTGATCCTGGAGTGCATTGTTTAATAATATGAATGTGTGGCATATCCTTGTATTTTATTACTTGGTATGTAAGCAAGTAAAACATGGCAGTTTTTTTTTTTTTTTTTTTTTACAGAAATGTCCTTAACATATGACAGCAGTGACTTTTTTGACTTGTATGTGTCCATTATTTAGTAGCAAGCCTCAGGCATCAAAGATTCACACATTCATACCTCTCAAAAGTAGTGATGGTCACTGCATGCACTCAGTTTAGCACCATACATTTGTAATAGAAAATCATTAAAGAGAGAAGTTAGAAAGTAATGATACACATTTGAGTTTCAGACTTCATAACCCTCACAGGATTATTCACAATAAAGTTGGAAAATGTTGATGCTATCAATCGTCTAACTTTCTAAAACCAATATAAGTCAAAGGTACAGTTACCAGTTCAACATCACAAATGCAGATATACTAAGCACTAAGTCAGCTCTGCACCCTGAGCATCAGCCACAGCTTATGTTTCCCCGAAACCAAAAGATACAAAATAGGGATATGGCACAGTTATCACTTGCACAGGGTGTTGTGGGGGGCAGGAAGCCTAGGCTGACACAGAAGGACAGTTAGTGTGTGTGAATAAGAGAGAGAGAAACAGGCAGACATTTGGATAAACCAACAAATAGCCAGTGAGACAAAATGAGTTTTAAGCTGCACAGCTCAACCATTTAACTGTTGTGTGTGTCTGTAGGGGTCTTTCTAGGTGTAATTGGTGTTTCAGTGTCTGCATGAACACAGCCAAGCTATGTGCTACCTCTATGTCTTGGTATGTCAGACAAGCGAGAGTCATGCATGGTAGAGGTGGCGATTCATCGTTGTAGTCCCCAACCATGAGAACTGGCTCTGCCAGGAGTTTCACTGGCACACCCACATTCAGATGCACTGCTGCTACCTGAGCGTAACTGATATCTGCTGGACAAGCTCACCTCGTGAGGATGCTCAGGACCATGACCTCATGGCCTACCATGTCTGGGTGTGGACAGCGCACCCATTGACAGAGCAGTGGAAGTACTGCCACTGTGGGAGTATGATCGGGCACAGCCATGTCAGCTAACAGCAGATGATGTGGCTGACCTACACCCATGAGGATGTCATCCCCCATCCCAGCAGAAGTTCCATCACAGAAACCCCTCGTTCCAATGCATCATTCATCTGATCCATTGAGTTGGCCATATGATGGAGGCAGTCATGCATGTCAGTCTGTGCCACATCTACAACCTTAAGCATTTCTCTGGAGCACCTAAGGGAACATGCCTGTGCCTCCATGACAGCCCTAAACTTATGCTGAGTGGTACAGGAAGAGACACCTGGATCAGGTGGAGAAGAGACAGCAAGCCTCCTCCAAGCACTCCTAACAACCCTCCTGCATGGCACCTCACTCACACTTCAGCTACTGCCAGAGTCAACAGGCACTGAAGCCATGGTAACCACACTTCCATGATCAATTGCCTTGCTCACCACCTGTCCAATATCAGAGGGCTTTCTGGAATGAATGTGTGTAGGCCTACTGGCTGTGTCAGATGGAATTTCAGGGGGTGGCTGTATGTCAACCTTAGTGTCAGATTCAACCTCTGTACTGCCTGACTGTCCCTCTGTTTGGTCACCATCATCATCAGAGTCTGCTGATGCACTGACATCAGGTGAAAGAAGTCCAACACTTACACTGTCAGGATCACTTGTGATAATAAGTAGCAAACACAGGAACAACTAATACATAAACTACTATACTCCAATATATGCTAACAAAACAACATGCTGCCACTATTAGACAGTACAGCAATACACACAACAATCCTGACATCAACATCACACACTAAAATATTTCACTGAATTGCTCATTAGTACTGAGATAAAAATGTTTGGATTATCATGTACAGATGATGGTATCCTCTGTATGCCAGATGGTCCTGGAAGAAGTTAAGCAACAGGTGAGGACTATACCATCACAATTAACAACAACACAGGGGGTAATACTTTTACCCCTTTATATGCTCATTAACTTTATTTTCCATAAGAACTTGGATGACAACTCCAACCTAAGATAATCAATCAGAATGTGTTAACTGTAACAATCTTCAACCCCCCCACACACAAAAAAAATCATGTTGCCTAAAAGCTTTCAAAATCACCTGATTTTCAGCATCAGTGAAGGGTGGTCTTTGAGGATTGAGATACCTGGGTGACATAGTTCTAGGTGTCCTAAAAGACAACACCGGGATAATACATGCAAATATAACATAACTACAAAATAACTGTTCCTACATAAAACATAAAAGGTAGCATCCCAGTATTACCCACAACAGGCTGGATGCAAAAATAGGAGAGTAACAATAGCAACATATCCTTGTTTGTGCCATAACAGAAATGCAGCTTTGCTCTCTCCTTAAAAAAGAACAGGCAAATGACACATTTTGCTAACAAACCATCTTTGAAATGCCAAAAGTGCTAACAAATGAACTGTTCCTGAAAGATGTCTACAGATTTATCACAGAACATTCCATTTTAAGGTATTGCCAATCATGTTTACCTGTGAAATGTCTTGACAAACATTCCCATGGCATCAGTACATGTCTAATTAATGCATGCAGATAAAATTGTAAAAACCTTTGCTTCACATTTTTCTTAATTACATTCCCTCATATACAGTATGTAGCTGACAAACTGCAAGCACACCTTCTCAAGTTCAGTAATCCTATGTTCAGATATATCCCAAAGTAACAGCCTCTGTTCTCCACAAACAAGTCTCCACATCTTCAGTTTCTTAGCTACACAGTTGCCTTTTTATATGGTGCAGACTCAGGGCTGTTAGCTGTGAAGATGCCAATGAGGCATGAACTGACTGGAATTGCTGTATCCCAAATACTTAGCTCAGTATATCAGATGTAAACATAGTGCAGACAGTCCCCCTAAGTGTTTGTTTTTAATGGACTGCAACTGTGAATGATTACTAGTTGGGAGAAGGAAAATACAACAGCATGGCAGGCTGCCTTACAACCAGTGGGTGTGTCAGGTTAGACTTACAAGGAGTTAGATGCAAGGTTGGAAATGTAAGTAAGCAGCACACAGTTCGTGTTCCGTAACATCCAACTTGCCCTTTACTTGTTGGCAAATGATATGGTATTATTTCCATTTAATATCCTCACACATTTTAAGGCCAATGATATAGAATGGCTTACAAACTGCATGCCTCAAAGTACTGAACAGATAAGTGAAGAATGACCAACAAACACAGAGAGGTAAGACAGAGCTGTATATATGCAAGAAATAATGGTTGTGTTCACTTAGCGCACTACAACCAAAAATAATTAATTTACAAATAACAGTTGTACATTTCATATTACTGTAAATAATGTTGCAGTTGGTTGTATGCAGAATAATTTCAGTTCCTTGCTGCAAAGCTGTTTGTGTGGCAAAGAGGGATAATGCAACCTTCTTATGTTCTGAAGGTTCATTGGAGTAAGAGTTCAAATCCAGACCTATGTAGAAATATCTCTTATGAGCCAACATACTCTAGTGCGCACATCACAGACTGATTTTCCTCATTTCAACTACTTGTCCTTTTTTTTCTTCTTTTTTGGGGGAGTAGTGTTTGTGCGATGTGATGCTTAGCACAAACATGGGAAATGGAAAAAAATGAATGTTAGGTTTGACTGTATTTAACTCTTTTGCATGAGCTGTGGCAGTACGCAAAATGGACAACTGGCCCACACAAGAAGCAGACGAAACACCTGCAGACAGGACCCAGGCAGCCAATAACTGAAACCAGATACATTCACTTAATTCTGTTGGGCACTGTGCAAACCCACTAAGTGGGGTTGCATAGGGGTTAATGCAGAGACCTTAAGAATAATTAGTCAATCAGAGAATGTCACGTAATTAGCCCTGTGATAGCAGGCTTAGAAGAGAGACTTTGAAGTGATTAAGTATCAGTTTTCTGTACTTTCTTGCTGTACTTAACTGTTTTCTGCCTAAATGCCGATTTTCCAGCGTTTATTGTGATTTAAAAGCTTGTTTTTTTCACATATTGTACTTATTTGACTGCCTGCACTTTAAGTCATTTTTTGTTTAAATAATTTAACTGTTGTAGGCTACACACTAAAGTGCAATAGCCTTTTCTGATCGTTTGTAGTCATTTAAAGCTGTTTTAAGTGTATTTTTACTGTTTTTGCCTTATCTTTAAAAAAAAACAAACAAAAAAATTCCTTGTTTCCCACCTTTCTAAGCTAGTAGAGTCCAGTTTTCATGCTAGTGCTGACTTTAGGGCTGTGTTACAAGTTTCTGAGTTGCCCATACCTTACTTGGATAGAAGGAAGTTTCTCTGTTCACCTGTGACAGAGGGGAGCTTTGAGCAGCCTATCTGTCCCTGGAGGAGTGATTCCAGCCCAAGAAGCTAGTAGTTTATTGGCCATTTTGGGCTAATTTCTATCTCTTTCATTTCCCTTCTATAAAAACCACGTTTGCATGGTTTTATGAGCCGGGCAGTGCCGGTTAGCTAGGGTTAAATTATTCCTGGCTCCACTATGTCTCCTCTTAAGTTTTTCCCCTGAAAGTAGTCTAACTCTCAACATAAGCACTCAAAAGGCATCCTACAGCACAGCACTTGCTCAGACCTAATAGCAAGCACTAATATACCCTGACACTTGATTGCCCAGCAGGGCAAGGCTTTTTATTCATCCCTCACCAACCAAACGACTAAGCAGCTCACCCTACTATTCAGGCATGACCAAAGGGCAATTTCAGGTGTACTCTCCAGTCCAGCTGGTGAATCTGGGTATCCTGAGGCAATGTTACAACTCCCTCATGTACACAGACAACCCTCTCCTCCTACCACAAAACACTAACATATGCCAGAGATGCAATTATACAGCCAAACTGGAGGCTAAGCTGTCTCCACCCAAGACTGGAACAGACAGTCAAGTGGAGAAGGTTAACACTTGCACCACACCTCCAGCCACACATAGACCTACTAAACCAGCACTGGCAAAAAATACACATAAATACACAAAATCATACTTGGAGGCTCAAAATAAAAACCTGCAAAAGCATCAGAGACCTCCAAAGCAGACACCCAAACAGTCTGCACCTCCCATCACAAAACAGACAACACATAAAACACAAAATCAATGTGTCGCACAATCACAGCCCTTAAGGTGAAATAACATATCTAACACACTAGTAATAGGTGACTCTATAGTTAGGCACACTGATGTCCCACTCACTAGGCTGGGCAAGCAGAAGGTTACTGTTAGCTGCCTGTCAGGAGCCAGAATCTGCCACATAACACAAGCACTCAGGTCACTCCAGAACAAATACAAATATAACTCTGTCATTGTTCATGTTGGTGTGAATGACCTGAGGTGTACCTCCCTGGACTACATGAAAAGAGACATGGAAGAGCTCTCTGATCATGTAGCCCAAGCTAGTATGACTCTGACCCTGAGTAGCATCCTGCCCTCACCAAGAATGATACCTCAGTATAAAGAGAAAATGATCAATTTCAACAATTGGCTAAGCTTCTGGTGTCATTCAAAGGGGATCCAGTGTCTGTCAGCCTGGGACGACATGCTCGACAAGCCACATTGCTTCGCAAGAGACTGCTTGCACCTGTCACCCCTAGGCTTTCGAATACTGGCCAAGGCTCTTGCTGCCCCCATAGTGCCTTTTTTAAGCAAGGCTCAAAAGTCAAACCCACCTCTGTAAACAGCACAATTAACAAAAAACTGAGGGTTATGCTACTCAGTGCCAGGAGTTTAAATCTCAAAATGCATGTACTCAAAGCACTCCTCAGTATGGAGAACATCGACATCTGTGCAGTAACTGAAACCTGATTCAAGGCTCCAGAGAGCACCCCAGCACTACCAGGCTACAACTCGTACTACACGCTTCTGCCACAGAACACAGGCCAAAACACATAAGAAGGGTGTGCATCCATATTCATCAAGGATACCTACACCTCCAGGTTAGTGGTGCAGCATGATACCTCTGAGATCATCCATATGCAACTAACATCAGACAAATCTGCAATGCAAATTGGGGCCTGCTACAGATCACCCTCCATGACCCAGGACCACCACCCCACCTTTCTGGAGACACTGGAAAACATGAAGGTCCTACCGAACACCCTGATATTGGGCAATTTCAATTACTCTACCATTAACTGGGAAAACTACTTGAGTACAAACTCCCAGGCCAAGCACTTCCATTGAATTCATCAACTCAAATGCCCTGGATCAGCTGGTAAACTCCCTTACCAGAGGTAAAAACATACTGGACCTGGTCATCACAAACATGGGCAACAGGTGTTCCACACCAGTGGTCAACCTGTCACTGGTTAGATCAGACCATAAACTAATCACTCTGGATGTCCACACCCCACACCCACCCCCAAAGGAAACCACAGTAAAAAACTTTTCTAAAGCAAACTTCAGCTTACTTAAGACAGAGGTGGTAAGTTTCACAGCCCCCACGCTAAAGGATAACGCTGCCCAAGATGCAGAAACCTTTACAAATGCACTCTATGAGCACCTACAAGGATGCATAGATCGTGCCATCCCTAGCAAAACCAAGACTCACTCCTCAAAGAGAAGGAAACCAGTCTGGTGGACCCCTGCCATAAACAGGCTATACAATAGAAGGAGGAAACTAGTTCAGAAAAAAAGCAAATCCCAAGAAGGAAAGACATACCTGATCAGTATCAGTAGGAAACTGAGGTCCCGCATAAAATCATCCAAGGCTAACTTCGAAAGAAAAATATCCAAGGATTCAAAAGATAACCACAAAACCTTTAGGTATGTTAAGAATCTAAGTGGCAACTCGCAGATATGCACTGAACTAGTGCAAAATAGCACAAAAAAATACTGAACCTACTGATATTGCCAACATCCTTGCAGATAGATTCAGTGCAAACTTCACCCCCCTCTCACCCCCAAAAGGACCCACAACACCAGAAAAGTGTAGTATCCCAGAAATCACAGTCGCACAGGTGAAAATAGCCCTTTCAAAAGCCAAAAACACAGCGTCAGTAGGGCCAGATGGTGTCCCAGGCTGCGTCTTGCATGAACTACAGAATGAACTAACCCCCCACCTAAACATGCTGTTCAACCTCAGCCTCTCCAAAGGCTACGTGCCCACAGAATGGCGCACAGCAACGGTTATTCCACTCCACAAAGGAGGGGCCACAACTGACCCTGGTAACTATCGACCCATAAGCCTGACTAGCCTGGTCTGCAAGGCTATGGAGCGCATCATCATGGAACTCATTAACAAAGACATTTGGAACCTCCAAACATTTGACCCGACCCAGTTTGGCTTTGTTAGGGGGGAAATCATGCCTACTAAATCTGGTTGACTTCTTCGAGACAGTCAAGGGAAAGGTTGTTCACACAGCCTACCTTCACCTCGCCAAGGCTTTCGACACCATTCCTCACTCGGATATTACAGAAAAACTCACCAGCCTGAACATAAATCCCTATGTCATGAGATGGGTTGCCAACTGGCTTACAGACAGAACTCACACGGTAAGAATAGTGGGCTCCAAGTCCGACTCTAAACCAGTCAGAAGTGGTGTCCTGCAAGGCTCGGTCCTGGCACCCCTACTGTTCGTCATATACTTCTCAGAAGTACAGGCAAACACAGGAGGACTATGGCTAACCAAGTTCGGGGATGACTGCAAACTGGGAGCCATAACAAACTCTCCGACTGACACGGACATCCTCCAAAAGGGCCTTACTGAGATGGACACCTGGTGTCAAAGTCATAGCCTCAAGCTAAATGCCAAAAGATGCATAGTCATCCAGTTTGGGAAAAACAAAACACCCACGAATTACCACATAGGTAGTAGCCCCCTTAATACAGAAGAGGTAAGAGATCTGGGGACCCAGGTAGATAGTAATCTCTCCTTTGACAATCATATTGCCAAAGTAGTTAGAAAATCTGTCCATGTGGCCCATCTAATTACTAAAAGGTTCGCATCTAGAAATAAAGAGGCTATATAGTGCCCTTCTACTCGTTACTCATCAGACCCATCATAGAGTACAATGCCCCATTTGGGATGTACCTCCCAAGACACTTACAACAGCTGGAAAGACCACAAAAGTACCTCACCAAGAGGATTACTGGCCTCAAACATATGTCCTATGCAACCTGACTGAAAAAACTCTGGCTGTACTCAGTGGCATATCGCTTACTCAGAGGTGATCTCTGCTTGACTTACAAAGCCATTTCCAACTCAGAATTGATGGACATGCTCCACCTAAAGAAATCCAAGTCATTGCAAGCCACACGCTCTAGCGAGCTAAACCTCACCACAACAATAAATAGAACATGCTGGAGGGATAGATTCCTGTCACAGAGACTCCCCATGCTTTGGAACAAAATTACAAACTACATTAGGCAGAGCCCCTCACTAACACTCTTCAAGAGAAACCTTGATGAGTGGATGGGTAACAGAAAATACACCCCTGGGATCACTTCATTGGCTCTGCTTGACAGAGGATCAGTTAATTAATCAATGGGGTGGCGACAGCTGACACACTCTGGCTAGGCTTATAAATGCCCTCGGGCAGATAGCCTAGTACCTACCTATGAACCTAAGTGTAGGGCTGGAGTACAGATGATCCTGGTTTCTAGTAGAGGGTTTTATTTCAACATTCTTGTGGCAACAGGTTTAAGTGTAGGACTGCCATACACATGGCCCTGGGTTCAGGATATTCCATAAACTTTTACTGTTGTTACACTTCCCATTATATTAACTCTCATTTATAGCACTTTAGATAGTGAAGCTGATATGAATTATATGTATGAGGGATAAGACACCATAACTGTGTTTTTGGATGTATGACTGAGGATATACCATGTATTATATTTCTGTACGTATAATTCTGCTATCTGGACTTGCATGGGCTTCACATTTGCCTAAGACACATACACAACTGGATCTATATCGAATAACCTTGTCAGGTCACACACATACATGTGTAACAGCTCATACTGTCACCTGTGTTTAGGTATGATGCCTGATGATGTCTGAGCTGCACTTCTTCTGTGGCAAATATGGAAAATCAATGCTGTAGAAAAAATGCTTTGTCCCTTATGCCTAGGTTTGAATCCCACAGTGTAAAAATCAATTTTCTCAGTGTACAAAGGTAAAAACAAATGTGTCAGGTAATTTCATTTATGCCCCCAGTGCATGTCTGTAAACCTGACCACCTAACAGTTACCTTCCAATTTCAAATATATATTTCCAGGCTATATCAGTAGACACCCCTCAAACTAAGGCAAAGTGTCAGATTAACCTTCCAATTGCAATTATTTAATTCCTCCCTGCTTGACAATGCTGCTCTCGCTTAACATCGCACAAATGCATTACTTCGGTTTGTGCACTACAAGGAATCATGATAACTGGAATTGGCGGGAAAGCACCAGAGTCTTTATTGCCCTAGTTCAGCTGGTAGACATGGCTGGTGTTAGAGGGGAAGGTGTCAGATTTAGGGCACAGAGGTGGGGAATCCAGGATATTTACTAGACTCCTGGTAAAGAACCGCAGCCAAAGGGTTCTGCAGGGGGACTAGTCTGGCTCCCAGTACAAGCCTGAGGCATGGAATAGTTTGGCCCAGGCTGCATCCAGTGCAACTGGTATCCCATGCACTGGAGAGCAATGTAGGCATCATTTTAATGACCTACACAGGAGAAAAAAGGATACTATCAACCATTGGCTGGAGGAATTTGAGATTGTGGACACCCCACAGCTGTGTTAGTATGAAATTAAGACAGCACTTGTAAGACTTAGAAAGCTTAATATAGGCAAGACTGGTGCGCATAATACTCTTCTATTCTTTCCTGTTCCTTTCCCAGCTGTCAGAGTATGAGAGTTTGATAAGGAAGCTCATGTTGCTCGATTGGAGAGACTGAAGGAAGCAAGTGGTATGTATGAAGCAGAAGAGAAATGTTATTGTAGCATTAAACGTTAAAGATAGCTTTTTTGGTATTTTATAGAGTTGTATCAAATTTAGCATGCATATCCCAACTGTAAAAGCACGCATGCATTAGTCTGTAGCACAAACCAATTATAAGTCCAATATTAGACAGTAGTCAGAAGCTGAGAGTTCAAATACCACAAAACACAACTATACAATACTGTTTCTTCTTCAATATTTACATTAAGTTAAAAACTATACACCAGTGCTACAAATGTCCTGCTGTGAACTGTAATCCATATAACTGGAACACACATATGTGCAATATATGCACATCTCAAGGATTACTTTCAGCAACCTATAGTACAATGTGTATCTGTTAGGAAGTGCAAGTAAATGTAATATTTCAGATAAAAAGAGTTGTATAATTGTGTTACTGCATTGTATGTCACATATGATGGTACTAATTTTCTTTTTTTTTTTCTCTCACCCCAACCCTCATCTTTTTTTATTTTCTATTATGTGTTGTCATCCATGTGTCCAAATCACTAAATGCTACACAGCACAGTGAGGTAGGCCTTCCCCCGCTCCATTGGCTATAGCACTGATACCTAGCACGTCTGGGACCCAACCTGGCAGCACTGCCTCTGCTGCCCCTGCACTACCTGTGTCCTCAGGTAGTACTGTCCAGCAGCGAGTTGCCGGGGATGGTGTGTAGGGTCATGTGACACACCACTGTGTAAGCCTGCACCAGACAGAGAGGGTGCTCACCCTCATGGTCTGCATCAAACAAACTCCAGCTACCAGTGGAGTAAGGTGAATGATGACAGTCCAGTGAGTGAGGACTCGATTCTCACGGTCTTCAAGCTTAGTGGGCATGAGCCTGCATTAAATCCTCCCTCACCCCAACCATGGTGTCCCCCATCCTTTTGTGTCCATCACCATCCCTCTCTCTTGTCTTGTTTGTCTTGTATGTTTACATTTGCTTCCTCGCCTATCCAACCTACCTAACCCAGACATACCAATGTCCCTTCCCCAACATTCCTCTCTTTTTGAAATGGAAAAAAAGATGGGCACCTGTCCCACAAAATCATCTTGATTTTTGCACACATGTCTTCTTGACACACTTGATTTGGTCCAGTTGGCTATACAAAATGAATGAGTTGTCACCTCTCTCTGTGGAGGTGAAGGTCAACAATTCAGTTAATATTTGCACATATTTTCAGTTTACACTGTTAAAAAAGTGGATAAATATGGTTCTTTCCTACCTCCCTCCTGCACATTCCTGTACTGCTTTCCTTTTGTTCTTCCCCCTGCTTGCACCCCATTTCAGCATTTTCCTATCTTTCCCATTTTAACACCTTTAATCCGGTGATCGGCTAAATATTTTTGGGACCACAGCTGCATGAGTCAACAGAGAGATCTCTGGTAACAATCTGGTATATTTTTAGCTGAGGAATCTGCTATTGTAATGACTAATTATCAGGAATTAAATATGGACTGCACTATGAAATAATGGAGTACACAGATATTTCTGTCACATCTGTAATTATGCCCTTGGGTTTAAAAATATTCTAACTGAAGCAGCTTAAGAGAAAAGATCTGCAAGCCATTTTGTTAGCTATACTTTGAATCTATGCAAATCTATTATGCCGCAGGCTACACCAGAGTCATGTCACCAGTGTCTTCATGTTGCGGAGGACTGAGGCTAACACAGAAATCGGAAGGTTGAATGAACTGTTCAAAGACATCTTCTCATTTCTGGGTGGGAAGCACAAGGACTACTCAGGTGTCTAACCCTGTCGTAGGGAAACTGGTGGCAGTGATAGATATGACAGTAGCTTGTCACCACAGCCTTCCATATAGGAGAAGCTCTTACCACACCTCATCAAATGTGTGAAAACATGCCACTTGCCAACATGTTACAGGGGCGCAAGCACCACTTCTGAAAACAAAAATACTGAACACTTATCTTTAAAGGAAAACTGTCATTTTAACTTAAAAGATGTACACATTTTTCAACATTGACAAAAATGTCTGATGACTAATGAATGTTACCAGGCACATTCAGTTTCCTTAGCTTATGCATACATTGAAAGATTCCATTTGTTTTATCCAAAAGGCTTAGCATCCTCTAAAAGACTCCACCTCTATGCACACTCATATGTCTGCCCAAGCATACTGAAAAGGTACACTTAAGTATTTGCCAACCATCTGGAAACACACCTCCTGTAACCCATTTTCATGTCTCACCCAGCAGTTATGCACGCACATTCTGATGCATCTTATTAAGTAAATGTTGCTACTTTGGTCTTCCTGTGACCTACCTGCAAACATAAGCCAAACTTTACCTTCAGACAAATATACTAAACCACTAATCGTCTACATTAACAAATTCTAGCAAAGATGTGCTACTTTTTTTGGTTACCGTCTTCTTAACTGCAGCTGCCTGGTTCTTGTCCTTAAACATATGGGGCTTGTAGAAATGTACATAGAACTTGCAGAATTGCTAGTCTCCAGTTTCTATATGCATTGTTTCTCAAAAGGACGGCAGGGTGGCACTGTTTAAATGGCATTAGTAACTGTGTTTGTGTTTTTAATCTACTTCTGGAAATAATGTTTCGTTAAAAAAAGAATTACACACACACAGAACTCCAGATATTGACAGAAGGTAGAGGATTTGATTCTCAACTTTAGTCACTAGCTGGTTATGGATAGGCAGGTAATAGTTTGCATTTACATATGAATCTATACACAGAAACATGCAAACTTATTTTTAAAAGGTACCTCCCTTTCTGTCTACATCGCAGTATGCCTCCTCTCACACCTACCATTTGCTAAAATAGATGATGGTCTTGTTTGTAGGATCCATATAAGAGCTGGCTGCATGGTCTCCTGTATTTAAGTGTTAAGAACACAATGTATTTATTCTATTTCTTACATTCCTACTACTACACAGGACTCGTTTGTTACACAGTTTGATGAAGGAGATGAGATGAGATGATGTCATAATATGGTAACAAAGTAGGAGATAATTTCCACTTGAACTTGATTCTCCCAGCACCATACCTTTATTTACTGCGTTCTGATATTTCTAATCTACCAACAAGATGCCTAACATGAGTGCTTGACTGACCCATTCCATCCCATTTCAAACCATATCCAAACTATTACATTTTGTGACAAAGATCAGGTAAAGTAATTCAATCATTTTTTGTAGTCCCTGAAGTCCTCCTGTAAGCTCATTTCAGCTGCAAATTCACAAGAAACATGTATTTACTTCTTTAGTCGTCGTAGAACAGGAACAAACACAAAAATGAACTCTGTTGATTGAGAAGCAAGGAGATTTTAACCTCAAGAAAAAAAGGCTAACTGCATCAGATAAGAACCAAAAACGGCCTCATCACATAGCCCAAGACATGTAAGATACACATCAGATGCCCTCAGTTTTCTGTCAAAAGATCAATCTGTGTATGCAGGAGACTGCTGGGAGAATCAAGTTCAAGTGGAAATTATCTGCTACTTTATGTTACCATATTATGACATCATATATCCTTCATCAAACTGTGTAACAAATGAGTCCTGTGTAGTAGTAGGAATGTAAGAAATAGAATAAGTATGCTGTGTTCTTAACACTTAAATACAGGAGACCATGCAGCCAGCTCTTATATGGGTCCTACAAACAAGAATCATCTATTTTAGCAAATGGTAGGTGTGTGAGAAATGTCACCAACATACCTCTCAATCTCTTAAAGCAAGAAATCTGGACAAAGACATAAAGTGGGACAAAGGCTCAAAAATAGGGACAATTTTTAAATATTGCTCTTACAAACTTAGAAAGTTGACAGAACAGCAGGTTTTGAATTAACATACATTTTCTGAAGGGTATGAAGTCTGAAACTCAAATGTCTGTCATTGTTTTCTAACTTTAGTCTTTAATGATTTGCCACTAATTTGCCAGAAAACTACAATTTTATGAAAAATGGGCTAAAAATATGAGGCAAAAATCTGGTCATTATGCAAAAATCTGTACAGGTGAGAAGTATGGTAAATATTTTGGCAAGAGGGGGTCACAGCTCTTCTTTACCAAGGGAGGAGTTAACACATGTGGGTACCTAGGAGGTTTACCTATTGTATTCTCGAAAGCAGACAATGTTGAATCTGACATTGTCAACACGAGAATAGTGAAAGTGTAGAATGTCGAATGGGTAAACAGAAATCTCCATAAGGGGAGATTTCCATTTACTTCAATGTAGTGCAGTCTCAGAGTTGGTATATTTAAGTAGTAGTGGTGGGTGTGGAGGGTGCAGGGAGGCTTGCCCCCCCCTGCCTATACCCTTTAGATTTTCTTTTTTTTTGTTTTCCTGAACATTTGAAATTTTAATGGTTCGATCATTAAAGGTTGACCTTTAGTGATTCGAACCATTAAGCTTTCGATGTTCTGATATAGACCCACCTAGGAGACCCATCAAAGTGAAGACGTGCCTAATCATAAATGTGCATGCAGTATATCACTTTTGTGAGGGACCCTGGTGTTACTGCACATTTCTTGGTCTAATTACAGAGAGAATTCCCTCTACCTTGTGGTAGGCATCTCAGGACGATACTTAGGTTTTACTAAGAGTAACAATGGTCATTTTGCTTTAATACCTATGCCATGTCTTAATTGTCTAAAGAACAACGCAATGAAAACCATTAAGGAGAGCCCTATAAGATGACTTAAGGAGGAAAGTGAGACATAAAAAATCTACATAAATTATTACAAAAAAAATGTTATCAAACAGGCCTCAGAAACCACCCTGTTGTTTACAATATTGTTTTTAGATAATCTAAAAAAAAGTACAGTTGTGTACACTTACCATAAATGTACATGTTCAAGTGTATTTATTGTTGCAGTCATTACATTAGGGTAATCTGCTTGCAGGTTGCCCTCAGTCGGCCTGATTAACAAAGTCTTGGGTCCTGCGTCGGTTGCTGTCCCTTCTTTCATGACATCAAGTCGTCAGGGGTATAAAACATGCAGCTGATGCTATTACATCAGTTTTTCTTGCCCCAGATGTCAGGTGTCCCCCTAATGGGAAGCAATTAAACATAAAAACACAAAGGTATACCTCCAACAAAAAAGCAAATGCACCAAAAAGGCTTTTAAGCATAGTAAAGGAAAGTAGAGGTACAGCCAAAAGAAGTTAGGGGGCTGGAGGGAGGTTTAACCAGGACTGCAACAGTGAATACACTCGAACATCTTCATTTATGGTAAGTGTACACAACTGTACTATGTTCTTTGTGTTTCACTGTTGCAGTCATTACATTTGGGTAGATTTCCAAAGCTATGGTTGGGAGGAGGAGTTTAGATAGCATTAGGGCCAGCTATAAGGCCCTGCAAGACTGCAGTAGCAAAGCCAGCTCTGGATTTAGAGAAAAATGGCAAATGATAATGCTTGGTGAAAGTATGTACAGAACTCCAGGTAGCAACCTCTAGGATGTCCCTGGTAGGAACGCCTCTGAGAAAGGCTGTAGAAGTAGATGCAGCCCTGGTGGAGTGAGGTCTAATCCTCTGGGGGATAGGTTTTCCATGGTGCTTATAGCAGAAATGAATGCAATGTATCCATTTAGAAATGGTTTGTTTAGAAATAGTCTTCCTCTCTGCCCCTGCAGCAAATGCTACCAGCAGTTGTTCAGATTTTCTTTGAGGTTTAGTCCTGTCCAAGTAGAGCCTAAGTTGTCTGTGCACATCCAAGGAATACAGTATCCGTTCCCCTTTGTTCTGTGGCTTGGGAAAGAAGGTTGGAAAATGAATGGACTGATTAAGAGCCACACTGGATACCACCTTGGGCATGAAGCATGGATTGGTTCTGAGTGACACCCTGTCCGCATGAAAGATGATGAAAGGCTCCACTGTCATAAAGGCCTGTAATTCAGATACTCTTCTAGCTGAAGTGATTGCTAAAAGGAAAGCTGTTTTCCAAGAAAGAAATTTTAAGTCTGCAGTAGCAGCTGGCTCAAAAGGAGGTAGAGTGAGTTTCTCCAATACAAAGTTAAGGTCCCAGGCTGGGGTTAGAGCTCTCCTGGGTGGTCTCAAATTTTTGGCCCCTCTGAGGAACTGCTTGAGCAGTGGATGAGAGAAGAGGGGAGGTTCTGTGTTATAATGAGCGGAAATGGCTGAGGCGTGGATTTTAATGGAGGAAAAAGACAGGCCCTTGTGAAGCATCTCAGTTAAGTATTGTAAAATCTGAGGTAAGTTGGGCGTTGCTGTGCTCATCCCTTGAGATTGGTTCCAGGCACAGAATCTTTTCCATTTTTCAGCATTAGATTTTCTAGTACTAGGCCTCCTTGCCTCTAAGATAACATCCATCACAGGTTTGCTGAGGGATGGTAAGGGAGAGTTTAAGTAATTAGCCAGGCTGCAAGGTTCAGTGTTGGAAGATGAGGGTGCAGAATCCGGTTTTCCTGCTGAGACAGCAGGGAAGGAGTCTGAGGTAGGTGCCATGGAGATAACCATGACACACTGTGCAGGAGGGGGTACCAGTGTTGACGCGGCCAGTTTGGAGCAATCAAAATCATCCTTGGTTTGTCCTGTTTGACTTTTAGTAGTACTTTGGAGAGCAGAGGCAGCAGGGGGAAGGCATAGACTGATAGGTTTTTCCAGCTGAAGGACACAGCATCCACTTTCCAGGCTTGTTTGTGGGGAGTCCTTGTGCAAAAGTTGTCTAATTGGTAGTTCTGGGGGGAGGCAAACAGGTCTATATCTGGGCTCCCCCATTCGCTTGTCAACATGTTGAAAATCCTTGGTTCCAGTTTCCACTCATGTGGGTCCATGAGGTTTCTGCTTAGTCCATCTGCCAGTGTATTTAATTTTCCTGGCAGGAACTGAGCTTGTAGGTGCACTTGGTAGCTCAAGGCTGTGTTCCACAATGCCATGGCTAGTCTGCAGAGGGGGTAAGAATGTGCACCCTCTGCTTGTTTATGTACCGCATAACCGTGGTGTTGTCCGTCTTTACCATTAGTTGTCCTGGAAGAATGTAGTCCTTGAGGTTTGTCAGAGCATTCTGTACAGCTAACATTTCTTTTTGATTGATATGCAGGTGCATTTGACTTGGGTTCCATTTGCCCTGAATGCACTTCCCTGCCAGGTGAGCCACCCATGCATAGTCTGATGCATCTGTTGTTAGGGTTTGGGCGGCAAGGGGTGGTATGAAAGGTAGTCCCTTGTTTTGATGGCAGGCCTCTGCCCACCAAAGGAACTCTAAGCGTAGGCAAGGTATGATGGGAATAATTGTTTCTAGGCTGTGAGAATGTTGACTCCATAAGCTTTTTAGATACCACTGCAGTTTCCTCATATGCAGTCTTGCATATAGAATTAGAAGAATGCAGGAGGCCATGAACCCCAAGGCATGCAGTATTTGTCTTGCCGATAGCAGGGTTTTTGTGGCCACTTGTGTAAAGTGAGTTGTCAAATGAATTTGCTTTTCTTGCGTGAGGTAAGCCATCTGGGAAGTTGTATTCAAGCTTGGTCCCAGGAATGTAATTTGTTGACAGGGTACCAGTTGTGATTTCTTTTTGTTTATGGTGTACCCCAGACAAGTTAGAATCCTTTTTACAAAGGCCAGATGATTCAAAAGTATGTCCTGGCTTTTTGCCTGAATTAGACAATCGTCCAGGTATGGGTATATTTGAATATTTATTTTCCTGCAAAATGCAATAACTGGAGCTAGGCACTTTGTGAATACCCAGGGCACAGTAGATAAGCCAAAGGGCAGTGCAGAGAACTGATCGTGCGTGTAGCCTGCTTTGAAGCATAGGTATCTTCTGCAAGATTCCCTGATTGGGATGTGCAGGTATGCTTCTTTTAAATCTAGTGTTGCCAACCAGGCATCTTTGCCTAGCATAGGAAGTAATTGGTGAAGAGTCAGCATCTTGAATTTTGGAATTTCCAGAAAGGTGTTTAGAGTAGACAGGTCCAAGATAAGACGCCATGATTTGTCTTTTCTGGGTACCAGGAAAAGTCTCGAGTAGAAACCTTGTCCCTTTTCCTCTTCTGGTACCAGCTGAATAGCCCCCATGCTTAAGAGAGAAAGTACTAGTTTTTGAGCCTCTGCCCACTGATTTGGGCGTAGGTCCGGCCACCCACTTGGCATTGGCAACATGTTGAAGTGAAATCTGTATCCCTGGGACACAATATTTAAGACCCATTTGTCCTGGGTAATGAGTTTGCAGTTCTTTGCATGAAGAGCAATCCCCCCCCAAAAAGAGGCAGTCAGAAGACAAGTGCTTGGAAATTTTAAAAGGAAGTAATTGAGACAGTTTACCATAGGGGGAAAGTCTTGTTATTCCCAGACTTGGAAGTGGCGGCCCCCCACTGCTTAGTTCTGTGAGTCCCCTGGGACTGAAACCTGGGGTATTTGCTGTGTCTGGGTTTGGCTTGAGAAGACCTGGAAGGGTTTGGAAAGGACCAATTCTTAGAGGGCCAGTGCCTACTAAATCTAGGAGGCTGAACTTGTAAAAAAATCTTTAACAGTTTGCATAGATTTAGCTTTATCTTCCATCTTTTTAAGAACTTCTTCAGCCTTGTTGCCAAACAGGCGGTCCTGATTTAAAGGGGCATCCAACAATTTAGCTTTAACATGATCAGGCAAAGATTGTTCCTTAAGCCAAGCATGCTTTCTAAGCACAAACCCAGTAACAGCAGCCCTACAAGAGGCCTCTAAAGAATCAAAACCACATTGCAAAGTATGTTTTCCAACTTGTTCAGCAGAACGCATTAAATTCTGTAAGTCTATTTTCCACACAGTCAGGAATCAACATAATTTTCTGTTTAAGCAGTCCAATAACATGTTGCTGATATTTTAACATATGAAATTGGCAGTTTAAAGCTCTAATGGCCAAGGTTGATGAAATGTAAACCTTTTTATCCCATCTATCCAGCACCCTGGATTCTCTATCAGAAGGGGTAAGATTTTTAGCAGTAGAAGCCTTAATGCCCTTGGGCCCCTGTGAAATAGTCTCTGGATCTGTAATAGGATATTTGAAAAGGAACTTGTGGGACTCAGGGACCCTGTAGTATCTGTCAGGTTTTCTGGGAGCAGGAGGTAGGGAATCAGGGGCCAAACTGGATTCCGAGAAAGCATCATCAACAATGTCTAGTACAGAAGGAATAGCCAAAGGCCTATGTTGAGGCAGGAGAAGGAAATCCCTAAGCCTCTTTTTTGAATCAGAAAATTCCTGGCTTTCCCATTGAAAATGCTCCTTAGAGTATGTAAGGTTTCCTCAAAAGAAAAATCCTCAGGAGGGGAAGCAGAGGGAATAGAGTCCTCTGCATCAGAATCCTCATAAGTAGGTAAGGACAAATCCAGATCATCAGAAGAGTCAGAAAAAACAGAATCCTGGTCAGAAAATTCATAATCAAGCTCAGCCCTAGGCCTCTTAGAAGGGGGGGGGGGGGGTTGGCTACGCCTGATTAGAGTTATTAGATCTTCAGCTATTTTTATCATTTGTTTTTTAGGCATAGAGGCCTGAGCATGTGGCCTGGGTGTCGGTTTTTTAGACATGGATCGAGATTTAGGCCTTAGTAATGGAGGCGTCGATTTAATATGCAAGTCCATAGGCCTGCATACACCCTCAGAAGCCGGTACCTGCACAGCAGCTCCGGACCCATCCAAGGTAGAGACATCCGCGGGTTCCATAGTTGAAGTGTCTCGTGGCATACCGGACTCCGAATGGGTCTCAGTAAAGGCCTGCGAATCAGAAGTAGTGGGTATCAGGGGCTGCGAAAGCACCTCACTGAGTACCGGCGAACTGGCGACTGGCTTAGGAGAAGCATTGTCGGCAGTTTTGGACCTCGGCGGCCTGTCTCTGTCTTTATCTTTGTGTTTTTTCGGAATCCCGGTAGTCGGATGGCTAACCGTCGACATTTCTGGATAATTAAACCAAGAACCAAAATATTTAGAGACGACGGATAGTGCGCTGATTAAATAAAGCACAAAACCGACAGCAAGGTACATCGTGGTCAGGGTCTAGGCAAGGAATACTGTACGAATGATAATCTTTATGAGGTATTTGCTTTCCACAAGTAATGCAATTATTACCTTTTACTGACATCGGTAAGGAGCAAGAAAAAGTTTCCCCAATGGGGTACTTAGCTTTTAGTTGAAGACTTTGGTTCTGAAACTCGAAAATGAAAATTTCAGGAGTCAGCCGACCGGCACTTGCGAACTGCTTCTGCCACCGCACGGCAAGAAAGACTGATGTAATGGCATCGGCTGCATGTTTTATACCCCTGACAACCTGACATCATTGGAAGAAGGGACAGCAACCGACGCAGGACCCAAGACATTGTTAATTAGGCCGACTGAGGGCAACCTGCAAGCAGATTACTCAAATGTAATGACTGCAACAGTGAAACACGAAGAATATTACTTGTAACACTAAAATAAAGTAATTTATCAGTAGCAGATGCTGAGTTACAAAGCTACAGAGCAGTAGACAAACGTAGCAGCTCTCCTTCTTTAGAGTCTTACAGCATTTTTTTCCAGACGTTCTTAGGGTCATAGAATTTGGTCTTATATGTATTTGCACACTGTAGCCAGGTCAGGCATGGATAGTGAAAAATCATTTACAACTATTTAAATGCAAAGGGTCATAACAATGCATAGCACTTCAAGTTCCTGGAGTTTGACAATATAAATGAGATTTATGTTGAACAGGTGGCACCTGCAGCCACCAGAACACAGTTGTTTTTTATATGCAAAAAATATGGGAAAAAACAGCTATTCATATATATATATATATATATATATATATATATATATATATGATATATATAAAATTATTTTGAATAAATGTTTACATTATGTCTTTAGTGCAACTTGCTGGAAATACCTGCAAATTTAAACACCAAACATAAAATACCAGCAGTAGGAGGGTGTATGCACAGACTTGACTTTTATTATAGTCTTATGAACCAACTGTTTTTTTTTTTTTTTGTTAATTTAGACCTAGGTAATGAAAAAAATTACTAGATTTTTAAAGCTGCTTGTAGATATATGGTTGGCAGAATGTTTATACTGATAGTGAAATACAATAGTGCTAAATTACAGACAAGGATTTCCTGAGAGAGGAGGAGACCATGTTTTTGTCAGTACTCAACAATACTTTAATCAGATTGTCAGCAGTAATTTGAATCAGTTGTTAACTCATTTAAGAGAAAAACATAACATTTTCTGGAACTGTTGGGAAGGTGATTTTGTGTTCAACAACAAACTATCATTTGTAGAAGAAAACAGAAAACCCCCCCACAAATCAGACAGTTTTACATATGGCCGCAATTATGTCCACATGCATGGGTTGGATTTAAACAAAATGTTGGATTAAGTTCTGAAATTCTGTAGAGTTGTTGGACTATAATAATTATATGAAGCTTAGATCAGTGACAATGTTGATCTACAATATGGACCTTTATGAGTGCAGTTCATAAACTGATCTGATAAAAACTTTCAAGTATTGTCTGAAAAATGATTAAGTTAGTCACCCCTTGGGATAAACATACTCGGTAACTGTGCATAGTTCTGGAGTCCCAGAGATTGGCATATTAAACTACTGCAGGAAAGTAAAGTAGAAAACTAACAATAGATGAAATGTAATGCCCCAAGAGAACCATTACTGGCCAGTGATTTAGTCATTAGTAAGAATGATGGACCTTAATCATGGCATATGAATATACTGAGCAGTTTAAAAGTATTTGAAAGGAACTTTTGTTTTCCTTTTTCCCTGTCTTGCCTTAGAGTCTGTCTAAGCAGCATGCATACGGGCTTTATGCATTAATACCTATGTGGTGTGGAATGCAACACCTCTAGAAGCCTACACACATCTTGCATTCTAGACCATTTTCTGAAAAATAAACATAAAAAGCATAATATAAATAAACGTAATTATTTCCTGAACAATAAATTGTATTCAAACTGCACAAATAAAAACATGATCAGTAAGAAGTGTTCTTTATAGTGATAAGAGACAGTGCGCTCACAGGAACAAAGGGCTTACTAGGCTAATGGGCCCAGGGCACTTACAAGCATAGCCAAGTTTAACCAGTGTTCCCAAGGTTGTCTGGTTCAAGCAGATACTAAGATCAGCACCTATTACCCCTGTCCAAGACAGACAGGTGGAACCCATGAGGTCAATTTCCGGTTACCCATCCAATCATCCAAATTACGCTTAAATAGGGCCAATGAGGGGCTTTGATTAAAATGAATAGGAAGCTTTTTACAAAAGTGGGGCAATCTCTGTGAGATTCCAGAAAGTTGATGTCACATACCAGGTTAAGGTCTTTTGAGTGAGTGCCCCATGTGCCATTTGACTTGTGAATGTGCAGCATTTCCATTAATGTTGAGTCAGAGATTGCTCTATATGCCAGGCACAGGTTGCCTCTGAGCAGTCTGTACGACGCAAAGTGACAATGATTTCAGTCTGTCCCCATAAGACAGATCTCGGGAGACCCTGAATTTTCTTTACAAGGAAATTGCTCCAAGTGTTTGGAAAGGAACATACCAAAGGAATCACTGAACTCTATTACTGGCCTGATGAGAGATTGTACAGGGGGGTTATAAGCTCTGTTTTGTTTCTGGAGGCAATGCCCATACTTAAGAGATGAGCAATATAAAATGTACTTCTTATCACTGTGGAGACATGGTGATCGAAGTTAAGGTTGTTGCTGACCTATGTGCCCATCACTGATTGCGTGCTTAAGATATTGCTATTGATGTGGTAGTTTGCAGAAACATCACCCTTACTGAAGGAGACGATGACACATTTTTTTTTTTTGCATTAAGTTTAAGACCATGACTTTGGCAGCATTCAGTCTGTGTAAGACCTTGCAAGATGTTGACATCGCTATGGGTTTCAATGATCACTCCCAGTTTGCTGCCATCAGCAAACGTGGTCAGCCACAGTCCTTTAGTTTTAGCCTGAACTTCAGAGAAGTAGATTCCAAACAGTAGAGGTCCCAGAACCGATCTGTGCAGAGCACCACTGGTTAGGGTCTGCTGGAGGAGATGGAGTGCCCCATTTTAACTGTATGCGTTCTATCAGTGAGGCAGTTTGCAACCCACCTGACAATATATGGGTTGATACCCAGCTGGGTGAGTTTATCAATGATGCATGAGTGGGGGAGTGTGTCAAAGGCCTTGGCTAAATCTAGGTAGGCCAAATGCACAGATTTGCCTTCATCTAGGGCTTTGGTGACCGTCTCAAAGAAGTCCACCAAGTTTAACAGCTCCCCTTGACAAAGCCAAACTGGGTGGGGTCGAGTGTTTGGAGATTTCCTATATCTTTGTTAATAAGGTCTGTGATGATTTGTTCTATGGCCTTGCAGATAAGGCTGGTTAGGCTAATGGGTCTATAGTTCCCAGGGGCTGTGGATGCACCCCCTTTTTCCAAAGGGATGATGGTAGCCATTTTCCATTCTGCTGGGATGAAGCCAGTGCTTAGGCTGTGATTGAAAAGCATGCCCAATGGTGATACTAATTCCTGTTTTAACCCATGCAGAACGTGGCCTGGGATGTTGGCTGGTCCCATAGAGTTTGTGTTTTTGGTCTTGCAGAGGGAGTTTAAGACATGCTCCTCTGAGATACTAGGTGGCAGAGAGGTGGTAGGGATGCTTTGGGGTATATGTGGCATGGACAGGGGAGTGAAGTTTTCAATGAATCTGTCAGCCAGCAGGTTTACTATATCCACAGGTTCTGTACATGTAGTACCATTAACTACGAGTTCAGAGCAAATCTGGGCCTTACCTTTGAGGTTACGGGTGTAACTAAAGAACACCTTGTGGTTATCCTTAGTTAGGGAAGCTAATTCATAGTCTTTTCCATAAATAGTGTAATATACTATAATGCACACAAATCCCAAATTATAATTTTGTGAACTTTCATAAACAGATCTTCATATCTTGAAAACTGTACAACCTAGACATATGTCGTCAGAACATTTTTGTTAACCAGACATAAGCTTTCACATAAGAAATCCTTGTTGAGATATTTAAGAAATATGAAAACACATGCATAATTGTATAATTAGTAATTCAAATACTGAGTATCTATTAAGATGTGTAACTTATATTGTAAATATCAAGGACAATTTTCTTCGACAACATCTAAGATTTCACTTAAATGTTATGCAACAGTTTTGAAGTCACTCGTTTTTTGAAGTATTAAATATATATGAAAATATTGCTTATTTTCATAATTATTAGCAAACTATCAATATTCCATTACAGTGTGATAGAAACAAGCTTTGGCAATAAACTGTCCTGCCTCCCTCACTGGTGTTGCACACCATACACCTCAATAACATAACATGTAGGTCTCTCAGTTATGAAGATATGAAAATAAATATGAAAATATAAATAATAATAATAAGCAAAGATTCATTTCTTTACTGCAGGGCATCCTAGATTAACAATCTTGGTGTTATTTTGCTAATAACTCCCTGTCCTTTCTAACACTGCCTATTATTAGCTGCTAAGTCACTTAGTTAAAGACAACAGCCCCCAAAAAGTTCTGGATTCTATAAAGTGGATAAAAACTGGAAGTCTCCCCAGTGAATATATTTAAACACTTCATGATGGGTCTATATGGGCACAAAGTTTTAGAGTACAATGGATGACATGACAAAATGCTCTCTATACTATATAACAAGGTCCACAAAATGTACAAAAACAAAATTTACAAAGAATGATCAGAGGTACGACATAAATCCGGAGGTTACAACAGTGAACAAACGGGAACGGTTCATCTGAGCAAATCTCTTTTTAAGAGAAAAACTGATCACATCAACCCAATGCAGTGACTCAACAGTACCCAGAGGCTCTCCGTTGCCATGATCCCATACAGGGGCTTCACTTCCTGTATCGTCCTAATATATCCTGTTGCGATTTTGCACAGTTTCACTGTTCTAATGGCTACAATTTATAGTGTTCAGCAACGGCGTATAAAGGTATTGTAATCCTGTGTCATGTCTCCTCTGTAAAAACATCACAGGCCATATATATGTGAGCCTTACATGTAATGCAAAAAAATCAAACAGTTCTGTACCATTATTCCACACAGTTTCCCATTGTAGTGTACTTGTGCACTTCTTAAACACTGGTACACATTACTGCAACAGTGGGGCAGCCATTTTACATTTTCACAGCTCAGGAGATTTATGCATGAAACTGGAAAAAAACAGCAATTGAATGGCAACTTTAATTAAATACCTCAAGTTAAGTATAAATTATTATTTGTATATCAGTCGTGGTCTCGACCATATGAATTTTGAATTTTCGAAAACTCGATAATATGATGTGTGTGTGTGTATATATATATATATATATATATATATATATATATATATATATATATATATACACACACACACACACACACACAAGCTAAAATCACAACAAAGATGACAATGATGTGTTACATAATTATATAATGATGGTTATGAAATGTGTGGTGACTGGTTGTTTCAAGTTGCATTGTATTTCAGTTATGCATATAGTCAGTGGTTTTAATTAATACATTTTAAGTTCTAAAGTAGACATAATGTAGATGAAACTGTTATGCATTCACTACTGACTCTTTTATTTTGTTTTTTTTTAGTTATGACTTGCTTCTTTACACTGAAAAGCCCTGACTTCACAATCCATCCAAACTTACAACAAAGTGAAGGAAAGTAAGCATTTCATGAACTCTGTTTATAAAAAAAATAAATAAATAAAAAATAAAGTTACGTTTCCAATCTTATGTAGTAAGAAGCACTGAATACGTTTAGAGAGCAGCTATTTATTCTTCAAAACGTCTTTGTACACTGCATATATACTTGGTGACGACCACTTTCTAGTAATAGTGGTTTCATTTAGTTAATCATTTATGTGAATAGAAACAGTTCTGCCTTAAGCATCAGTAAACATACTTACAGCTATAAGCAGTCTGAAATCAGACAGAGGTGCAAAGTCATGCTATTTTGCTACCAGGAGTATCCATACATGTCCCTGCGGCATGAAAGAAACATGAGAAAATGCCTAACCAGTGCATTTGGCTTATCTGCATGTTAGAAAGCTTCCCAACCCAATGACTCAGTGTTACCAGCAAAAAAACAGTTCTTTTCTTTAGTTACAGAGATGAATTTTTTACACAAATTGATCTCATAACGTATGGTTACTTGTCTTAAACTAGCTGACTACTACAGTTATTTCACTGATATAGCAAGCTTACAATTTTTGTTTCCTTATCTAAGTCCTCTTGTTAGCCAAAGGTAAAGGGAAAACCCCTCTTTACTGTATCTGTTGGTTAAAACTAAAAGAAAGCCTCAAAAATACTGTCTATATTCAAAATATAGGCCTTCTAACTATATTTTTTCAGTGAGTAACAAGAAATGCTGCTCCTCAGAAACAGTCAAAAATACAGAAACACTCCAAGTTGAGAAAACTTAATGTCTCAGCCAGTAATACTGTCACTATAAGCTGAAAATGGTGAAAGGTTCAACTAACTTACTCCTAGCCCTTCTTTATACGTCACCTGTCCTAACTAACCAAAACATGGTGAAAGGTTCAACTAACTTACTCCCAGCCCTCCTTTATACATCACCTGTCCTAACTAACCAAAATATGGTGAAAGGTTTAACTAACTTACTCCCAGCCCTTCTTTATACGTCACCTGTCCTAACTAACCAAAATATGGTGAAAGGTTCAACTAACTTACTCCCAGCCCTCCTTTATACATCACCTGTCCTAACTAACCAAAATATGGTGAAAGGTTTAACTAACTTACTCCCAGCCCTCCTTTATACGTCACCTGTCCTAACTAACCAAAATATGGTGAAAGGTTCAACTAACTTACGCCCAGCCCTCCTTTATACATCACCTGTCCTAACTAACCAAAATATGGTGAAAGGTTTAACTAACTTACGCCCAGCCCTCCTTTATACATCACCTGTCCTAACTAACCAAAATATGGTGAAAGGTTTAACTAACTTACTCCCAGCCCTCCTTTATACGTCACCTGTCCTAACTAACCAACATATGGTGAAAGGTTCAACTAACTTACTCCCAGCCCACCTTTATACATCACCTGTCCTAACTAACCAAAATATGGTGAAAGGTTCAACTAACTTACTCCCAGCCCACCTTTATACATCACCTGTCCTAACTAACCAAAATACGGTGAAAGGTTTAACTAATTTACTCCCAGCCCTCCTTTATACATCACCTGTCCTACCTAACCAACATATGGTGAAAGGTTTAACTAACTTACTCCCAGCCCTCCTTTATACATCACCTGTCCTACCTAACCAACATATAGTGAAAGGTTTAACTAACTTACTCCCAGCCCTCCTTTATACATCACCTGTCCTAACTAACCAAAATATGGTGAAAGATTTAACTAAATTACTCCCAGCCCTCCTTTATACATCACCTGTCCTAACTAACCAAAATATGGTGAAAGGTTTACACCTGTCCTAACTAACCAAAATATGGTGAAAGGTTTAACTAACTTACTCCCAGCCCTCCTTTATACATCACCTGTCCTAACTAACCAAAATATGGTGAAAGGTTCAACTAACTTACTCCCAACCCTCCTTTATACATCACCTGTCCTAACTAACCAAAATATGGTGAAAGGTTCAACTAACTTACTCCCAGCCCTCCTTTATACATCACCTGTTCTAACTAACCAACATATGGTGAAAGGTTCAACTAACTTACTCCCAAGCCCTCCTTTATACATCACCTGTCCTAACTAACCAAAATATGGTGAAAGGTTCAACTAACTTACTCCTAGCCCTCCTTTATACATCACCTGTCCTAACTAACCAAATATGGTGAAAGGTTTAACTAACTTACTCCCAGCCCTCATTTATACATCACCTGTTCTAACTAACCAACATATGGTGAAAGGTTTAACTAACTTACTCCCAGCCCTCCTTTATACATCACCTGTCCTACCTAACCAACATACGGTGAAAGGTTCAACTAACTTACTCCCAGCCCTCCTTTATACATCACCTGTCCTAACTAACCAAAATATGGTGAAAGGTTTAACTAACTTACTCCCAGCCCTCCTTTATACATCACCTGTCCTAACTAACCAAAATACGGTGAAAGGTTCAACTAACTTACTCCCTGCCCTCATTTATACATCACCTGTCCTAACTAACCAAAATATGGTGAAAGGTTTAACTAACTTACTCCCAGCCCTCCTTTATACATCACCTGTCCTACCTAACCAACATATGGTGAAAGGTTTAACTAACTTACTCCCAGCCCTCCTTTATACATCACCTGTCCTACCTAACCAACATATAGCGAAAGGTTTAACTAACTTACTCCCAGCCCTCCTTTATACATCACCTGTCCTAACTAACCAAAATATGGTGAAAGGTTTAACTAACTTACTCCCAGCCCTCCTTTATACATCACCTGTCCTAACTAACCAAAATATGGTGAAAGGTTCAACTAACTTACTCCCAACCCTCCTTTATACATCACCTGTCCTAACTAACCAAAATATGGTGAAAGGTTCAACTAACTTACTCCCAGCCCTCCTTTATACATCACCTGTTCTAACTAACCAACATATGGTGAAAGGTTCAACTAACTTACTCCCAAGCCCTCCTTTATACATCACCTGTCCTAACTAACCAAAATATGGTGAAAGGTTCAACTAACTTACTCCCAGCCCTCCTTTATACATCACCTGTCCTAACTAACCAAAATATGGTGAAAGGTTTAACTAACTTACTCCCAGCCCTCATTTATACATCACCTGTCCTAACTAACCAAAATATGGTGAAAGGTTTAACTAACTTACTCCCAGCCCTCCTTTATACATCACCTGTCGTAACTAACCAAAATATGGTGAAAGGTTCAACTAACTTACTCCCAGCCCTCCTTTATACATCACCTGTTCTAACTAACCAAAATATGGTGAAAGGTTCAACTAACTTACTCCCAACCCACCTTTATACATCACCTGTCCTAACTAACCAAAATGCTACTCTTGCTGTAATAAAATAGCTAAACTCGTCACTAACTCAACATACAGAACCTACCACTGTCAAGCATAGAGACAACTTAACTGACTCAAACTAAGCGATGCCCTAGAACATTCACAATTAGCATTGGCATATAAACGTATTTACTACCCAGATAAATGCCCCACACTAAAAAAATCTTAGTGAGTTACTCTCCATCAAGGGACTTCTGCTCTTCAGACAAGTTCTTATTAAAAACAACAAAGTCTAATAACTCAGCAGGAATTAATTTTACTCCTGCAATGTCCCAAAAATATGGATCACCAACCCAGAACACATTAAACTTGAATACAAACCCACTTTAAAAGCCCGCTCAAGCTACATGTGAATAAATCCTGGTGATGTCCGTGCTTGGCACCAGGCTAACTCTCTAATATCCTGGGATGTCTGCCATCTTCCTTCGCCATCTTAACCTACTCCCATCATACACACCACATCCTCTCCTTTCGTCACTTCACCTAAAGCTTTTCTAACTTATCTCCTCCACCACACACTGAACTCTAGCTATCTAAAGGTCTGTACCTCCTTGCAATGCTAACCTAGCTACACCCTGTGAGACAACGTTTTCTCTCTCTAAAATACAAATCCATTTACTTCCAGGTAGAATTTAGAGCTACCAGAACTGCATACTTACACATACTGATGAAAATACTTTACTGTATATACCTGTCTTGTAACTATGTTTTGTTCTGCAAAATTTAATTGTTTTCCTGAGAAATGTCCATATTCACTTGTTAATATAAGTGTACTGTAATGGAGATTTTCTCCCCAGGCCTCCGCTGAAAATGGGCTTTGACTAGACAGACTTTCCTGGTCAACAGACAAACAGATAAATAAATTAAATACCGTGTCATATCAGTGTGATAATTTGGTAAGTGAATGCCTTGTATTTTAGTATGCACACCTCTCTGATATAAATGTTTTGTAAATATTTTAATTAAATTTGCAGCGGAGTTCTTTGTAAATATTCTATATCATTTTTTATTAGAGTCGTGATGGATTTTATAAATGTGTTTTGTGTACTGTATAAATAACTCTATTCCCTGCATACCTCTCAACCTCTTAGAGCAAGAAATCTTGACAAAGCCCAAATAATGGAGGGACAAAGGTCCAAAATAGGGACAATTTTTAAATATTTTTCTTACAAACTTAGAAAGTTGACAGGATAACAGGTTTTGCATTAGCATGCATTTTCTGAAGGGTATGAAGTGTGAAGCTCAAATATCTGTCATTATTTTCTGACTTCAGCCTTTAATGATATGTCACTGATTTGCCAGAAAAAACACAATTTTATAAAAAACTGACCAAAAATATGAGGCAAAAATCTGGACATTCTGAGCAAATCTGTACAGCTGAGAGGTATGAATTCCATGTACCTTTGGCATAAGACATGCCTGAAGGTAGGCCAATGGGACAAGTTCATTTACAAAATAAAGAAACAGCAGTAAAATTACTTTAAGGTTACAACAGCCACAAACGGGGATACGATTAGCTTCTTTCTAACAGAAAACTAAGTCCAAATTCTGCAAAAGGAAATAGCTTTGATTAATGTTTTTTATATAAAAATGCATTTCCAGAAAATACAACAGGCTGATACTGGAGCATCCAAGTGGACAGTTACACAACATATGAAACACCAAACAAAATCACCATAAACAAAAACCATCCTAAATCTAAAACTGATGCAATTCTGTGAAAGAAGGCTCATCCAACCCATCTTACTTAACACCGTTCCCTTAAAGCAGCTTTTGTGAAAGAAGTCTAAGAATCAGAAATTTGGCCACAAATTTCACTTTCTCCATTAAAAGTAGACATTACCATTTCTAACCTTCATATCAACCCATGCAAATCTAAGTGCAGAGTACAGTTCTAGCTTACATTTCATTACAAGTCATCAAAACAGAAGTTTCAGAGCTCAAGATACACAGTTTATTAAAAATAATGTAAAAGCTCCTAGCATGGCAGACTATAATGCAACTCTGTAAAAAACAGGTTATCGTTAGTACCTCAGTGAGCAATCATTCTGCTTTGTAGTCTTGCATTAAGACTCGTATCCATCTTTACCCCTACTTGAACGACTCCGAAATAATTTGCTTTGTCATTTTTTTGGTTAATATACCAAGTCAGGCCTTACTGCGGTGGTGGTGCTGCGGTAGCGTTGTCGCCTCACAGTAAGACGTTGTCTTGTTCGATTCTCAGCTAGAGCATCTTCTGTGTGGAGACATGCGTGAATGGGCGTACCTTTGTTGAAGGTTGTGCGTCAGAGCTGGCAACTCGGCACATAAAAATCTACTGCCAATCATTAGTGGACCGGAATTCCGCTGTGGTGACCCCTAACCTGGAAAAGCCGAAAGAGACAACAACCACCAAGTCAGGCCTTAGTTTGTATTCTAACATATGTAGTTATGAATTATGTACCTCTATCCTAGGCTCTGTTAGATCACAACAAACATTTAGCATATTTTGTTTACTGAAATAGCACTTTTGGGTCTGAACACATTTCTTTGGAATAAGGTTCAACAATATAGTTATTTTTGTATTTTTAACTAGTAAAGCTACTTCATTAAAAACACATTTACTCATGCACATTTTAGAAATGTGTGTGTAACAGTTCATCACACTTTACATCAGTTTAGGACTACATTTGAAATTGTTCTATTTTGTTATGGACCAAGGTTGTGGTCAAAAAAGAGCAAATATGGTCTTAGTCAAAGTGTTTGTCAGTCATCAGTTTCACAAGGGACTTGCATGATGCAGACATTTTCATTTGGCAATGTTTACGATGAGCAGCATAGCATGTCCTCTGCGTAGCGGTGTCTGAAGGGTACTAGAAGTTTATCAACCAGAGAGTTAAGTTCGGCATCTATAAGTGTGGCTGGATGAGAGTTGTCTTCTGTTGTGTGAGTAGGTCCACCTTGTGAGGTAACTTGTGGTGACTGCCCTTGGCAAGTGACTGCAGAAGGGGGAACTAATGCTGCCTTAGCCAGTAGGAGTCACCAACACGATTTTTAACATGTCTCTCCTGACCTTCAGGAGGACTTTTTAAATGAGAGGGACAGGTGGAAAGGCATACAGAAACCTTCCCTTCCATGAAATGGTGAAGACTCCCACTCTCCAAGCTACTGGTGAGTGGTGCTTGGTACAGAATTTTGTCAGTTGTATGTTCGAGGGGGGGGGGGGCAAACAGATCTACTTGAGGGGTACCCCATCAGTGGATAATGTCTAGAAAAACTTCCCTGTGTAACATCCACTCAAGGTGTAGGGAGAATGATCTGCTTAGGGCATCTGCCTGCTGGTTGTCCTGGGAAGGGATGTATGTTGCCTGTAGGGATAGGTTGTTCTGTGAGGCTACATCCCAAATTTGCAATTCCAGCCTGTACAGAAGGTAGGACCTAGTCCCCCCCCCCCCATTTGTTGATGTGCCACATGACAGTGGTGTTGTCTGTGAAGATTAGTAGGGGGCCTGGCTGAAGGATTGGGAGAAAGGCCTTTATGACGAGCAGAACCGCTGTCATTTCCTGACATGGATATACTTCTTTAGGAGGGATGTTTGCCAAGGTGCTTGTACCTTGAATCCCTTCATAGTAGCCTCCCCAGCCCAGATGTAAATCATCTGTGTGCATGTGTTGAGCTGGTGTGGGTGTGTGCAGAGGAAGGCCTGGATATGTTGTATCCACCACCTTAGTTCTGTTTGTAGACAAGGAAGGAAGGGTAATTTGGGAGTGTAAAGGATGGCTGTACTGGGATCATATGTTAAGTACCACTGAATTTTCCTCATGTGCAGCCTAGCTAGGGGAAGCATGGGGATGGTGGCTGCCATAAAACCCAGGAGATGCAATAACTTTCCTTCTTTAAGTACCACTGAAATGTCCTCATGTGCAGCCTAGCTAAGGGAAACATGGGGATGGTGGCTGCCATAAGACCCAAGAGACACAAGAACTGTCTTGCTGACAGCTAGTCTGTGTGGAGAAAGTCCTGGAAAAGATTTGTCAGGGAGATCACCTTTTCTTGGGGTGAAAATGCCTTCATTAGGTCTGTCAGGATCTTGCACCTAGGAAGACCTTGTCTTGTTCTGGGGATAGGGATGATTTGAGAAGGTTCAGAATGAAACCTAACCCCTAAAGCTGGGACATGGAGAACTGCAGATGCTTTTTGAGGGTCTCATCTTGTTCTGCTAGAATGAGGATATCATCCAGGTATGGATAGATCTGTATGCCCTTGGTCCTGCAGAATTCTATGGCAGGAGCCAGGTATTTTGTGAAAACTCTTGGTGGAGTAGACAAACCAAAAGGCAAGGCAGTAAACTGAAAATGAGAGCAGGGCCCAACAAACCGTATTTCCTGTGGTTTTGTTGTATGGGGATGTGGAGGTAAACCTCCTTCAGGTCTAAACTGGCCATGACAGCTCATGGTGGCAGTAGTAGAAGCAGGGTCTGTAGAGACAGCATTCTGAAAGAGGGCACATTCAGATAAAGATTTAGAATGGATAAGTCCAGCATTGGTCTCCATGGTCCACCTTTTTTGGAACTTGGAAAAGTCTGGAGTAGAAACCTTTTCCTTCTTATCCTAGTGGGACGGGTTCTATGGTGTCTTGAGCCCGTAGGCAGTAACTGGACTCCATTACATAACATTCCCATTATTCAATTCAACATTTCTCAAAATCCTAGATGAGGTAGCACCACCAAGAATAAAGAGAATCAAGACTAACCACGCAACTTGGCTCACAAAACCCACAAAGCAAATCGTGTCCTCTAGAGATAAAGCTTGGAGAACATGGCAACACCACAAAAACCCAGCTGACCTGGTGCAATACAAACAACTACGTAATCAAGCCAAAAGACAGGTTATTAAAGATAAGACCATTACCATAAACTACAAAACCAGCACAGAATAAACCCTCAAAAATTCTGGGGAACAATAAATTCCCTTATTCACCCAGGGTCTAACTCCAATCCCTGCCCATACCCTGATAAACCCCCCTCAGATATAGCCTCTTGCTTCAACACATTTTATTGACACCATTGCAAAGCTGACCACTACTTTCCCCTCTTCAAACCTAAACTCACCAGACCAATATACTGCTAATTCTAAACCATCCCCACCACCATCTTTTTCTTTCAGTCCCATACCCACAAGCACCATAAAGAAGCTGCTTCATAAACTCATACCCTGCTCCTGACAACCTACCTGCTGAATTCCTAAAAAATAATTGCTGATTCCTTAGCGTACCCCATTAGTATACTAATCAATAGATCAATCCGAGAGTCTTACATACCCAATATCTGGAAAAAAGCTTACATTCTGCCCCTGCACAAAGGTGGCAAAAGTTTCCGACATTTCAAACTTTCCGGCCAATATCCATTCTCTCCCCCATCTCTGAAATACTTGGAAAATGTGTCCACACCCAACTAATCAACCACTTAATCAACACCCAACTATTCACCCCTACCCAACATGGCTTTAGACCAGGCCATAGCACAAAGACAGCCCTTATCCCCTTTATGGATACATTAAATCGAGCGTGCGATTCAGGTCTGATCATCTCTTCACTCTTCCTCGACCTTTCAAAGACATTTGATACAATTTCTCACCCCATTTTACTCTCTAAACTTAATAACCTACGTGTCTCACCCCAACCCTAAATTGGTTCTATAGCTACCTTTCTGACAGATACCAATCAACCAAATGGCAGCAATCCTCTTCTTAAAAATCTCCACAGGTGTCCCCCAAGGCTCAATATTGGGCCCCCTACTATTCAACTTATTCATCAACAATTTCCATGAGTCACTAATACAGGCAATATGCAGATGACTCAACAATTATCTGCACTGCAAAAACCCCTTCTGAGCTTCAACTACTAACCCAAAATGCCTTCACATCCACCGAAAAATGGATGTCAAATAATCACCTCGCTCTCAACCCAAACAAGACCAAGCTGATTCTATTCACTCCCAAAAAACACCACCACTGAACAGGGCTGAATTCTCTAGCCTCTCCCAAAATAATACCTCCATAGAAGTTGTCCCCAGTACTAAACTGTTAGGAGTCACTATCGATGAAACCCTAACTTTTTACCCCAAATACTCAATAACATCAAAAAGACACACCAGAAACTATGTACCCTCTACAGACATAGCTATTACCTAAATAACAATGCCAAAAAAACACTAGCCTCTGCCTTCCAACTTCCATCTCTCCTATATAGTGTGCTGCCATCCTCACTAATATACACTCTTCACTAAAAAACAAACTTGATATATGCTACAATAAAATTGCTAGACTGGCAACAAATGCTAGATCCTCATCACTCTGCAACTAAACTGGCTTGAATTTCCACTCTATCTCAACTACCTCCACTTAATTATTGCACATACAATAATATATAAACCAACAGCTTGTCCAACTCTCTCCTCTATCTATATTAACTCTGTACCATTTAAACAGACACCTTAGATCTGAAAACAAAATTCTAATTAAAGTCAATAAACCTCAACTTCCAGCTGGCCAAATGCTTTACTCCTTCACTACCTCCAAAGTTTGGAATAACCTCCCAACCTCAATAACCTCCATCTCATACCCTGCTCTCTTTAAAAAAAAATCCCTCAGACAACACCCCTCTACCTGCTGGTTATGCCCATGTTAAAAATAACTCTTCTTCTCTTTTCACTCCTCCCACTCTCTGGGGCTAGGGGTATGCACTCTTAGCAGGTCTGCAGCCATACCTGTGACTGTTACTACACCGCCTACACAGACCACTCTCTGGGGCTACAGGTATGCACTCTTAGCAGGTCTGCAGCCATACCTATGACTGTTACTACACTGCCTACACAAATTTAAATGCATGTAAATAATTGTATATGATGTTATTGTTTTTTTTCTGCCTCCCAACCAGTAATGTCTATGGCATCTATATGACCAAAAGTACATGTTAATATCATCGATGGACTACCATAAAACTGCAATGGAATTGCTAAAAAAATTTAAATAGTGCTACATTTTTGATATTTGTATTTCTGTAATGTGACTTATGTGGAGCTTTTCTCCCCACGCCTCCACTGAAAATGGGCTCACCTAAGCCCAGTGGACTTTCCCGGTAAACAAATGCAATAAATAAAGAAAGAAATAAATAACCTGTTGTGCCTCAGCTATGAAGGCAAATACTGTAAGAGAAGTATGTAGTTATCTGACTTGATTTAACACAGCACAGATATAACTGTACCCTTAATCCATGACATGATTCACTTAACCGAAGACAGATTGATCTGAGTGTGTTTTGCTGTAAAAATTAAAATAAAAAAAAAAGTTCCTTCCCAGATATCAGCAATACTTTTAAAAAATTGCCTTGAAAAAGTCAAATGGCCACATAGGGAAACCATTAGACATTCAGTTTTGAAAGTCGTGGGTATTGGTCAGTGATGGTTTTCTTTGGTCTCCTGTAGCATCTGGACTTATCTGCTGTTGGTGGCTAGTGCTCTTTCCCAACCTTTACATTCCCTATCCAGTCTAGCCTTTTTGGAAGAACAGTCTGAGGTGGTCAGAGAGAGATCATCTCCTTCTGATCTCATAATCATTAATTCTGACATAGGGATTATCATGGCATACACTAACACTGTTATCCCCCCCCTTGGCAGGCAGGCAGGCATGCAATGAAGTGCAAGTGGAACATGCCTGTAAATGTAGCATGTGACATCTACTTGGTCCCCCATACAGGAACATTACCTTACCCTACAATTTCCCAGCCTGGTTTCAGCACTAGGGAGTGATAAGTAATGCTGTAGGTGAACCCCTTCCCTGCAGGTATGCAAACAGCCATTCAGCATCAAAAGCCTATCCCCCCTCACACAAGATGGTCCTTTGGGTTCCATGGGTGGAAAGTGGGATGATGCCCCACCCATTGCCAACAACCATCCTTGGTAATGGATTTTCTCTAGACATAATCCCTTCTAGTTGTGACCATCTATTTCAAGTCAGTCAAAAATTGTATGTGTTGTCACTGACCACTTCAGCCCATGTCTCATACCCATTAATCTGATCGAAGACTCATTGCAAGCTGCTGCAAAAAAGACCATACAAAGTTCTCATGCACATTTATAGGAAGTCCATCTGTCCATTTCCATGCTAAACTAATCAGGATAAACTGATGAGAGCTTTGCTGTGTGAAGCCATGTTTTTGGTCATTTATAAACAATTAGCACAGGATGTCTGCCTGTCTACTCTAAAGATTTTTTTTCATAATCTTCGCCTTTGAGAAAAGCAAGGTTAACAGAACATCAACTGTCTAACTTCTCTAAAGAAGAGATTCTGATCAGCTGTCAATACATTCATGAAATGGCAGATCATCATAACAGTTTGCACCTGCTGGTTGTGGCATGACTTCACTGAACTAAACCTAAGGTAGACCTAAAGAAATATTAAGAGAGAAAAAAAAAAAAAAAGAAATGGAACAGGTAGCTCACAGAAAAGGAAAGGCAAGACCAAACGGTTCCGTTCTGCTATTTTCTTACATTTGTTATGTTTGCAAAGATAAGGTGACAACAACTGTGTAACAAATAATTAACTGAGGAATGCTTGTCACTTTCAAAAATATAGTGTGTGTGCTTGCTGGATAAGTTTTCACATCAAAGTAATCTCCTGACTTGAAGTGTTTTTAGTTAAAAACAGTTTTTCAGGTCTGTCACAGAATCCTTCAATATAAATTAATGTACCTTCTGGATACAGAGCTATAAATAACTAGTTCAAGTCTGTCAATAACACACAAATAAAATAACATAAAAAACTCTCTTGCACATATTATATGCAGTTAAATAAAAGGAAACACAGCTTCAGGGGTACTTACTGGACTTTTGATCTATGGCGATCTTAAAGGCTTATATTTCTATGGTAGTTATTAGCCCTTATATTTTGCATATGAATAACACAGAGATGGGTCAAACAAGGATATGTTCGGACATTTACATGTTTCTTGTATCCATGAGGGATAGAGGTGCTAAACTGAAGGTGAACTTGTGGTTACCCATTCATCTGTCCAAACTACGTTTGATTAAAGTAAAAGCAGCACTTTGTTTTATGTGGAGTGGAAGATGGTTCCATAGAAATGATATTTTCTGTGACACATCCTATTCCTCCAACATGTTCTGCTTATTTTGCAAAAGAGATCGAGATCCCTTGAGCGGCTGTTTATACCACCTTTGGACAACTGAATGTGTAATAGGTCTGACAGAATAAGGCCTTTTGAAGCACTATAAGCACACCATAGACTGCCTCTCAGTAGGACTGTGTGAAACTGAGAAAAGGACAAGGCTTTGAGGCCGTCTGCACTTTTTATGATTTAGGCCCTTAACTTTTTTAGTGAGAAAGCAATGTGGTTGTTCCAGTTGTGACAAATGTTTGGACAGGTGCATTCCAAAAGGGGTACCATACTCAGCGACTGGCTTAACAAGTGCAGAGTACAGTGGGATGATTACATGCCTGGATCTGGATACAATTCTCTTAGATATAAAGCTGTACAATGAAAATGGACTTCCTTACAACACTGGATACCTGGTGAACAAATGAGAGTTTACAACATGGGTTCTGAGATCTCTAATTACATGATCAACTTTCAGGAATGTGTTGTCAAAGTGATAGTTTCAAGGGTTGAGGTCTGCTTGCTGAAGGATGCGATTATATCCTTCTTGGCATTTCGTTTTAGTTCATGGCTTTGACGTCATCTGTTTGTTCACAACATACCTTCTTGGAGGATCTTGTTGTCCTCTGGGGAGTTTATGATGAAAAACATGACAAAATAGGCAGTACTACACTCTTAAAATTACTGTATTGTTAACACTTAGTGTTTGCTTTCACTCGTTTCACCCTCAAATTACAATCAAACAAAAACAAACAAGGAAGTTGCATTTTACAAAGAAACTGTGAACATTTTCACCAGTATGGATAGTGGTAATCTCACACTATTTTCTCTATAAAAAAAAAATCTGGGGACACTTGTCATTTATTACCCGCATCTTATCATATGAAATTAGTGTGGGTGTTAATGGAAGACACTATAATATGTACATTTCATCAAAAAGGAAGGATATCCAAGGTCAGAATATAATGAACCACTAATCTATTTTTCCCGGTTTCAACATAACAGCCTTTGCATCAGTGCCCCTCTGAATTAGCATGTTCACCATTCACATAAAACCCTTTACAATGTATACACACGTGTAAATTATATATTTCCTTTAAGCTAAAAATACCCACTGTAAAACTAAATGCAGCATAGCTTATAATTACTGTGTGTGCTTATAACAAAGACTTCTTTAAGCTTTTGGAAGGAGTTCTCCTTCATTTACAGTTTGGCTTCTTTCTGTAGTCGCACACCTCTCTCCCACTCTCTCTCTCCAGCCTGATCAGCACGCATCTGTGGTTACCTATTATGGTCGGCATAAGCTTCTGAAGAGATTAATGGCCCATAGTACATTCGTAAAACTTTCACAATTATTCTAATCCCACTGTGCCTCTCTTCTGTTAGATTTTCATTTTCTCCTGGCAAAACACATTCTGACAAATTATTTGAAACAAGGTAAGCCCAAGGACAGAACTGCATGGTTCTGTAAATCGTCATATATCTAGTAACTGCAATGTGACTAATCAATTTCAAAATTTCATGCTATACATTTATACCTAGCGAATCGATTTAAAAGGTCAGTTTCACAGCTTGTATACTTGTTCAACAAACAGACTAAAAACATCTGCTTAGCAATATATTTGTCACAGAAGCAGACAGAAAAGAGAAGGAAACCGCATGAGCGAACATGATAAAAAAAGATATGTCCAGTAATTTTCTGCACATACATGAAACAGCCTCCAGGTCATGTAAGAAACTGTGGCATGATTTTCTTTCTAAGCACACTGACTGTAAAAGCTGACAAATGCAGCACGATCCCATGTCAAAATGCTCGCTGCTTTGTACGGGTAAACCGCTTAATACAACTCACCTGTATTAACATTTCTATACTTTAAACTTAGTAATTGTATGTTTCAACAGAACTGGTTGTTGTTTTCTTCACGTGCTGTGTACCACAGTTTTATGTCATTCCACTTTGATGATCACCCAAAGTACATTGTTTCCCCTTTATTAATAACAAAATGATGAATTATTACATGTTGTTCACGTCTTCAATTATTTGGGATTCAGTTGTCTCTCCCCTGACATTTCATCCACTACAACTGTTAAATAATTTCTACAACACACATGCAGCGGCTACTGAAAATAAATAAGAACAAAAACTAAATAAATGAAAAAGGGCTGGAGTTTTTCCACACAGTGTTTTTATAAATATCAACTAAAATGTTTATCAAAGAAACTACAACTGGTATTAAGGGCAACATGGTAGGTTGGAATGGAACAGTGTTAATAAAAGTTCACGAAAGTTAACATAAATTTAAATATTTGCCAGAAAACTAATGCATGTATACATAGAGCAAGACAGACAGACAGTGCAATGTGAAAAGAGATGTCAGAACTTCCTGCTCTGCTGCTGGTTTGTACACCAGGGTACGTATTTTTTGTCAATGTCTGTGCATATTTTCAGTGACTTCTGATGAAGTTATTTTCATCACTGAAGAAAAATGTCCACACATATGCCTGGTCACCTACCAGACCTGAATATGTATGTGACCATGACAAGTACTGGGTTCGAGATAAATCCATGTGTGGTCCCAAACACCAGTTACATTCAAACAGTATGCTCACAGATTAAAAAAAAAGCATGCTGAACACCAGCATAAGCCAACAGTCTCATGTGTCCCAGTATTTAAAACTTAAATCTGACAAATGTCATGATGTATAGTAATACATGACAGTTGCACTGTTGTACTCTCTACTAGCGGTGAGTTGCATTTTCCATATTAAAAGGAGCATGCAGACGTTTTGCAGACACAAAGTATGCAAACGCTGTCTGCGCACTATGGCTTTCCATCTCCTCTTCCTTTCTTCTAATTGCATGTCCAGGTTTCATGTACGCATGACTGGAAAATGTCTGTGTGCTCCACTCACTGGCATATCTGTTGAACTGCGTCAACTAAACAATTCCGTACAAGTTTATTTTCACTTTAGCCATATTTGTAGTGGTTCAGGTTGTAGAGATACCATAAAGACATTTGTTATATTTAAATTTGCTCTTAAAAATCTAGTGCACCTCTGCACCACAGAGGAATGAAGCACTGATAATGAACTAGCGGACTAGGTTCGATTACTGGCCATGACACTGGGGGTGTCAGGCAGGGAGGGAAAGTAGTGAAGGGCATGGGTCACTTACCTCACCCCTGGCTTGGATGGGGTGGCATGCACTCAGAGGCAAACAGGGCAGTGTGATCTCCCTGGTGGAGACTGGACAGACCAGCATCTGTGTTACAGGGAAAAAGTGGGACTACTTGGAGGCACTAGACTTAGACAATGAGGGGTACCCTCCACAGGCAGCCCATTGGTACACTGGAACAATGAGGGGTATCATCTACAGACACCTCACTGGTACACTTGGACAATGAGGGGTATCTGCAGACACCCCATTGGTACACAGACAATGAGGGGTATCATGTACAGACACCCCATTCATAGACTTGGACAATGAGGGGTATCCTCCACAGGCAGCCCACTGGTACACTTGGACAATGAGGGGTATCATCTACAGACACCCCATTGGTAGACTTAGACAATGAGGGTTATCTTCTACAGGCAGCCCATTGGTACACTTGGACAATGAGGAGTACCCTCTACAGGCAGCCCATATGTACACTTAGACAAAGAGGGGTATCCTCCACAGACACCCATTGGTAGACTTGGGACAATGAGGGGTACCCTCCACAGACAGCCCTTTGCCTCCCCTGAAACTTGAGGGGTGCATGCTCATTTAGGTCCAGCATGGAAAACAGAAAAAAATGTGAACCACCCCTGATGGATAACTGAATAATGACCCCTCTCAACTGGTTCTTGCTTGGTTGGGAGCAAATGACTTGGACGGACAAGGGAAGATAAAACTGTCATTAGACAGAGAGGACAAAAACTGAAAAAAAGAAGAAGAAGGTGCAGATTGCAGTACTAAGAAAGCATGAACCATGCAAAGGTGCAATACTTGTGACCAAATATTGTTCTTGTGGTTTAAAATGAAGTCAAAAGTATTCAACAGAGACATAATTCCAAAGGATTCACATTCGGTCAGCTATGCTCATCCTTCACAACTAAAGGTAAAGATATTTCTGGGAGATGTGTAAACCAGATGTACACCCTTAATTAAAACCATGATAAAGCTAGAGTTAGTTGTTATATGATTAAAAAAAAAAAAATTAAGTTGGGCCTACATAAGTTCCAGGGTGTTATCTAACAAGTCTGGAGGTGAATTTTTTTTTTTTTTAAGAATATGGAGACACCATCACCTTTAGTGCCTTACCTAACGCAGTGGAGCTGAATACATGGTAGGCATTGAAACCCTGCACTAATGGAGTGCTCTCAATGGTCCTGAATCAGGTCTCTGTGATGAGATATATACAACTGTTTTCCAGGGGGTAAGGAGTGCTCGTATGGCATGGAGTCCTTTGTTAAAGCTCTTAGCACTGAGCAGCAATACCTTTGTTATTCTGATTTTGTTGTGTTTTGTTTTGTTGGAAGATTTAGAAGACATAGCCTAAAAAAGGCACTACAGATGTATAAAGAATTTAGGGAAAATACAAATGCCTCGGGGGGTTACAAGTGTAGGCCATCCCAGGCAAAGTAGTTTGTATTGTATACCATCTCCTGCCGGACTAACTTCTGTAGTACACTTAAAAAGGACTCCAGAAGCTAAGCCAAAATTAAGATTACTTTGTTTATGTTTCAGCATAATTCTTGGTGATGGAAGAATGCCACTCAAACACAGTCTGAGAGCTCCATCATGTCTCTCTTCCAATAGTCCAGAGAGGTATGTCTCACATTGTTTCTACTATGACCGTGTCATGTGTGTACCTGATACACAACTGATCATGGCCACCTTCTTCCACAGCCTAGTCAGTGGTCAGTCAGTGTTTCTCACTACGGAGTTGCCTGTGACTAGCATATTGAAATGGGTGAAGGTTCACCTATAACATGCTAGATAGCTAACTGGGAGCAGTCACTGAATCATCCAAAGATGAAAACACCCTTCAGGAAGGTCTGGTACAAACAAATACTTTGTACCAAAAACATGGCTTAAAACTGAATCCAAGAAATGCATTATAGTACCTTTTGGTAAGTCTGCCAGCTCAGGTAACTACATCATCAACAAAACTCCTTTAAAAGTTGATTCACTAGTCAGGGATCTGGGGACTCACGTAGACAGTAAACCTAGCCTTTGACCAACATGTGTCCAAGGTAGTAAGAAAAGCTTTCTATGTTGCTCAACTTATAATTAAGGGCATGGCATCAAGGTCCAGAGAGGTCATCATATGACTGTACCTGGCCCTCATCAGATCCATCACAGAGTATAATACCCCCTTCAGTACATACCTCACCAGACACATACACCAACTGTAATGTCCATAAAAGTTCCTTACAAAAAGTATACAGGGAATAAACACAATGTCCTATGCTAACTGCCTCAGAGTTCTGTCCATTTACTCAGTATCGTACAGACTTCTGAAAGGTGATCTTTGCCTGGCATACAAGGCATCCCTGGACCCTGTTTTGATGAATCTTTTTTACATCCACAAAATAAGCAGCATCAGAACTGGCAGATTAAAAAAAACTGTTTTGCGAGAGACAGATATGTCTCTCAGAGAATTCCTATCGTCCGGAACAGGCTCTTCATCCATGTGATGCAGAGCTCCTCTCTTTCTCTATTTCAGTGCAACTTGGACCAATGGGGTAAAATGGGGTAATCAGAAATTCACAACTTGTCTGGCTTCAATGTCTCTGCTACAGACAGGCAGTCAGTAAATCACCCCCTATAAATCCAATACAAATCAAATTTGTCAGTGCTATTTGGGTTGCATGGCTAGGCTTATAAGGACTCTAGTGATTGTTACCCTTATATACTCATATGAACCTATGAATAACTTCCATTTCTTAATAATTATATACAGAGTTAATAGGGAAGTTTTGGTTGACTTCAATCACTTTATAGGAAAAAATATGTTGTTGACTTTGAAATGCCGATAAAGTATAATCGTTATGTTTTTGATTTAACATTTAGCTCAACATGCAAAAAACTTTTTGAGGCAACGTTAAACTAAATGCTGTAACTTGAACTTGATTTTTTTCAAACTGTATGTTGTCATTTTGGTATAGGCACGCTGACACTGTAGCATGCTAGCTATTATATATACATGAAACCTATAGCCACGGACTGAGCACATTATATCAATTTTCCTAACATTACAATGGAGAATAAAAGTTGAAAAAAATCTCTTTTACCATACATCTGGTCTCTTAAAAGTGTGAGTTCACAAGATATCCTGCATAAACATGGGAAAAAGAACACAGATGGTTCTCAAACCACAAGAAACTTCACTGAAAACAGTGTGTGCAGAAAAAATGTTTTATTTATTACTTATTTAACTAGCAAGCAGTTATTTTGGGTGAGTTATCTTCCACAGTCAAAACTGGATGTTAAACATTGGACACATTAACCATAGTACCCCCAACAAGGAAACAAATACAAATTTTTACTGTCCAGCTTGGATCATCTCATAACATTATGGCATGAATGTTAACTCTTCTCCTGAATTTCCTTCTAAATAAGTATTAAAACATTTATAAGGATTATACAAGGAAACTGCCATTAGGCTGTCTTTTCCTGTTAATGCTTTAAATCCCAGCCCTGTTTTGTCCACAGCACTTAAGTTCAGTTCCTGTAAAAGAATACAGATACATGAAGTCTAACTATCTACAGATGTTTTTAAGGGACTGGGGCCTTCAAAAGTGACTTTATTTTATTTAACTTGCCACCACAGAACTCTTTATTGTTTCATATAGCTGCGCTCACACAAACCATTTAGCCAATTGCTGTAAATAGACAACCCAACACTCCATTCATGTTTCAAACTTTTTATGATCACTAGAACACAAATGTAATATTTCCATAAAAGCAAACAAATTCTAAACCCAGAAGGAACTGTGATCATCACTACGAAGTGTAACCCTTGAATAACAAGCATATTAGCACAGTGTCTTGAGTTTGTTCCTTGCCAGAGACTGCACAAATGAAGGAAGAAAATACACCAGGTCTACAAATGGTGAGGCATCTAAATCTTTAAGCAGTTTCTAGTCTCATTGCATCCAAACAATGGCAAATGAATGTTCCGCTGAATATTTAAATCAAAATTGTACCCATGGTTATACCCAAGTTTAATTATAAAGCATATATTTGCACAGTCAGTATTCCAAATTAAAATCCCTAATAGAAATGCTCCACACCCAACTATAAAAAACCACATCATACTGACCCCTTCAAGCCTTGTAGAAGATAAAACCATGATATCCCACGGAGCAAGCAGTGGCCTGGCTTTTCTATGCAAACTGGATGACATGGTGCACTGCATTCTGGGAGCAGATTATTCAAGCACAAATAGGCCTGAGGATCTAATATTTATTTGCCAGCTCAGAAAAAGAAGAGCCTCAACAGAGGGACGGCAACCATCGAATGTATGAGCCTTCTTGTATAGTTCCTCTTTAATGACTTTCCATGCATGCCTCTCCCACCCCATCCCCAACCAAAAGGGTGTTATAAAGACTTTGACAGCTCATCTTTTGGCCTGGTCTTTTTAGACTTCCAGATCACTGACTATATTTAACTTTTGTGAGTGCTATAATTTCTTGGGTTGTTAAAGTCTGTTGATTATTTTATCACCTAAAAAATGCACAACATATTTGAATTTGCACATATGTACATGGACAGCATCCTTTCCAAGCAATAAACTAACGTCCTGTGTCTTAAAAGTACTGATGTCTAGTGTGTATTTTTCATACTTTGATATTATGTGTTGTGTACTTTCTATCATACTGTGGTATTATGGGCTGTGTACTTTCTATCATACTGTGGCATTATGGGTTGTGTACTTTCTATCATACTGAGGCATTATGGGTTGTGTACTTTCTATCATACTGAGGCATTATGGGTTGTGTACTTTCCATCATACTGTGGCATTATGGGTTGTGTACTTTCCATCATACTGTGGCATTATGGGTTGTGTACTTTCAATCATACTGTGGCATTATGGGTTGTGCACTTTCCATCATACTGTGGTATTACGGGTTGTGCACTTTCCATCATACTGTTGTATTACGGGTTGTGCACTTTCCATCATACTGTGGTATTACGGGTTGTGCACTTTCCATCATACTGTGGTACTACGGGTTGTGCACTTTCCATCATACTGTGGTACTACGGGTTGTGCACTTTCCATCATACTGTGGTACTACGGGTTGTGCACTTTCCATCATACTGTGGTACTACGGGTTGTGCACTTTCCATCATACTGTGGTACTACGGGTTGTGCACTTTCCATCATACTGTGGTACTACGGTTTGTGCACTTTCCATCATACTGTGGTACTACGGTTTGTGCACTTTCCATCATACTGTGGTACTATGGGTTGTGCACTTTCCATCATACTGTGGTACTACGGGTTGTGCACTTTCCATCATACTGTGGTATCATGGGTTGTGCACTTTCCATCATACTATGGTATCATGGATTGTGCACTTTCCATCATACTGTGGTATCATGGGTTGTGCACTTTCCATCATACTGTGGTATCATGGGTTGTGCACTTTCCATCATACTGTGGTATCATGGGCTGTGCACCATCATACTGTGGTATCATGGGCTGTGCACCATCATACTGTGGTATCATGAGCTGTGCACCATCATACTGTGGTATCATGGGCTGTGCACTTTCTGTCACACTGTGGTATCATGGGCTGTGCACTTTCTATCACATTGTGGTATCATGGGCTGTGCACTTTCTGTCACACTGTGGTATCATGGGCTGTGCACTTTCTGTCACACGGTGGTATCATGGGCTGTGCACTTTCTGTCACACTGTGGTATCATGGGCTGTGCACTTTCTGTCACACTGTGATATCATGGGTTGTGCACTTTCTATCATACTGTGATATTATGGGTTGTGTACGTTCTATTATTCTACAGAAGAGTCAATATTGTTACAATGATTATATTTTATTATGTCTTTTTTATTTTTTTATTTTGTTGCTTACATTTAATATATACTACTACTAATGTAATTCTTTACATAAATTGTTTTTTGGCAGATTATTGAGGACTGAAGTCATTAAATAATTCCAAGCATTTGTGTTACAGACTTCATACCCTTTGGGTAAAGTAAACAGATTATTCTATCAACTTTCTAAGTTTATATGAGCAATATTTAGCAATTGTCCCTAGTTTTGTTTTTTTGCCCCCATTACTTTTGGCTTTGTCCAGATTACTTGCACAAGAGGTTAAGAAATATGGTAACAGGGGGACACCACTAATAACAACTCTTAGCTGAGATTGTGCCCTAACACTAACAGACTGGGTTCTGTCAGTACACCAGTTTGCAATCCATTGGGTAACACAGGAGTTTACATTAAAATGGTTTATTTTATTGATGACGCCCAAGTATGAAAAAGTATCAGAGGCTTCAGCCAAGCCTATGTCTAATGCTTTAGTGACTTGTTCTGTTCACAAAAGTCCATCAGGTTCAAGACGTAGGGCCCATCTTTAAAAAACCCAAATGACTCTGGGTCCAGGTTTTTAAGACTGCTTACTGTTTTTGTTTATGAGGTCTATAATGATATGCCCCATTGCCTTGTATACAAGGCTAGTGATGCTGATAGGTCTATAGCTGCAAAGGTCAGTCTTAAGTACCCCCTTTCTGGAGTGGGATGATTACAGTAGTTCTCCACACTGATGACAAAAATCCAGAGAAAAGGCCAAGACTGAACAGTTGTAATAAGAAGTCAACCAGGTAGTGCTTGACATTGATAAGAAGACAACCAGGCAAACTGTCATGACCACGGAGCTAGTGTTTTAGCCTTGAAGAGAGCACTCGTGACTTGTTAAGAGCTGATTAATGTGGTGGCACTGACATATTAATATGCTAGAATTTGCGGGACAAAGGGATATACCATTTGAGCTGAATTTGTATACGAATATGTTTGCAATGTCCTCAGAGGGTGATCACGTGATGTTATTTTGTATTAGCGAAGGCCATTGTTGGTTACTACTAAAGTTCCTAGCATACTCTAAGAAACCTTTGTGGTCATCTTTAGCTAGGGTGGTGATTCACAACTTATTCTTGCTCCTGGAGGATTTGATTTTGTTTCGAGATTCTTTGTTGAATACTTTGAGCTCTTCCCATGATGATGTGGTGTTAGGTTTACTTTTAAAGGTTCGGCATTTCTTTCTCCTATTGTACAATTTGTTAATGGAGTTCCACCAAATGGGTTTGTTCTTAAATTTTGCAGTATATTTATACCTAATGGGAATTAAGGCCTCAGTACTAGCTTGGAGATGGGCATACAATTTATCTGTGGAAGTTACAGCATCTAAATCGGGGTCAAACAGCTGAAGAGGACACTTACATTTGAACAGGTCATTAGTAAGTTGGAGAAGACTTGTCTTGGAATAGTCACTGAAGATGGAGGGGTTTCAGGATAACTCGGGTCTCACAGCTACAGTAAACGTTACTGCACAATGCTCAGATGTGACCACTGATTTGGTAACTGTGGGCTTTGAGTACAGAGGCTATATTTGTGAGAATTTGGTCTAATACTTTGAAGCCCTTCATTGGGTTTATTAGTAAATTCTAGGAGCTGGTAATAATGAAATCCAGAAATCTCTATGCATACATATTTGTGGAGGTGTAGTTTCCCCAGTTAATACAGGGATAGTTGAAGTCACACAAGAAGAAAGTGTTGGGTTCTGTAGTGAGGTACGTCTGTTTAAGGCATTCCTTATGGTCTCCTCATTGATGATGTCACAGAGAGGGTACTGTAGTTGCCCACTATGCAGTACTTTTTTTTTTTTTTTGTCATAAGAAGAAAGTGGAGGTTTTCCAAGTCATTGTCATGCCTTACAAGTCTGGAGGTGAAAAGGTTTCTTAGGAACACAGATAAACCCCCTCCAGCTAAACCTGTGTTGGATCTGAAGTAGTGATAGGCACTAAAATCCTGAACTGCAGGGCATTTTCTATAATTATGTATCAATATTTTCAAAGGTTAGGGATGGCTGTAAGAAATGCAACATTTTATTTAGACATCTAACATTCAGCAGTGCTATTTTTATATGATTTTGATAATGGCCGTCTATATTGGTACTTTGTGAAGACTGATTTTGCCTGAAAACGGCACTCTGGGGGAAGAAAATATCTTATCCAATATATGGAAGCCATGATATGACAGATGCAGACTCTCCCCAGCAAAGCAGGCAGGATTATTAATCATCGCTTCCCAGGCTGAAATATCTTGACCCCCCCCCCCCCAGAACGACACCAGTATTTAAGCCAATAATTATGTTTTGTTTGTGTTACGGCATCATTCTTGGTGACTGTAGGACACTGTCCAAGTCTGACCTCACTTACTTTGCAGATACATATTCAGAGAGCTCCATCATGTCCCTCCAAATATAATTCAAAGATGTCATTCACTCACACGTGCAAAGATCACATCCTATGTGTTCATGGGAAGAAGGAATTTTAATGATGTTTATGTATCATGGCACCTGAGACACAACTAAACATGACCCTGTCTCTGCTCCACCTGGTGAGTGGTGCACGTGTGTAGCTAATTATGATGCGACCTAGAAAGAGGACATTAACAGATGAAATAGTATGGTAAATTCTTCTCAACAGATACTGCAGGTGAGTCATGTGACCTCTATTAGTGTACGTTTCCTACAGTTTTAGAGTGTGCTAGATGTTGGGTATGAGTTGTCGATGCTTGGTTTCATGCTGGGGGTAAATTTGAGGGTTTAGGCTCATGCCTAATCTTTGGAGGACTAGAAGGCTTTGACAAAGATTTTTTAACTACATCACTATATGGCAGCTTAAAGTTTAGAGTCTGCTGATGCTGCACAGGTGTGGGTGGGTGTAACACAGTGTTACGTACACTGCAAGGAGCTGGTTGGGAGCGATGCATCCAGATGAGCTAGGTATTTACACCTCTCACAGATGGAGTCCTTTGGGTTTATTAAGAGTTTGTCATCACTGAAAATGAGGCAGATCATGCACTGCCTCAGTATTCCAAGTGTTAAGAAGCTGGCATATAAAGGAGGGGTTTGTCGACTCTCCATGAATAAGGACTGCTAGATTTAGAGAGAGGGGTCGGTGAAACATTACAGCTGTGTGCATTTGTTGGACTCATATGTTCAGCATTAGACTGTGCTGTTGAGTGCAAGCAGGTGCGCAGGCTATGCAGATCAGCCCAGTTCACCACAAGCAATTTAGACAAATTAGAAATGGGTAAGCATTTTAGGGATGCTACAGGAGGGTACCCTTCTTGTAGTGCAAGAGAAAGGAAAATTATACTTGCGCGTACTACTAGTTATGAAAATACTACTAACATGTTGCTACACTCGTTGCAGCATTGCACAGTAAATCCAATGAAAGAAAACAAAAGAACCAATAAAAACTATGTTTAATCTGAAGCTTAAGTGCTGTAAACCAACTCAGAATCTATATCAGTCTCTCACCTGGAAGACATACAACTGATTCTAGGATGGCTTTCACCCCTAATGCAGCAGATTCACTCAAAGCAGTGATTTAAATCAAACAAAAACAGAACTAAAGAAAAAACACTACAATAAAGTATGGCTAAAGGGTAACCAGCAATATCATAAAAGGCAGTAAGGCTGAAAATGACTAAAATGTTATAAAAACAGTGCAACCAATACAAAAACAGCCTAAATGCCTAAACACTATAACATAGTAACAGGGAATGGGAAAAAAAATAAATCAGCTGGAATAATTAGCCAACTTAAGTGCAAACAAAGAAATGGGCAGGATTGTGCTCAACTCTTGCTACCCTCTGAATGGAGTGTGGTAAGTTTTGACAGGTGAACTTAACTCACTGCTGTATGCCAAAAACAACACCTACAGTGCAAGTGGTGAGGGTTGCAGTTTTCTGAACACTATCTCATGAGGGTTGTTCGGTTATGGAAAACCACCCACCTCAACTTTTCTCAACTTTCAATTGGCCCGGATGTCAAAGATGGATGTGCTTAACTCCCAAAGAAATGCAAACTGCTTTGCCTACTATGCATGAGGTCTTGCCATTGTAGTTTTTGAGTGCTGACCCACCTGAGGCACCCAGTTAGGAAAGTGGAAGAAGCCTAAACTATCAGGATCTGTGGCTGCCATGGCCAGCACTGACTGGTGCACTTAACAGGTAGGTGTGTACCATGTGGAGCACTGAAATTCCTATTTTGCTTATGGAATATCATGCTTCCAGCCCAGATAATGGTACATTCCCAGTTCCAGCCATGTAGATGTCTGATTTCTATGACTTATGATGATGGGTGCATTAACTTGGGTTATCTTCGAACTGCAGCATACACTGTGCACCTCTCCTTCAGCTGGTGTGTTTTTTTTGGAGACAGAGGTCTAAGTTCCAAGACCCACTTTGGGTCAACCACAGCATCGATGGAAACAACATACATTCCCAGGTGCTCTTAATGCCCAGCAGTCTTCAAAGGGTGGCAGTGGGAGTGTGTGACCTTAGTGTCAGTCTTAGAGTTAAGGGAATTGTGTTCAGTCAGAACGGCCTGGTTAAGAACAGAGCCCCTCTTCAATATGTGTGCCACTTCTATGTGAGCAGCATATGCTTAGGTGTTCACTAACAAGTGCTGATGTAGTAAATGAGGCTTGAGCCATGCATCCATCTTTTTACTTGGTTTTTAACTATTTTCAAGTTAAAAGTTCAGAGACTGAAGTCTGCAACTGCCACAGCCATGGACAAAAACTTAATGCCAAGAAATGCACAATAGTATCTTTTGAGAAGTCATCCACCCCTGGTAACTATCATACTGACAACACACCTCTAACAGTTGACCCAGTAATCAGGGACTTGGGGATACACAGAGAGTAATCTAGCTTTTCATCATCACATGTCTACAGTAGTGAGAAAATCATTCAATGTTGTGCAACATATAAACAAAAGTATGGCATCTAGGTCCAGGGAAGTTATTGTTCCACTGTATTCGATATTCATCAGCCCTATCATTGAGTACAACTGCCCCCTTTGGTATGCACCTAACCATGCATTTCCAACAACTGCAATGTACACAGAGGTTCCTCACTAAAAGAATACAGGGCATAAGTAAAATGTCCTAAGCAGACCACCTCAAGGCCCTATCCCTGTATTCTGTCTTCTACAGGCTGTTGAGGGGAGAGATGTCTTTGGCATACAAGGCATTGTCAGACCCCCCACTCTGATGGATCTCCTGCATATCCACAAAACAAACATCACCAGAATTACCCATTCTAAAGACTTAAACATTGCCTGTGATACAAATAGGACCTGCTGAAGACGCAGGTATGTATCCCAGAGATTACCCCTTCTCTGGGACAGGCTCCGCATTCCATGTGAAGCACAGTTCCTCCCTAACCCAATTCAAGTGTAACTTGAATAATTGCATGGAGAACATGAAATTCGTCCCTGGTTTGGCACCTGTGACTCTAATGGACACAGGCAGCCTGTAAATGGTTCATCTCCCAGGCCCTGCTTGTAAGTGTTTCATCTTTCAAGCCCCTGCTTACACTTATCAAGGGTACCAGAACTTGTCAGAGATTTGGGATGCATGGCTAGGCTTAAAAAGGCCCTTGTGATCGTCAGCCTAGTAAACACCTATGAAACTGTTGGTGCTGGGTTGAGTGCAGGAGGTACATTTTAGGGTTCAGATTGATGCCTACTCTCTGGAGTTCTAAGAGGCTGAACTAAAGATTTTTAACTACATGTACAAACAGTATTCATAAGTAGCAACACACAGTAGACAAGAATGATGTATGCATGATAGGCCCGAGTTGCAGGCCAAACTTGTCAGCTCTTGTGGGTGATCTGGAAATTGGGACTTCATTAGAAAACCCTAGTGGGTGTCTGGATGATTACCTCCCTTGATTAACTTTTGTCTTATGGGGGCAAACGCTCAATCGGGTCATGGGAGAGCTGACAAATGGATGATCAGATGCTGTCCACCTACATTTTTCCATGCAGAGTGTTCGTGTTTAGGGCAGCATAATCTTCTTCCCAAGTTACTCTAGCCCAGCTGTCCATTTTCTGCATTTCCTTTCAGTCCTCTGCACATGTGCAGTGAAATATGGAGCATGCGCAGAAGCAATCAACCTGAAAGTGTTCACACCTGCTACTATTCAGTTACTGGCTCAAAAATGTTTAATGTGCTAAGAACCACAGTAGTTGAAATAGTTCTAAGGATAATATCCTTATTGGTCGCCACCTAATGATGTGTGTATAATTAACCACATTCCTATAAGTTGTTTGAAAAAAAAAGTTTAAATCAAAAATCACACGCAAGTGCTTTATTTCCATCTGCAAACATTATCTGACACATGAATTAAATTCTGCTTTAACTAAATCTACTGCTTTACTTAGTAATTTCACATTTATTGGGTAAAAGAGAAAAGCAATTTAAATTATAAACTTTGTGATACAAATAAAGATGACCTAGATATGTATTGCAACACTTATTTTTCTAAAGCTGCCTTTCCCTTATTCAGTTCTTATTCACTGCTGCAGTATACAGATCTAGCAGACAAGTAAATAATTGCAGTTGTTATTCTTGAACTCATTTTAGTTGTCTTATTTTTGGTGGACGTCCGATTTGAAAAAATAATTCCCTGCCTGGAAGCATAACGATTTTCCCATCCTTCCATTAAAATCACCAAGCTCTGTGCATGTACCTCTCAGTGAGACAAATGTGCACTTTATACAGCCCTCCCCTTGTCTCATACACTTACATGCACTGTTAGCACATTTCTGTGCATTCATGTACACATTTCTCAAACATTAGTGCAGGTTTCAAATTATTGGACGTTCCAAGCCAGTTAATTATAAGCAGCTGTCAAGGCAGCACCCGGAGAAACAAACTCTTTACAAACTCCCCAGTTCCCAAAAGAAAAAAATGAAAGACAAAAAGCACCACAAACTACCTTCGCAGTAAAGTTTCCTTTGTCAAGGAGAACGCAAGTGGGCACAGTAATTTTTCAACAGATATAAACAAAATGAGACCGCTATAAATTCATTATAAAAAATAATACTTATAAATGATCAGTCTGTGATAAAGCAACCCAGAATTCCCTAAAATGCCTAGTAGCAAAGTAATACAACACGCACACTAAATATGGCACACTTCTCAATTGCCCAGATTTTTGCCTCATATTTTTGGTTTGTTCCTCATATAATTTGTGGTTTTCTGGCAAATCACTGAGGACCAAAGTCACTAAATAATGCCATACATTTGAGTTTCAGACTTCATATCCTGAAAAATGCATGCAAACACAAAATTCCTGCCATACCTCTCAACCTCTTAGAGTTAGAAATCTGGACAAAGCCATAAAAAAGTGGTGCAAATAGGGACACGTTTTAGATACTGCTCTTACAAACTTAAAAAGTTGATAGAATAACAGGTTTTGCATTAGCATGAATTTTTCTGAAGGGTACGAGGTCTAAAACTCAAATGTCTGTCATTATTTTCTAACTCAAGGATTTGCCACTAATTTGCCAGAAAGCCACTATTTTATGAAAAATGGACCAAAAATATAAGGTAAAAATCTGGACATTCTGCAAAAATCTGTACAGTTGAAAGGTATGATTCCTGTTTTTTCTAGTAATTGTCTAAGTTTTTAAGGGCAATATTTAAATGTTGTCCCTATTTTGGGCCTTTGTTCCCCTATTTTAGGCTTAGCCTAGATTACTTGCGCTGAGACATTGAGAGGTATGAAACATGGCAACATATAAAAAAATGGCATCATAAGGAAAAGTACAGTTTTGTACCTACCATAAATGTAGATGTTCGAAGATCCACATTGCTGCAGTCCTTACATATGGGTAGTCCGCTCTCCTTGGTCGGCCCGAATACCAAAGTATTAGGCTGACGTCGGTCATGGGCGCTCAAATCTGACATCAGAGCGTCAGGGTATTATAGCGCATGACCGACGTCATATCCTCAGTCTTTTCTTGCCCCAGATGTCAGAAGGCCCTAAAAAGAAAGGCCACAGCCAAAAATAGAATACTTTCCAAAAGGCATGTACAAATAACAGCTACCACCCAAACCATACAACCATTCCAAACTACAGAGGGGAAGGAGGGAGGGAATATTGGACTGCAACAATGTGGATCTTCGAACATCTACATTTATGGTAGGTACAAAACTGTACTATGTTCTTCATCTCACATTGCTGCAGTCCTTACATATGGGTAGAATCCCAAAGCAGAGGTAAAGGGAGGCTGGCAAAATCATAAAGCATTGGGAGCTGCCAAAATGCCCTGTAAGATTGCAGTGGCAAATCCAGCCCTAGATTTGGAATAAAGAGGAAGGTGGTAATGTTTAGAAAAAGTATGCACTGAACTCCAAGTAGCTGCTTCCAAAATATCTTTAGTAGCTACCCCCCTTAAAAAAGCAGTAGAAGTGGCAGTAGCCCTAGTGGAGTGAGGTCTGATTCCAGCCGGAATCTCCTTACCATGATGAGAATAACAAAAGCAATACAAAAGCCAATCCACTTAGAAATAGTTTGTTTTGAAACAGGTTTCCCCTGAGAACCCAAAGCAAAAGAAACAAACAACTGCTGAGACTGTCTGAACCCTTTAGTCCTGCTCAAATAATAACGCAACTGCCTGTGAATATCCAAAGTGTGCAAAATTTTCTCCCCTTTATTTTGGGGATCTGCATAAAAAGTAGGCAAATGAATAGATTGGTTCAAGGCCACATTTGAAACCACTTTAGGCATAAAAGTAGGATTAGTACGCAGAGATACCCTATCCTTATGAAAAATTAGGAAGGGTTCAACTGCCATAAGAGCCTGTAATTCAGAAACCCTTCTAGCAGACGTAATGGCCAACAAAAAAGTAGTCTTCCAAGACAAAAACTTTAACTCAGACGTAGCTGCAGGTTCAAAAGGAGGTAAAGTAAGCTTTTCCAACACAAAATTGAGATCCCAGGCAGGAGTAGGAGCTCTACGCGGGGGTCTTATGTTCTTTGCCCCTCTAAGAAATTGTTTAAACAAAGGGTGAGAAAATAAAGAGGGTCACAATCATAGTGAGCAGAAATGGCTGCAGCATGAACTTTCACAGAGGAGAAAGACAAACCCTTGTCTAATAATTCTGTAAGATATTGAAGAGAAACACTTAAATCAGGCCTGGAAACATCAAAGCTCTTTGCTTTGCTCCAAATAAAAAATCTCCTCCATTTATCAGCATAAACTTTCCTTGTACTAGGCCTTCTGGCCTCCAAAATAACATTCAAAACTTGTTGAGGAAGCTGCGACCCTCCAGGGTCTAGAACAGAATATGCCAGGCTGTTAGATGCAGGGACTGAATCCTGACATTAAGGAAATGATTGCCCTCCTGTGACAAAAGGTGCGGAATCGAAGGCAAAGGCCATGGAGGCTCCCGTACTAAACTCCTCAGCAGAGGGTACCAGTGCTGTCGAGGCCAATCTGGAGCTATTAGAATCATGGAGGGCTTGTCTTGTCTGACTTTCAAGAGTACCTTGGGGAGGAGAGGCAGAGGCGGAAAGGCATAGACGTGAAGATTGCTCCAACTGAATGATAGAGCATCCACTTTCCAAGCTGTGGGATGAAACATTTTGTGCAAAACTTTGGCAACTGGAAATTTAGTGGAGAAGCGAACAGATCTATGTCTGGAGTTCCCCATATCACTGTCAATTTTTGAAATACATGAGGATCCAATTTCCACTCGTGGGGATCCACTATTTGTCTGCTCAAAACATCTGCTAAGGAGTTCTGTGCTCCTGGTAGAAACCTTGCCTGAAGATTGAGGTGTAAACTGAGAGCAGTCTCCCACAAAATCATTGCTTGCCTGCAAAGAGGGTACGAATGGGTTCCCCCTTGCTTGTTGATGTACCACATGACAGTTGTGTTGTCTGTTTGAATCAACACTTGGCCTGGGTGAAGTAAATCCTTGAAAGCCATCAATGCAAATTGGACTGCTAACATCTCCTTCAAGTTGATATGCAAATGTTGAAGTCTGGCAGGCCACGTGTCTTGAACCCATTTTCCATTGAGGTGTGCTCCCCAAGCCTTGTCCGAGGCATCTGTCGTTAAAATCTGACTCGCCTCTGGTCGGGTCACAGAGAGTCCCTTGTTTAGGTGACATTCCTGAGCCCACCACAAAAATTCCTTTTGAATGCAAGGTATTATTTGAATGACAGTGTCCAGATCTTGGCAGTGTTGTGTCCATACATTTTTGAGATACCATTGTAGCTTCCTCATATGCAGTTTGGCATTGGGAAGCACCAGAATACAAGATGCCATGAACCCCAAGGCTTGAAGGACTGTCCTTGCAGTCAGCCTGGACCGTAGAGACAATTGATGGAAGTAAAGAGTAAGGTTCTTTTGCTTGTCCGGGGTCAAAAAGGCCATCTGGGAAGCTGTATTCAGTCTCACACCCAGAAAGCACATTTCCTGAGAGGGTACTAGACTGGACTTTGTTTCGCTCACAGAATACCCTAGGCACCTTAACACTGCCATCACATACTGTAGATGATGAAGAAGTTCGTACTTGTCTTGAGCAAGAATCAGGCAATCGTCCAAATAAGGATAAATTTGTATTCCTCTTAACCGTAAGAAGGCTATCACTGGAGCCAGAACCTTTGTGAACACCCTGGGTGCAGTAGATAAGCCAAAGGGCAATGCAGAGAACTGATAATGTAAAGTCCCAGCCCGAAACCGAAGGTACCTCCTGCAACTGGGCCTGATAGGAACATGAAGATAAGCCTCTTTGAGATCTAGAGTTACCATCCAGTGATCTTTGCCCAACAGAGGTAGAAGTTGTTGCAACGTCAACATTTTGAATTTTGGAATGTCCAGGTATGTGTTGAGGATAGATAAATCCAAAATCGGCCTTCAAGTGTTTCCTTTCTTTGGTACTAGAAACAGGCGAGAATAAAATCCTAGGCCCACTTCTGACAGAGGGACCTGCTGTATAGCCCCCATTTGAAGAAGTAAAGAAATCTGCTTGTGAGCCTCTACCCTTTGCTGAGGAGGAACATCTGGCATGCCTTTGAAAGGAGGCAATGTATGGAAATAAAACTTGTAGCCTCGGTCTATAATGTCCAACACCCATTTGTCCTGGGTGACTAAAAGCCAGTTTTGCTTGAAGAGTGCCAACTTTCCTCCCAAAGGAGCTGCCAGACAGGAAGAATCTGGCAGCTGAAAATGCAGGTCATTGGGCCTGTTTACGAAAGGACTGGCCCCTGCCCTCACCTGTAGATTGTGCAGGTGAACTCCATGTTCTAGGCCTGAAAGTACTCTGAGCTCTGCCCCTACCACGTCTAGATCTACCCCTAGACTGTGATTCAGAAGAAGGATAAGCCCATCCCTTAGTAGGCCAATTCCTGCTAAACTTAGGAGGCTGCACCTGCAAAAAATCTTTAACAGTCTGCATAGACTTAGCCTTGTCTTCCATTTTCTTCAAGACAGACTCCACAGGAGAACCAAACAAAACTTCAGACTGTAAAGGAGCATCCAAAATTCTAGTTTTAACATGCTCTGACAAATTCTGATCCTTAAGCCAGGTGTGCCTGCGAATAACTGAACCAGTGGCAGCCACCCTGGAAGAAGCCTGTAAAGCATCGAAACCACACTGCTAAGAATGCTTACCCACCTGTTCAGAGGCATGTACCAAATCCTGTAATTCCTTACACTCTATGCCCTCTGCCAAAGCATCCACTTTAGATTTTAATTGAGTAAGGAGAAAATTTTGATACTTCAACATATGAAACTGGCAATTCAAAGCCCACATTGCTAAAGTGGAAGAAGTATATACTTTCTTACCCCATCTATCCAGAGCTCTAGCATCTTTATCCATAGGAACTGGGTTCTTTACAACAGAAGCCCTGACACCCTTAGGTCCCTGGCTAATAGTTTCTGGGTCAGCCCTTGGACTCCTATACAGATATTTATGAGCCTCAGGTACTCTGTAATACCTGTCAGGCTTAACTGGCGCAGGAGGCAGAGAGTCTGGATTAAGGGAAGCCTCGGAGAAAACATCTTGAACAACATCCAAAACAGGAGGTATAGCCAAGGGCCTATGTTGTGGTAAAAACAAAAATTCCCTAAGCCTCTTTCGGGAATCTGAGAAATCCTGACCTTCCCATTTAAAATGCTCCCTCATAGAATGCAGGGTTTCTGAAAAAGAAAAATCCTCTGGAGGAGAAGCAGAAGGAGTGGAATCCTCTGCCTGAATCAGAATAAGGAGGAAAATCCTGAATGTCTTCAGCAAGACTCTGAGTAATCTGAAGCCTGCTCCAAACTTTCCACCTCTGGCTCCACCCTAGGCCTCTTATCAGGAGGGGGCATAGAACCTCTGATCAAAGAAATTAAATCTTCTGCCATTTTAAGCATGTGTTTTTTAGGCACAGAACCTGCAGAACTAGGACTGACACCCGTGGAAGGCAAACTAGGCCTGCCTTTGGAAGGAGCCTTAGAGACAGAAGGAGAAGGCCTAACCACCTTAGGCAAGGAAGGGAGAACAGCAACCTGAGAGGCCCCCTCAGCCTGACCTGACTCCTGAGAGGCCACATCTTGCAAAATCAAAGCCTCCCCTTGAGACTCAACTGAAACCTCGGCTGGATCCAGATTCCACCGTAGTTTCTAAAGAACCGGCGTCTGGAACGGACAACTCATCCTGCCTGGACTTTAAAGATTTTTCTTTGCACTTCTTCGCGGTAGCGGGCGTCGGAGGATCCGACGGCATATTATAATTACACCGCTTACCGAAGACAAGCCTAGCGCAGTCTAATCTACGTTTAATGGTGCGCTTATTAAACCTAGCACAAAAGCGACACCCGACTACGTCGTGCTCAGGTCCCAAACAAGGAATACAAAGAGAGTGGTAATCCCTATGCGGTATCTGTTTCCCACAAGAAATACAATTATTCACTTTTTCTGACATCCGGAATTAACTGAGGCAAGAAAAACAAAAATATTCCCCAACGGGGTACTTAGCCCAACTTGGTTTCGGTCTGAAACTCAGAATACGAAAATTTCAGAATGCCGAACGGCACTTGCACACGCTGCTTCTGCATCGGACCATGCGGCAAAAAAGACTGAGGATATGACGTCGGTCATGCGCTTTAATACCCTGACGCTCTGATGTCAGATCTGAGCGCCCATGACCGACGTCAGCCTAATACTTTGGTATTCGGGCCGACCGAGGACAGCGGACTACCCATATGTAAGGACTGCAGCAATGTGAGATGAAGAACATCTGGTCAATAAAATATTCCTGGTCACATACAGCCAAGTCTAAGCTACTCTTAAAAACAAATTATTTCAGCTCCTAGACACTTCATCAGAGAATGTCATCTCACCTAGCACACATACATTTCATATGCATCTTTATCTATCTAAAGAACACAAGTGGGAGAGCATTCACATGTCCTTTAAGTATTAACGTTTAACTGTGTGGAAGCACTGTTGTCTTCTGGGTCTGTGTAATACAATACTTCCACATTCTGAGAGTCAAACAACCTTCCCCACTCGGTTTTTCTTTCTATTTGATTAAAACTGAAAAGAATACAAAAAATCTTTGTTTAGTTTGACTTAATATGTCAGAAACAAGGGTGGGCTAACTTATGTACACCACACTGGTAACTTTTGAATCCTTGACTCTAAACAGCATGTATTAAACTGTGGGACAGTTCAGCAAATGAACAAGCGGACTGAAAACTACCTCCATGAATCACATCCATCAGACTGGCTTGACCCTTCGGTTGCTCAAAATTGCATTGTGATTGTGTTCAGTCCTCCTTACCCCACGCAAAAAAATAAACTTACAAAAATCTATTATGTCGAACCAAACCATTTGGCTTAGCTATAGAAGAACTACATTAGGAAGGGGAAAATACATTTTAGTTTACTCGATGAAAAAACATCTCTGTAGCCAAGAAAAGACATGTATTAAGTGCAATTAGTGATATTTAACCAGTATGGTAATCTCTTCCTCACCAATACAGTAAAGCTGTTAGCACTGCTATTATGTTGACACATACCTGTAATTATCCCAACCACAGTTTTATAAAGATACTGTCCTTTAGAACTACCGTAGATTATATACCATCTATGATAAACACCTTTCACAAGAAGTCATCCTTCATGTTACATAAATAGGAATACTTAATAAAACTCTATCAAATGATTTACAATTTAGTTTCTAAATAAAAGATGTAACTTATCTCATTGTGCCAATCTTAAATGTCAGATAACAGAATATTTCAAGTATGTGCTTACGTGCTCAGCAAATTTATAAACTGTTTCAGCCTAAATCTATATATGCATCTGCCCAGCAGGACACGACTTAAAAGACAAAAATGCTGACACCATTTTCATGTTGATAAATCTTTTTAATTATCTTGTGGCAGTTTTAAATGCTTTCAGCATCACTTATTTTTTCAGAGATTAATTCAGTTTGGCAACTACTAGCACTGTAAGTAGCCAGTCCCTTGGTCTATTTATTTTTGTTGATGAGAAGGGTGCATGGGCTGCAAGAGTCTATTTTTAGGCACGACACAATGCAAACAAGATATAGATGTTGTCCCAGAGCAAGCAGCAGCAGATGGCAACGTAGAGAAAAACAAAAATACTGTAAAGCAATAAAAGACATACTTAAAATACACATTCTTCAACAAACAGCTAAATATGGCTCAGTGAGGTCCTCTGTAACATCATTTAGATCTGTTTCAGAAATATGATACAAACTGTGGGTTCAGAGAGACCCAACTATTGATGCCAGCTACAGCCTGAGATGTGGAATGCTTTTCTAAAACATGGCACATGCTTGCCTAGAACACAGCAATTTTGGAATCAGAGATTTGTGTGTCTTGAAATTACTTAAACCTTATTTCCCTCAAGATATGGACATGTTGCAGCTTACAAGTCATTTCTCAACCCTTTGCCATAGCAGGCTACAAACAAATGAGCTTCACATTACAGTTCCTGGTTTGATAATGTCAGTTTCCACTTGCAATACATGGGCAAACAGTGCTCCCACATCATCTTAGAAGACAGACACCTGTGCCCAGCAGACTATCATGGACAAGAAATATAAAATGAAATGCTTGTCTGACGGTGAAATTCTCGTAGCAAATGACATATAGTATTGTGCAGCAGCTTATCTGAGCCAAAAGTCCCTTCTGAATTACTCAAAAACAGTTTCAAAACTTATTCTGAATGAGAATGTATTGTTTTCTACCCAAATAGATGGCGCAGTGGTTAACGTTGTCCCCACACAGCAAGAGGTTCTCCGGTTTGATTATCGGCTATGGTGCCTTCTGTGTGGAGTCTGCATGTCCTCCCTGCATTCGCGTGGGTTTCCTCTGGGTACTCCAGCTTCCTCCCACATTCCAAAGACATGCATCTGAAGTGTTTCTTCCCGGGCCTCCGCTGAAAATAGGCTCTGTCCTACTCGGACTTTCCCAGTCAACAAATTTTAAATAGACAGATAATAAATAAAATTGTTTCCATTGTTCCTGGTAGAAGAAATCAGTTTGCAGGGATGTTACAATCAATTTCTAACATTTTGAAAGGTAGGGTTAATATGGACATAGGATTTTGGGTGGCCATAGTGGTGCAGCAGTTAGCGTTGCTGCCTCACAGCAAGAGGTTCTCCGGTTCGATCCTCGGCTGGGGTGCCTTCTGTGCGGAGTCTGCATGTCCTCCCTGTGGTCACGTGGGTTTCCTCCCACATCCCAAAGACATGCTGTAGGTGGATTGGACACTCTAAATTGGCCCTAGGTGTGAGTGCGTGCATGTGTGTGCCTTCTGTGGAAGGTTAGGCACCAGGCTGGCAACTCGACACCGTAAAACTCCACTGCCAATCACGAGTGAAGAGGTGATCCGCTGTGGTGACCCCTAACCAGGAAAAGCCGAAAGAAGAAGAAGATGATTAAAGACTAGATTTTCTTGATATCGTTAATCATGCCACATTTTAACCAGTTCAGCACCTGGCATACCAAGCTTCTATTTTGGTTTGGAGCGATAAGAATCTTTTCCTGATCCCAAACAGTATACTCTGCCTCTGCCACATTAATAACAAATCAGTTAAAAAGGAGGAGTAATAAAAGCCTTGGAGAGATTTCATAAGACAGGAGGCATGTCCAGTTATCCTCGGTGGTTACTATGAAGTCCCCATTTCCAATTTGATAACCCAACCAGCCTTCCTTCTTCAATCAATAAACATAGTTTTGGCAGCAGCAGAGCTTACAGCTCACAGAATGAAAGGCACTCTCATTCCTTTAGCTCACAGAATGAAAGGCACTCACATTCCTTTAGCTCACAGAATGAAAGGCACTCACATTCCTTTAGCTCACAGAATGAAAGGCACTCACATTCCTTTAGCTCACAGAATGAAAGGCACTCTCATTCCTTTAGCTCACAGAATGAAAGGCACTCTCATTCCTTTAGCTCACAGAATGAAAGGCACTCTCATTCCTTTAGCTCACAGAATGAAAGGCACTCTCATTCCTTTATCTCACAGAATGAAAGGCACTCTCATTCCTTTATCTCACAGAATGAAAGGCACTCTCATTCCTTTAGCTCACAGAATGAAAGGCACTCTCATTCCTTTAGCTCACGGAATGAAAGGCACTCTCATTCCTTTAGCTCACAGAATGAAAGGCACTCTCATTCTTTTAGTCTTTTTCTGGGAGGAGGTGGTTGAACAGCTTGTAGCCATCACCCTACAAGGTCTTGGAATTTTCAAATCTTTATTTGATACCCTACTTTAATTTGCCTCTACTGGTATACAGGTAGAATGTTCTAGATAGAATGTCTAAGTACTACTTAGCAGTTACAATATTCCCATGAATACTTCGTGTTTCAAAGCTGTTACAGCAGGCTCTCTACCACGGACTCCTCCTGCAATGCGACTCTGAGGAATAGTCTCTGTCTCACCAAGAGAGGACAACCAGTAGCAGACGCTCAATCCCATCTCATCTGACTGACTAATCAATACCTGGGTCACCAAGGTTACAGTCGGGCTTCTTCTGTCTGTATCAGAGAAGTACCAAGAGGAAGGACTTCTACCTGAACATTTTAATCAAAGTGAACAAAGCTGGGAATATCAAAGCAGAGTCCAAATCTGACACTTATGCAGTACAAATGCATCCATTCCAGGAATGCTAAGCTTACCAGATAAATATCAACAGTCCTCAAATGCAATACTTAAAAAATGTAGAAATTATTATTGTCATTATCTGCTATGCCCTAGAAGGATGACTTGTATTAAAGTGAAAAGCAAATATTGCCTTTTTTTACTTAATCACTTCAAATTTTGTAGATGGCAGATGCAGCAGACTTTATGAAATAATATTAAGACCGGAAAAAAATGAGCAGTAGCCTTGACTCATACTATACTGCTTAATGGGTGGTTCAAATTGATATCTAGATTGCTCCCATAGCACAGAGGGATGAAGCCACTATGTGCATCCCAGATGACCAGTTTTTGTTGCTCCCATAGCACAGAGGGATGAAGCCCCTGTGGGCATCCCAGATGACCAGTTTTTGATTAGCTGATGGGTGCTGGTGAGGATGGGCAGGAGAGGATCAGGGGAGGGAGTCAGACTTGCTACTCAGGGTGCCACCTAGTGGGAGTACTGGGTGTTGCACCCACAGAGCTCACACCTGCATAACACAAGCAGCCCACATGGTCTGCAGCATTTGGCAGCACTGTGCTTCCAAATAAACACCTTCCAAAAGTCCGGTCCATGGTGCAGTTCTGGGGTAGTGCCAAGGGACAAAGCTCCTGGAATAAGTCGCTCTGCAGGATTGATCCCATACCCCTCTGTCTCTCACTGGAATAAATGGAGAGATTAGGCTTCATTGGCAAAAACAAATGGCTGTAGGACTCTCACCTCTCCTGGGAACGTCCAGCTTTTACATCTGCAAAATGAATGGGTCAGGTTGGTACTGGAGGCACAGTGCAGGGCCCTACTGAGAAGTGAGGAAATGGTATCCAAACAATTTGCTAACACTAGAATGAAAGCCTGTTCAGTCGAGCAAAAAAGACCAAACAGACCATGATCGAAAAAAATCAAAACTTACCTGAAGGCCTGGCAACCTTAAAGATGGCCACACTAATTAAATGAGTGGAAGGTGTACATTCCCCTGCACAGGGGATGTAGGAGACTTCATTGTAAGTTGACCTTGGTATGTTTGGTCCACTTGGTTCAAATGAACAGGCTGTGATCAGATTATCTTTGAATGACGGGAGGATATCCATTCAAGACTGTTGTGCTTAAAATTAACTTGGAAAAAACTCTGTAATACAACAGATTCATAGATACACAGAGGTTGAAGTCAAGTAAATACTGCTTGGTGAATCCATTTTGCCTTTTCTGCTGATAAATACTTCCGCTTTCAGTCCTACAGTAAAGTAAGCAGAAGTCCATGTTCTCCCATCATTCACTGCATCAGCTTTATGCCTAAGGGTTCTGCAAAGATGCACAAAACCAACATAATTCTGTTCATACAGCTGAAGCTATTGTCCTGACTACAGTATTGTGTTTGCAAACTCTGCTGCATACAAGTGTACATGCATTTGAAACTGAACACCACTTTGGTTCTATTTTTGCTAAATGTGGAGTAAGGAAAATGCCACAGTACTAAAATAATATAAAAGAAACTGAGCTTTTTAAAGGTCACAATACAAGTGCATTCATATTCTGAGTCAGTGTGAGTAATTGGACTGTTTGCATTCTCAGATTCAGAACAGTAATGTTTGTGACGATACCAGATAAACAACAATCTGCAATTATACATTGAGATGAGTCTCATGAGATGCACATGCAATGTCTTTTCCCAATATTAAATGAAATATTACCCAACATAAACCAAAGGTGGATAGAATTACAGCATAAACAGTCAAAGTTAGCAAGCTTCCAGGAGTGAAACTAAAAGGACTTGGTAATGATTCAGGCTTGACTAAAAAAAGTTGAGAGAGAAAATAATAAATTTAGAAAACAGTTTTGCAAATCTTTTAAAAGTTTTAAGTTTCATTTACATTTTGCTAGGCTGACAGCTGGTGCATAAAAGATAAATCTCACTATGTAACAATCTATATATTTGTAAATCCTTCATCATTTAAATCCACCAATCTGCAAACCCTTCCCTTGAAAGAGTTTTTAAAAGTCATTACCCACAGAATTACCTGTGATGGACAGAAAGACTTTGGCTACGGCTGCTTTGACACTGCTGTCTATTAATACTGCCTCACACGTATATATTCCGCTGTCAGCTGATGCTGGATTTACAATGGTTAAGCGTCTCCCAAAACTGCCAACTCCATTTGTGAGTTTCACACCATTTCTTTTCCATGAAATATTCAGTTTGTCAATTGGTCTGTGTGCAGCAAGAAAAAAAAAATCATGCATAACTTAAAACCACACAAGACAATACACTGAAAACTTAAAGGCATAAATAATTCCTTTTACAGGAGAAAAAAATGAAAAAGGTTAATCATATTCATTATCTAACATAAAAATAATAAAATCTAATCATTTAAATAATAGCTTTCTTTCTAGACTTTACTCAGTCAACAGTAATGAAATGTATCACCCTAGATAAAGTGACCGTTTTGTTTAAACACATGTAAAAAGTCGGTTATTAATGGTCTACTTTCTAACGGTCTCAGTCAGGCTGAAAATTAAACAGAATTTTATTTGAATGTTGACAATACAGTAGAGTGTTTTAAATGGAATGTACATGGCTATCCCATATGATGAAAATCCACAGTTCTACTTCACTGAGTATATGGCCATAGTAGACCTAGAAAAATAGAAACAATTATCTCTTGAAATTATGAGCTGCGATCATCACTTATAGACTGTGGAATGCATTGAGATGATGATGTCTCTTTACTAGTTTTAAATGTGCAGAGAAATATCTGAAAAATAACTTTCATAAACAAGTCCATATCCAATTTTGCAAGAACATAATGGTTATTAATTAACCTATACCAAACAAACGTTTTCCTCACAGTAAACTGAACCTAAATTAACACAACTGGCTTTTCTTGTATGTAATACTGTAAGACACAGTCTTTTGTCTAACAAACAAGTGATACTATTAGAACATCTTCCTCACCTACAAAATCGATGTATTCTGGTATCTGCTTAAAAAATACTTTTTTGTGCTTCATTAAAGCATGGACTAATATATGCTAGCAATCATTTGCATAGAAAACTACAACTACAGAGAACAATTTGAATTTCCTATAAGAAGTGAGGAGGGGAAATTACATAAATGACAAATACTAAACCGTTCTGGATAATCTTGCGTTTGAAGTGTGATATGCTATAGTAGCTGTACTGCCCTTCATTCCCTTTAAAAAGCTTTAACTACACCAGTCTGAAAATAAACACAATAACAAAAAGCAAATGCATAAACAGGTGACTACCTTGGAATTCCAAAATATCTCAACACATTTTCTCCAGTATCTTTAATTTACAAATACAGTCGACAATTACCAACAGTCTCTCTTTCTCTCTACTTATCACAAAACATCACACAAATATAATTACAAAAATGAATAAGTTTACATCTCTCTGTACCTTAAGGGACCTGCTGCTATCCTCTCCATTTTTTTTTTCTTTTTTGCCATTCTGTTAAGCCCACAGCAAAATAATTTAAATTCATTTATTTGATGGGGGAGGGGGACAAAGCAGCAGAAGCAGTCTTGCCTTAGATGCATTTAATACATTAAATCCTCTCATCATTCATTTTGCTCCATCATCCACATATTCCAAACTTTCCTGAATGCCTCTGTTGACCACTGCTCTATCAACCACTCTGAAAAAAACATTACGTGTGTCTACAACCCTCTCGGTGAAGAAATACTTTCATACATGTGTTGAAATGTCTGCGGTAAACATTTGAACAATGGCTGCCCTTCCCTACTCAGTCATTTTTGTTCAGGTTAACTCATTTGCAATAATCCTCTGTATACCCATATCATTTGCCCTCTATCCCTTCTGCTTTACCTACAGAACAGAGTCCAGGGTTCTCGAAGTCTTTGCTCATATCCTTTCCCATGGATACCTCATATTGTCTCTTGACTTTCCTCTTTACCCAGGTTGCTGGATTGATACAGGACCCTTTTTTTAGACAATTATCAAATACTTTACAATCATCCGGAACAGCCCAAGCTTAATTACTTACATTTATAATTGAATGAAGGCATGAACTAGTAAAATGTGATGGATAAAAATAGACCGGACTAAATCTTCTTCCCAACAGTCTACATGTAGAGTTTTCAAAATGAGATATAAGAAAGGTTGGAACAATGCAGCTTTGTTTCTTAAATCAAAATGCCCTAGAAAACATCCTACAATTCTTGCTATTGCCACCACACCCCATTCATATTGTTATTGGTTGTACAGTCTGGGTGTTCATAGGTAGGTATTTGGCTATTGGCCCTAGGGGCTATATAACCCAAGCCAAAAAGGTACCCTGGCTTTTGCCACCCAAGAAAATTATTTTCCTGAGCACCTGTCGAGCAGAGCCACAGAGGTGATCCCCAGGGTGAATTTCCCATTTCCCATCCAATCATCAAGATTTTTCTTGAAGACTGCTAATGAGGAGCTTTGTTTGATATAGATAGGTAGTTTGTTTCAGAGTATGGGAAGACTCTGGGACAGGAATCTATCCCTCCAGCATGTTCTGTTTATTGTGGTGACAAGGTTTAGGTTCCTACAGCATGTAGCTCAGAGGGACTGGGATTTCTTTAAGTGGAGCATGTCCAACAACTCTGGGTTTGACATAGCTTTCTATGTTAGGCAGAGATTGCCTCTGAGTAGGCGATATGCGAAGGAGTAAAGCTGGAGTTTTTTGAGACTGTCTGCATAGGGCATCTGTTTGAGGCCGGTAATCCTCTTTGTGAGGTATTTCTGTGGCCTTTCCAGTTGTTGTAGATGTCTTGTGAGGTACATACCAAAAGGGGCATTGTACTTTATAATGGGTCTAATGAGTGATGAGTAGAGGGGGAACAATGACCTCTTTTTTTCCTGGATGAGAAACCTTTTGTGATGAGGTGTGCCACAGAAGAATTTTCTGACTACTGTGGCATTGTGATTATCAAAGGCGATACTACTGTCCACCTGTGTCCCAAGGTCTCATCACACTTTAGGTGTTAAGTAGACTACCATCTATGTGGTAGCTCATGGGTACAGAGTTTTTACCAAAGGGGATGACAATGCACTTTTTGGCATTGAGCTTGAGGCCATGGCTTTGACACCAGGTATCTGTTTCAGTGAGGCCGTTTTGTAGGAAGTCCACATCATTAGGAGTTTCAATTATGGCTCCTAGTTTACAGTCATCTGCGAACTTCGTTAGCCAAAGACCTTCTGTGTTAGCCTGTACTTCCGAAAAGTAGATACCAAACAGGAGAGGACCCAGGACTGAACCCTGTGGTACTCCACTTGTCACTGGTCTGAAGTCAGATTTGGAGTCTGCTACTTTCACAGTTTGGGTTCTGTTAGTGAGCCAGTTGGCAACCAATCTTGTGACATAGGGATTTATATCTAGTTGGTGAGTTTATCTATAATTCCAGAGTAGGAAATGGTGTCAAAAGCCTTGGCGAGATCTAGATAGGTTGTGTGAACCACCATGCCCTCGTTTACGGCTTTGTTGACTGCTTCAAAGAAGCCTATCAGGTTTAGGAGACATGATCTGCCTTTTGCAAACCCGAACTAGGTGGGGTCCAGAGTTTGGAGATTACCAATGTCTTTGTTTATAAGTGCCATGATGATACATTCCATGGCCTTGCAGACCAGGCTGGTTAGCTAATGGAGCGTTAGTTCCCAGGATCCGTGGTGGCTCCCCCTTTGTGGGGTAGGATAACTGTCACTGTGCGACATTCAGTGGGCACAAAGCTTGAGGTGACGCTATGATTGAACATGGTGCTTAGGTGGGGCGCCATTTTATTCTGTAGTTCATGTAGAACGCAGCCTGGGATGTTGTCAGGTCCCATGGATGCTGTGTCCTTGGCTTTGGAGAGTGTAGTTTTTACCTGTGCAGCAGTGATTACAGGAATTTTGCAATCTTCTGGTATAGAGATGGGCCATTTAAGGGGTGAGAGGGAAGTAAAGTTAGCACTGAACCGATCTGCCAGGATGTTGGCAATATCAGTTGGTTCTGTATATTTAGTGCCGTTGTGCTGTAACTCAGAGAAGATTTGAGTGTTGCCATTGAGATTCTTGACATAACTATAGAATGCTTTGTGGCTGTCTTTAGAATCAGTGGCGATTTTGTTTTCATAACTAGCTTTGGAGGATTTTGTGAGGGATCTCAGCTTCTTACTGAGGCTGACCATGAGTTCCTCCAATCATGGGATTTGACTCTTTTTTGCAACAGTTTCTTTCTTCTGTTGTAGAGTTTGTTTATGGCAGGGGACCACCAGATTGGCTTCCTTTTTTGGAGGATAGCATCTTGGTTCTGTTAGGGATAGCACGACCCATGCACTCGTGTAAGTGCTTATAAAGTGCATTTGTGTAGGATTCAGCAGTCGTACCTCTATTGTCTGTCTGCATGGGTGTTGTGAAGTTTGCTACTTCTGTCTTAAGAAGCGTGAAGTTGGCATTGGATACATTTTTTACAGTGGTTTCCCTAATGGGGGGTGGGACGTGAATGCCTAGGGTGATTAGCTTGTGGTCGGATCTGACCAATGAGGAAATGACCTCTGGTGTGGAACACTGGTTGACCATGTTGGTAATGACCAGGTCTGGGATACTGCTGTCCCTGGTGGGGGTGTGGATAAGTTGATCCAAGGCATTGGAATTTATGAATTCCAAAAAATGCTGAGCAAAAGAGTTGGTACATGAGTAGTTTTCCCAGTTAATGGTGGGGTAATTGAAATCGCCCATTATTAGGGTGTTGGGTTGTACCCTAATATTTTCCAGTACATCAAGAAATGAGGAGTGGGAATCCTGGGGCATGGCGGGGGATCTGTAGCAAGTTACAATTTGGATTGCGGTCTTGCCCAGAGTTAATTGCACTTGGATAATCTCGGATGCATTATGCTGAGCAACTAGTCTGGAGGTGTGGATATCCTTAATTGGAGGTGTGGATAGCCTTAATTGGAGGTGTGGATATCCTTAATTGGAAGTGTGGATATCCTTAATTGGAGGTGTGGCTATCCTTAATTGGAGGTGTGGAGATCCTTAATTGGAGGTGTGGAGATCCTTAATTGGAAGTGTGGATATCCTTAATTGGAGGTGTGGATATCCTTAATTGAGTATCATGATTATCATTCTCTTTTACCTTTAGTGCCACGTCTCACAGATGCTAATACACACCTGGGTACACCTAGATTTTTACAACCAAACGCAAAACTGCACATGGCTTTCATACACTTCATCTGCCACCCTTCTATTCTGCAGACCATTATGTGTATTACCTAATACCCAAGTGTTTGTGAAATCTCCTGTTAGAGCAATTTTGTTTTCCATTCCCTGTGATATATCAGAAAAACACAAGACACTGGACCTAAAATTTGCCCCCGTGGTACCTCCATTTGTAAGCTCTATTTCTGCTAGTGTTCCTTTCACCATAACCAAATGCATGGTTCCACAATTTGCATCCCCAGAAGGAAAACGCTTTTGTGAGGTACTCTAATGAATGCTCTCGGGCTTATTCTCTGCAGTTTTTTCAATGTTGGCTTCTTTGGTGCCAAGTCAACTGTGGTACTGAAATCCATCTACTAGAATCTAGCAGCTTGTCCTTTCAGGAAAGAAAAGGATAGCATTATATAATAAAAACCCTCTCCCCCCTCAAATAAAAAATCTGTTTATAATTACCTTGCATTTGCAACACATTCAAGTACAGCTTCACCACTTCCTGCCACCACACTGATGTTCTGTGGTGCAATTATGATTTTTGGAGCCACGGGGTCAGCAGGGCTGCTAGCATCTGTAAAAGAATAAGGAATATATTAAAAAATGAAGAAATACAGTTCAAGAAATAATAGCCATTTATTTACTACTTTGAAATTTATTTGTGAAAGGCCTCTTAAATGGCTAACCCAAGGAGTAATACTGCACAAGTTAGTCAACACATTAAAATGGTACTGTATTTATTCATTCAAAGACACATGCTCAAACACAAAACTACCTTCAAAATTTTTGTTTTGCACTCTTTTGCCCACTGCTGCCCGTCAATCATCATTACCCTTCTTGGCCAACTGGCCCATTTGATTCCAATCACTGAGACGAGGGCTGACCAGGATGGGCCTTTGTATTTAAATTTACCCTGCGGTTTTGTGACCTTGGAATTAGTTATAACAGAGGGAAGCACAGCAGGTCTCCACCTGCATGGGGGGTTTCTAACAGGAGAGCTACACCTCCCCAACAGAAAATCAAAATATCAAAAGTTGTTTTAGGTTTTTTGGAGTAGATGAGTCTTAGAGGAACTCATCCTCATCATTCTCATTTTTTTTGACTGATTAATTTATGTTGGGTAGATGGGACGCAGGGCCCATTATCCACTATAATGTTGTTACAATACAAATGTAGTAATTTACGCACCGTTTTACAGTTGTGGTAGTACAATGTAATACTATTATCACAATACAATGTCAACGCAAACCAAAATAGTGCATAGTTTTGTAGTTAATATATATATCAAACCGCCTCTAGTCAGATAGCCATAGTTCACAGATGAAATGGGCTGAAGATATTTATGTATCCTGTCTGCTTTGCTGGCATACAGGAGTAGAGCTCTGTGTACAGCCTAGGTGATCCAAGCTCAACTAGAAACCCAGGCTTGATGGAGCTGGTAGGAAAGGATAGGCATACCCATTTATATGGCAGGGTGGGTTGCAGAAAGGTGCATACAATCACAGTCATCCTGAGAAGGGACAGTGGCTGTGTGCAGCCTGGAGTAAGCTTTAATTAAACCAACATCTGGTTGTAGCCTTCATTAGTGAGGGTATAGGAGGATACCCTTACCAGGGTGGTTTTGGGGTAACTGGGAGGCACTGTGGGACCCTGCAATGAGATAAGTAGCTTGCAGCACCATTGTTAGACAGTACAAATGTCCTAACTGCTAAGATGCTAGTGAGGGCAGGACTGGATAATGATGACCCCTCCAGATGTCTTTCACCCTTGCACTGTACTGGGATAACCCTCTGGTATGGTAGAATAAATGGTCAGATTCTGATTGAGAAGAAGATTGATGGTCAGCAAGCATGAGAGCAAAAAGCTCCTGAAAAAAGTGCCCCAGAATGAGTAAGGACTGGATATGCACTGGGCCTTCCATAGGTTAGTTCCCAAGTAGGAGAAAACCTCCATCAAAGCATTCTATTAGCCTGGGATGAGTGAGGTGGCAGAGACTGACATATGACGATGACAACTACTGAGTTACAGTACAGCTTAGTAGGAGATGATGATAAAGATTTATCAGTAAGAAGAATGAGAATATGGAGTCTAGTGTAACTACTAAATCTTTTGCCTTGGGAAGAGCAGTTCAGTCCTGCTCAAAGTGGGGTGAGTTGTCCACAAGTCCAACATTGTGAGCATTATTTGACAGACTGCTGCAAATGACAGAGGTTCCCACGGTCATGAGTGACAGACAGGTCTGTTGCATTGGTACGTCTTGTCTTGGGTGTTAACTAAAGGAATGACTGGCCACTAGGAGGCAGAGGTGTCTAGTAATTAAAGAACTGTGATGCAAAGGTAACGGAAATGTGTATCGTGATGTTTACAAAGTGCTGTGCAGAATGTAAAGCACCCTTCTAAGACCAGGTAACATACCAGTTATAGGGGATTTGGGATAGCCACTTAGCTGTACCAAACAGCATGGCTTCAGTTTTCCTCACATTAAGTGTCAAACTTAAAAACACTATATCGAGTGAAGTGCCTTGAAATAATTAAGTATAGAATTCATGCAGGAGTGTGAGATAGACCCAAAGTCCAGGTGAACAAGTCATCAGTATAAAATCATGCTGGAGTGTTAGAGACTGTAACCCCAAAAGTGTTATTGAGCATGCATAAATAAAGTAAATTAAACAACAAGGACTTGGGGTGGAGCCCTGGAGAACTCCTGCATTAGCTGGTTAAATATTGGATTTGGAGTGAGCCCCAAAAAAGTATCCTTGCATGGCTAAAGGTGCTACGTGGGTGAGGGACGATGCCACTGGTTATGGAGGAGTTGACAATATGTTGAAGAGGGCCTACTATAAAAGTTTTGGGGAAGAGGGAAGCAAGATTGTCAGACCGCAAATCCCTAACTTGGCAATTTTAGCAAGATATTTACCACTGTAGCCTCACAGCAAGAGGTTCTCCCGTTCGATTCCCGGCTGGAGTGTGGGGAGTGCCTTCTGTGTGGAGTCTGCATGTCCTCCCCATGGTTGGGTGGGTGTTCGAAAGACATGCGTAAATGGGCGTGCCTTCGTTGAAGGCTGAACGTCGAGCTGGCACCTCGGCGTTCATGAAAATAAACTGCCAATCATTAGCGGACCGGAGTTCCGCTGTGGCGACCCCTAACCAGGAAAAGCCGAAAGACAACAACAACAACATTATTTATTTATTTCAACAAAATAAAGGAAAGGAGGACCACACCGGATAGTCAAAACAGTTCCAATAAGCTCTTTCGTTTACTAAAATGAGAAAACTTGTGTGTCTTAAAATTGTCTGAAGAAGTTGGAACTGTTTTGAGTATCCGATGTGGTCCTTTTTTCCTTTATTTTGTTGCAGTTTGTTCATTTTCTCTGAGTTTAACATTTATTTATTTGACATTTTCAAAAGGAGCAGGGGTCTTCTAAGTAAGGTTCAGAATGGTGAACAATACAAACTGGTAAAGAGCCAGGGGTCTGAATTGTCATTTTAAATTGTTCTGAAAACAGAATATAGTGGAGGCAATTAATTCCATATGACTTTATGCATTATCTTAAGTAGGAAGGAATCCTTACTTCTTCATGTCAGTCTTTTACCTTACCGCCAAATCCCTTTGGGTTACTAAGGAGACTGTTTTGGTGTATTTAGCGAGGTAGCTTTGGAGTGACAAATGATGCAATGGGTAAACAAAAGCACAATATTCCCGTTCATTCTTTATATTGCAGAAATCAGTCCAGCATGGATTTGATTAGAGGATTTTAAAATACTTCAATGTTTTTTAATGCAGCAGAGTTTGGCCACAGGGAGGGAGATTTTTTTTAAAACAACTAGTAACATGTGGAAAGTACTTATCCTATAAACGCAGAGGGAAATTCAGAAAATGCTCTAAGGTTATGTCACAGATCAATAATGCATTTTTAGTAAGCATGAGACAGCTCAGTCAGTAATACGATTTCTTGATGATAATATTTAAATGATTTGAAATTTTAGCCTGAGCAGTTGAACATGACTGTACTGTAATCACTACAGAATGATGAATGTGTCACTGGAATATACCTTTTGAGTCCAGCAGTAGCATGCAGATGTGCCGTAATTATATCATATCCACAATTTGCACTTTCTCTGCATTCCCCGACAATCTAAAAGCGAAGGTGAAGCAATCACAGTGTTGAAAACTTAGCTATTCTTGTTAACTAGCCTGCACCTTTCCCATATTATATTAACACCATCTCTCAAACTAGCCTGCACCTTTCCCATATTATATTAACACCATCTCTCAAAGCAATCTAAAACAACAATAGCCAGGACACATCTGCTATCTACCTTGCTTAACACTTCCCCTGTGCTCACAAACCTTTGTAAAACAGATATAAGCAAACTTGAATCCTGCTATAAGATAGCTAGATTTGCCACAGAATCATCTTACAAAACACATCACTGTGAATCTCTCAAGAAGCTTAACTGGTTAGAATTCCCTCTATTACTGCAATTAAATCAGCTCTCACTAGCACACAAAATATTACACCACTCAGACAAAATCCCAGCTCTTCAACATCTTATACATCCCCACACCACAACCACAGCCCTGAAATCTAGCACCCAAAATCACCTAGAGGTCACCAAATTTAACAATGAGGCAGGAAAAGCTGTCTACAGCTATGCAATCTCTAAACTCTGGAACTCCCTTCCCTACCCACCTAATAACAAACAACACTACCACTCAATTTAAGAAACTCCTTTAAGTTCACTTCATGAACAACAGGGCTATGCTCCTGTCTTACCCCAGGATAAAAAAACTTTGATTACAACTAACTCCCATACACCACAATGTTGTTGTTGTGTCTTTCGGCCTTTCCCGGTTAGGGGTCGCCACAACGGAACTCTGGTCCGCTAATGATTGGTAGTTGATTTTTACGTGCCGAGTTATGGTTATTCTCTCATCCTATCCACAGTCTAATCATGACCAAAGGCAATGAAATGCCTTTAACTCCCAAAAATCATTACCAACTACATTTCCAACAAGTCCAATAACCACAGGATGGCTATGTATAGCTTATCATATTTGGAATGTGTAATGTACTGTCCTACCTAATGATGTTCTTACTTACTCTGAGTGTGTGCAATATGCTGTCATTTCATTGGAATGTTTGTTTTACCTCTAAGGAAAAGTTATTTAAAAATCTGTATGATGTTGTGAATGTATGTTCTTGGAGCTTTTCTCCCCGGGCCTCCACTGAAAATGGACCTGTGTCCAGTCGGACTTTCCCAGTTATCAAATGTAAAATAAATAAAATAAAAATAAATAAATTATACATATATACATATATATTTGGGGTCTTTTTAGGAATATGAGCCATAATCAACTAATTATACTGGACTGCAACAGATAACCTGATCTGACTACTTTGAATTTGTCTCAAGCAAGACCAACATCCATCAATCAAAACATTTTGAAAAAGGCTATAAAGTATGCAGTCAGTGGCTTACCAGGAGCTAGGATCCACCACATTATGCATGCACTCAGGTCACTGGATCACAAAAGTACCAGTATGACTCAGTCATTGTCCATGTGGGAGTAAATGACCTGTACTGTATTTACCTAGACTATATGAAGACAGACATCATGGAGCTCTCGGAATATGCGTCTTAGGCTGGTACGAGCCTAGCACTGAGCAGCATTTTACCTTCATCCAAGGATGATCCCACAATACGAACAAAAGATGACTGAATTTAATAACTGGCTTAGTCTCTGGTGTCATTCTAAGGGGTTGCAATGTTTGTTAGCTTGGAAAGAGATGGTCAACAGAAAACACTGCTTTGTCAGGGATGGCCTGCACTTCTCCCCTCTACACTTTCAAATATTCGCTAAAATATTCTCTTCCCCATAGTGCCTTTTTTAGGTAATGCCAAACAAAGTACTTCCGACATAGCAAGTCAAAACCAAGAAAATCTAAAGGTATTACTGCTCAATGCTAGGAGTCTAAACAAAAAACTCCACTGCCTATAAGTTCTCTTCACCCCAGAGAATGCTGATGTCTGTGCAGTTATTAAGACATGGTATTGAAGCTGCGGACAGCACGCCAACAGTGCAAGGTTACAATGCTTTCCACACATTTAGACCAGCTACTACACAGACAGGGACTAAAGGTGGAAGTCTCTCTATTTATACCAAAAATAAATATACCTCAAGGCTGGTCAAATTGGACAATGCACTTGAGCTGCTCCATGCTCAAATCACCATAGGCATAATGCAATATCACTTCCTTGCCAGCTATAGGTCTCCCTCTATGACCCAGGAAACCCATACCATGTATTTAAACTCATTAGAAACACTACCATCCTATCCAATACCATATTCTTGGGTGACTTTAATTACCCCACTATTAACAGGGAATCCTATACAACAAATTATAAATAAATATAGCAAAACAAATATAGCAAATTTCACACTCCTCAAAACCGAGGTGGAATCCTTCAAAGCCTCCGGGCCTGTAGAAAATACGGCCCAGACCGCAGAACCCTTTATAAACTCATTCTATGAACACCTTCAGGAATGCATGGATCATGCGATCCCAAATAAAACCAAGACCCAATCCTCCAAAGGCAGACGTCCTGTCTGGTGGACCCCAGCCATAAACAAACTATACAATAGAAGGAGGAAGCTGCTAAATGATAGAGCAAAATCCCAAAAAGGGAAGGCATCATTGATCAGTATTAGCAAAAAACTACGGGCACTCATAAAATTGTCTAAGGCCAGCTTCGAGAGAAAAATTGCACAGGACACTAAGGATAATCACAAGGCTTTCTTTAGTTATGTTAGGAACCTGGGTGGTAATTACCAGATATGCTCAGAATTAGTCCAAAATGACAAAAAATACACTGAACCCACAGACATTGCCAACATCCTATCTGACAGGTTCAGCGCAAACTTCTCCCCCCCCCCCCCACCAAAAGGGTAAATATCTATCCCAGCAGAGTGCTGCCCCCCTGACATCTCAGATGCTCAGGTAAGAGCCGCCCTCTCCAAAGCAAAAAACACAGCATCAATGGGACCAGACGGTGTCCCAAGCTACGTCCTACATGAACTCCAAGAAGATCTAAACCCAAACATAAAACTACTGTTCAATCTCAGCCTTACTACAGGATATGTACCCAAAGAGTGGCGTACAGCAACAGTGGTCTCTCTCCATAAAGGTGGTGCCTCAATGGATCCTGGAAACTATCGCCCCATAAGCCTGACTAGCTTGGTCTGCAAAGCTATGGAAAGGATCATCATGGACCTCATAAATAAAGATATTGGGGACCTACAGACACTGGATCCTACCCAGTTTGGCTTTGTTAAGGGCAGATCCTGCCTCTTAAACCTGGTTGATTTCTTTGAGACAGTCACCAAGGCCATTGACGAGGGGAAGGTGGTCCACACAGCCTACCTGGACCTCGCAAAAGCCTTCGATACAATACCCCACTCGGGCATTATAGATAAGCTCACCAGCTTAAATATAAACCCCTATGTCACTAGATGGATTGCAAACTGGCTCAAGGACAGAACCCACATGGTTAGAATTGTTGGAGCCATGTCAGACTCCAAACCAGTTACAAGTGGTGTCCCACAAGGCTCAGTCCTGGGACCTCTCTTGTTCGGTATATATTTCTTGGAGGTACAGGCCAACACAGAAAGACTGTGGCTGACCAAGTTCACAGATGACTGCAAACTGGGAGCCATAATCGACTCTCCAGCCGACACAAGCATCCTCCAAAAGGGCCTCATAGAAACAGACAACTGGTGCCAGAGCCATGGCCTCAAGCTAAATGCCAAAAAGTGTATAGTCATCCCATTTGGCAAAAACAAAGTGCCCACAAATTACCACATAGGTGGTAATCCATTAAGTACAGAAGAAGTAATTAGGGACCTGGGGACCCAAGTTGATAGCAATCTCTCATTTGACAACCACGTGGCCAAAGTGGTTGGAAAAACATTTTATATAGCCCACCTAATCATGAAGGGATTCACATCTAGATCAGGGGAGGTCATCGTGCTTCTTTACTCATCCCTCATCAGGCCCATAATTGAGTACAATGCCCCTTTTGGGATGTACCTTACCAGACACCTTCAGCAACTGGAAAGACCCCAAAAGTACCTCATCAAGAGGATCAAGGGGCTCAAACAGATGCCATATGCTGCCCGGTTAAAGAAACTCCAGCTCTACTCAGTGGCATACCGCGTGTTCAGAGGCGATCTGTGCCTGACGTATAAAGCCATGTCCAACCCAGAATTAATGGACATGCTGCACCTCAGAAAATCCAAATCCCATCGAGCTACGCGCTCGAGAGACTTGAACCTCAGCACTGAAATAAATAGGACATGCTGGAGGGACAGATTCATAACCCAGAGGCTCCCTTCACTCTGGAATAAAATCCCAGTCCAGGTTAGGCAGAGTCCCTTATTGACTCTCTTCAAGAGGAATCTTTGTGAGTGGATGGGAGATCGTAGGTTTACCCCAGGTATCACTTCTGTGTCACTGTTAGACAGAGGCACAGTATACTAACCTCGAAAAAGGGCATAGCAAAATAAATTTAAAATGGGAGGCGAAAGCCAAACACATTTTGGCTAAGCTTATAAATGCCCTAGGGCAGATAGCCTAGTATGAACCTATGAACAGCAAACATACAGGTACAGAGAAAATTTTGTAAACACAAACTACCTGGACCAGTCTGTCAGTATGCCAACCAGGGGAGCAAACATACTGGATCTGGTCCTCACTAATATGGAAAACTGCTGCATACCTCCTGCTTTCATGCCTTACTTGGTAAGGTCAGACCACAAAATGGTATCCTTTGAATTAAAAATAAAACCTGAGCTCCCAGCTAAACCTGGAATCCTCAGGAACTACTCTAAGGCTAACCCCTTGCTATTAAGTGATAACCTGGCAAAATGTCAAGCCACCATAAACCCTGAGAACACTAATGCCTATGTGGAACTGCTCACAGAAAACTTGTACAAGCATGCCAATAGCTGCATAGATGCAGCTATACCCACCAGGAAGAAGTACAGAACTAACTCAAAAAACAAGCTGCCCCGGTGGAATCACAAAATCAATAGGCTATATAACAGGAGGAGGAAATCATGGCAAAAATTAGGAGGTGCAACACCCAGCAGGACAAAATCACTCTCAAACTAAAAGATCTCAGTGGACAAAAAGTCAACCAAAGCCAAATTTCAGGTGAATTTGGCCTCCAAGGACAACCACAAGGCATTCTTTAACTACACCTGCAACCTCAAAGGCAGTACACACTTGTGTGCAGAGCTCACTGTAAATTGAGCCACCTGTACTGAGCCAGAAGACATAGCAAACCTGGCTGATAAATTCAGTTCCAACTTTACTCCTCTCTCCCTCTTAATCTTCTTTCAGGAAATACCATCAAATTTAACTCTCCCTGCTATCACTAGGAAATAGGACCTTAAGGTTCTCTGTAAGGCCAAGAACACTGCATCAATGGGCCCAGACAATATCCTAGGATGCCTTCTAAATAGCATGAAACATAACCAATCAGGGTCTCTGGAACTGCTATTTAACTATAGCCTCCAAACAGGCTACATGCCTCATGAATGGAGAGCAGCAAGTGTCATCCCTCTGCACAAAGGTGGGCCAACTGCGGACCCATAAGTCTCACTAATCTTACACGTAAAGTCATGGAAATGATCACTAGAGACATAGCAAACATCCAGACACTGGATCCAACCCAGTTTGGTTTTGTCAAGGGGTGATCATGCCTACTCAACATAGTGGACTTTTTTGAAAAGGTCACTAAAGCAATGGATGAGGGCAAAATGGTTCACACTGCCTACACTGATCTGGCCAAGGCATTTTACCCAATACCCCACTCAGGCATTGTTGACATACTCAAGAGAAAAGGTACAAACGTTTATGTCACCCTGTGGATAGCCAACTGGCTCACAGACAGGAACTAGGAAGTTAACATTGGGGAGTCCACCTCTACAAAGAGGGTAGTCACATGTGGAGCCCCTCGGGGGATCAGTCCATGGACTGCTCCTTTTTGGCATTTACTTCTCTCAAGTCAAGGCCAATGGCAGTGGTCTCTGGCTGACTAAATTTGCAGAGGATTGCAAATTGGGAGCTGTTATCGAATCCCACACTGACACAAATGTTCTCCAGGAGGGGCCGACACAGACAAATAACTGGTGTCAGAGACATGGACTAAAACTAAATGCCAAATAATTCATATTATTATCTTTTTGGAAGTCATCCACCCCTAGTAACTATCATATTGACAACACACCCCTTAGAACTGGCCCAGTAGTCAGGGACCTATGGGACACACACAGATAGTAATCTAGTAATCTTTGACCATCCTGTGTCTACAGTAGTGAGGAAATCATTCAATGTTGCAGAACTTTTAACAAAGGTATGGCATCCAAGTCCAAGGAAGACATTGTTCCACCATATTCGGCATTCATCAGACCTATCATGGAGTGCAATGACCCCTTTGTTATGTACCCAACCAGGCATTTCCAATAATTGGAATGTCCACAGAGGTTCCTCACTAAAAGAATACAGGGCTTAAGTAAAATGTCCTATGCAGATCACCTCAAGTCCCTATCCTTGTATTCTGTCTCCTACAGGTTTTTGAGGGGAGATCTATGCCTGGCATACAGGGCATTGTCAGACCCCACTCTGATGGATCTTATGCACATCCGCAAAACAAACAGCTCCAGAATTACCCATTCTAAAGACTTAAACCTTGCCTGAGATATAAACAGGCATGCATCACAGAGATTACCCCATCTCTGAAACAGGCTCCCCACTCATGTGGAGCAGAGTTCCTTTCCTAACCTACTTCAACTGCAACCTGGACAATTGGATAGGAAACAGAAAATTCATCCCTGGTTTGGCACCTATGTCTCCAATGGACACAGGCAACCTGCAAATGGTTCATCCCCCAGGCCCTAGATGCAAATGTTTCATCGCCCAGGCCCTTGCTTACACTTATCAGGGGTATCAGAACTTGTCAAAAATTTGGGGTGCATGGCTAGACTTCAAAAGGCCCTTGTGCTTGTTAGCCTTGTAAGCGCCTATCAACTATTCTAAACTATAGTATCTAAAGCCAACATTGCTGCATTGCAGGTCCTTTTCCACCAGCTTCGTCACTGAAGACTTGTTCACAGAAAATGCAGACTGTCTTACGAAAGTTTCTTTCTAGACTGCCAGAGTGATAGAAAACCCTTTTTACTGTGTATACATAAATAACTGAACAATAAATGGGCTGAATCTTTTCTGTGGTACAGGGACCCAGGTAGTAAATTCTGTTCTCTTCCTACTACTAATACCTGCTCATATAGGCCAATGCGCGACTCCAGTAACTTCATAACAAATCCCACTGGATCCTGTACTTTTATTAGCAGTGGCAAACCTATCCTGCTGAACTTTTTCTTATACGTACATTCCTCTTATTCAGTCAATCACACCTGCAATCTCTCCTGCTTCATACAGTTATCAGCTACATAGATTCTGATCTGACTTGCATCACTCTGTAGCTCCCAAATTGCATCCGCGTGATCATACGGTGTCTTCTCAATCTTGCTCGTTCTTTCTTGCAGACTTCTGGCATAACTAGTTAGTTTTTTTTCTCAATATTATTCAATTTTTCTCGCAGCTCAAAAACTGCAACTGCATCAATCACTCCAGATGCCAAGTTCTGTGATGTTCTGGGCCTCTGCAGTCATTGTTATTTCACATGGGCGTAGGCTTTGCCGTATGAGATACGTACTCAGGGATTTTATTTCCTGCCACTACTGTCCTCACAAACAGCTACTGGCTCTCTCAGTATAGCCTACAACAACCAATAATCCCCAAAGTACCTAGATATTTACTTTTACTGACAAAGACTATCACTGTTGAAAGGGAACTTTCGGCTCAACTTACTACACACAGACCACCATAACAGGAAGACCACCAGAATTTATTTTCATAAAATTTAAGAGACAGAAATGCCCTTATTTCCATTTCCAGACAAAAGATGCTCAACATGATAAAGAGATCCCCAAAATAATAAGCGCTGAGTCAGCAGAAAGAAAAGAATGATCACTGTTGGAATGATGCACGCTGGAATGATGCACGCGGTTTGTTCCTCTGAAAACTAATTGCCAACTCATCCTGATTAAAAGGACATCTACTAATCAGTATGTGATTTTTTTTTTTAGTTCCGCTTTGAATGTATGACAGAAGAGGGCATCTCTAATTCCAAGCTCCTTTGCTGAACTTTGTTAATATTGTTAACAGCCACAGAAATGCCAGAAACCTTGTCTCTACCATCTTCATAGATTTATCAAAAGCTTTTGATATGGTCTCCCACCAGAAACTCTTACATAAACTCTCATTCTCAGAGCTCGCCAACGTTTTGCTGCAATGGATCCATAGATACATAGCACAAGCAGTGAAATGGAAAAACTGATCGTCACCTTCCTTCCAGTACATGTTGGTGTCCCTCAAGAATCTTTACTAAACCACATACTTTTCAACATATTCATCAATGATCTCTGCACTGCAACAAGAAAAACTTCCCCATTAGTGCCATAAACAAGCTATACAACAGAAGGAGGAAACTAGTACAGAAGAGAGTAAAATCCCAAGAAGAAAAGACATCCCTGATCAGTATCAGAAAGAAACTACGATCCCTCATTAAATCATCCAAGACTAGTTTCGAAAGAAAAATTGCCAATAACTCCAAAGATAACCACAAAACGTCCTTTAGCTATGTCAAGAACCTAAGTGGAAACTCACAGATCTGCTCCGAGTTAGTGCAGAATGGCACAAAATACACTGAACCGACTGACATTGCCAACATTCTGGCAGACAGGTTTAGTGCAAACATCACCCCCCTCTCACCCCCTAAAGGGCCCATAACCACACCAGAAGAATGTAGGGCCCCATCAATCACCGACACACAGCTTAAAACAGCCCTATCCAAAGCCAAAAACACAGCTTCAGTGGGACCGGACGGTGTCCCAGGCTGTGTCTTACAAGAGCTCCAAAATTAACTAACCCCTCACCCAAACACACTGTTCAAATTCAGCCTCTCTACAGGTTACGCACCCACAGAGTGGCACACAGCAACAGTTATTCCGCTCCACAAAGGTGGAGCCACAACGGACCCCAGGGACAATTGCCCTATAAGTCTGACTAGCCTGGTCTGCAAGGCTATGGAACGCATCATCATGGAACTCATTAGCAGAGACATTGGGAACCTCCAAACCTTGGACCCTACCCAGTTTGGCTTTGTTAAGGGCAGATCATGCCTCCTAAACCTGGTGGACTTCTTTGAGATGGTTACCAAGGCATTAGATGAGGGAAAGGAGGTCCCCACAGCCTACCTAGACCTTGCAAAGGCTTTCAACACCATTCCCCATTCTAGTATTATAGACAAGCTCACCAGCTTGAACATAAACCCCTACTTCATGAGATGGGTTGCCAACTGGCTCATGGTTAGAACCCACATGTTGTGAGTTGCAGGCTCTACGTCCGACTCTAAATCTGTTACAAGTGGCGTCCCCCAGGGCTCAGTCCTAGGACCCCTCCTGTTCGGTATATGCTTCTTAGAGGTACAGGCAAGCATAGGACGACTATGGCTGACCAAGTTCGCAGATGACTGCAAACTAGGGGCCATAATTGATTCTCCGGCTGATACAGACACCCTCCAGATGGGTCTCACTGAGATGGATACCTGGTGTCAAAATCATGGCCTCAAGCTAAATGCCAAAAAGTGCATAGTCATCCACTTTGGAAAAAACAAAGTACCCATGAACTACCACATAGGTGGTAGTCCCCTAAATACAAAAAATGTAATAAGGGATCTGGGGACCCAAGTAGATAGTACTCTCTCCTTTGATAATCATATTGCCAAGGTGGTTAGAAAATCCTTCTATGTGGCCCACCTAATCACAAAAGGGTACGCATCTAGAACAAAAGAGTTTATTGTGCCTTTCTACTCATCACTCATTAGACCCATCATAGAATACAATGCCCCATTTGGGATGTACCTTACAAGACACCTGCAACAGCTGGAAAGACCACAAAAGTACCTCACCAAGAGGATTACTGGCCTCAAACAGATGCCCTAGGCAGCCCAACTCAAGAAACTCCAGCTGTACTCGGTTGCATACCGCTTACTCAGAGGTGATCTCTGCCTGACATACAAGGCCATGTCCAACCCAGAATTGATGGACATGCTCCACCTAAAAAAAAACAAATCCCGGACAGCCACATGCTCTAGAGATATAAACCTCACCACAACGATAAATAGGACATGTTGGAGAGATAGATTCCTATCCCAGAGACTCCACATGCTTTGGAACAGGATTCCAATATACATCAGGCAGAGCCCCTCCTTAACACTCTTCAAGAGAAACCTTGACGGGTGGATGGGAAACAGAAAATGCACCCCGGGGATCACTGCAGTGGGTCTGCTGGACAGTGGCTCAGGGAACTAATGGCTCTGCTGGACAGAGGCACAGGGAACTAATCTAAGGGGGTGGCAAAAGCCAACACATTCTGGCTAGGCTTATAAATGCCCTTGGGCAGATAGCCTAGTACTTACCTATGAACCTATTTAAGTATGCTGGTGAATCAATTATCTGCTCTGCTGAATCTCTCAATAAATTCTTAGAATAATTATATTGTTCATACCTTACATCCCCTTTTTCTCCCTTCTTCACTTACTTATTTCTCGCCCCGGGCTTCCTCTCTAAATATTCCATAAGCCTGCTGATCTCTCACTTCTTACATCAAATATCAATTTCGGTTTGCATTATACTAACTTACCTTTAATTTTTATATAAACTGGCTAAATTTTCTCTAGTATATCATCATCATGCATCTGTTCTTAATCATTGCTTTCATATTATGTCAGATTTGTTACAATTAAAGTTGAATTGCTTGTTTTATTTTTAAAGACTGTAAAATTATTGTTCCTAAAATGCTTTGTAAAACTTTGGGAGTTTTTCTGCCTGGACCTCTGCTGCAAATGGGCTGCTACCCAGATGGACTTTCCCAGTAATCAAATGTCAATAAATAAATAAAATTCCAAGACCTTACTCAGCAATCCTGATCGACTGAAACACGGATAAATAATTCACCACTATTTCTAAACCCTAAAATAAATGAATATACTGTTCTTTTCCCCAAAACACGCCTCTGCCAAAACAACTTTATTTATCATCATCTCTGCCAACAACAACATGACAGAACAAGTAAACCTCAGGAAATTATTGGGCGTCATCACAAATGACCAGTTAAAATTCAACTACTATGTATCACACGTGGTTAAAATAACTCTTCAAAAACTAGGAATTTATGCAGAGTAAAAATCTACCACACTGAAATAGCCAGAAAACGTACAGCCTCTACAGCCTTATTCTCTCGTCTATACTGTCCCACTCTTCAAGTTTCACAAAGGTCCAAACTTGAGCAATGTTATCATAAAGCAGCCAAATTTGCAGTAAACTACAACACTAGAACATACCACTGCCTAGCCCTCAGAGAATTAAACTGGTTAGAACTACATCACAGAGCTCTCTCTTAGCAAACTACAATACACAGACTTCTCTCTAAGCCAGAAAATTGCCCAGCCCTTAAAAACTTAATACAACACGACTCCCCCAATAGAATTTTAAGCTCTGGAGAAAAATCATTAGTCACTATAACCAAATCATTTAATACTTGCAAGTGACTCTCCATATTTAAAGAGTGTTGTTATATTATGGAACTACATTCCACTACCTCTGAAATCCATTCAGAATGCAAACTCATTTAAAACACAGCTAAAACATCACCTATCAAATAAATGGATCTGCTCCTGTGTATCGCCAGTATAAATGCCAGCATTATTTTCAGCTTGCCAAATCATCAAACCATTTCTTTTTGTGCAGAATCCTGTGCCCCAGAACCAGTCTTCACCAATACCTCAATAGTTTTACTAGCATCTCCCAGTTACATATGCATTTTTGAAACTGCACTCCCTCAACCTCTATATGCTTCTAATATAAACTTTATGATAAGCATATACGTGTCTCTAAACCAGTTTAAGTCCTCACCTCAACAACAAATTAACATTTTCTGCCCTACCTGGCGCTGTCCCTCACCTCCATTTCTTTGAATTTCTAAGCACTAATCACACGAACTATTACATATCTGACAAACCCAAACAAACACCTCTTCAAAATGCTCAATGTTGACACATCTACTAATGTACAAGTTTCTTTTATATTATAACAGTTGCCTCTAATTTCATACGAAGGTAATCTAATTTGCAGATGTATATGTTATTGTTAATGGATATTATTTAATGTATTTTCACACATATTACTGACTGTCTGTTTAAAAAGGTTTGCAATATGTTGGAGCCTTTCTCCCTGGGTCTCTGCTTTTTGACTAAACCCATTCAGACTAACCTGGTAAACAAACGCAAAAAAAAAAAAAACTTGTTTATATTTCTATTTTTTACTTTTTAGTCTTTAAGTAAAATATTAATGCTATTAATATTAATTATTAAGTAAGAAAAACTATTTATTGTGGCACTAATGACAAGATGCACAAATACACTCACTATCTTCTTTTCACTTAACATTTGAGTTACTTGAATTTATATTACGTTATTAAGCAGTGCAGACACAGTTGTCCAAGACCCAAGTAGCATATGTCATAGATGCTATCAATCACCTGTGCTGGTTAAACAGAGGATCAGCCCTCAACCAGCTTAGAAAAAAACATCAGAAGTTATGGTCATAAATTGTATCTCAGTCAATTGCAGTTATAGCAGCAACAAAAATAAACCCAACCACAGAGGCAAACTTAATGATTCATAAGAACTGTCAAAATCCAAAACCCACAAAAAAACCAGATTCCAGAAAAAACAAAGCACCTAGTGTTCCCTGCAGCAACATTGTTCCTTGCAGCACCTATAAATCAGCACCCACCTCACCTGAGCAAAAGCTACCAATGGAACAGACTGCTTTCCACACACGTCATTTCGGGACCCAAACCCACTCCCAAAACAATAATACACACAATTCCACAAGAGAATGCATACCCAAATGATCTGTTTAAGTCTCTGTGCTCCAAAAAGACACAACAAAACCACTATTCAACCATTAATATTTAGAAAAATATACTTGATTCCAGTTACGATGCTAATAAAAGTTGGTTTCACAATCCCTAGACCATTATTATTATTTTTTTTACAATTCTGATGATAAACCAGAAGAACCAGCTGGCATTATCAGAATTTCTCACAGTAATTGTGCTTACACAGCAAACTGCTTAAATTATTGTTAAACCATCCACTCAACAGCAACTGCGGCAATTTCTTCCAAATCCCTCTAACTTAGAATCAACTACACTCAACAGATCCAGGATAACATAGCTGTGATCCATGTGCATGCAATACTGTGACTTTTGTCAAGAAATGCAAGGCGGGGCAATGCCACCCACATATGGCATGGCAGTTTCTGGTGGGACAATCACCAGGTACTTAATATATGTCTGCCGATATACCCTGCTGTTTTAAACTTACCTTTTTTTTTTCTTGTGTGTATGTGGAAGAAATGATATACAGAGATGCAAATGTGTGTGTGGGAAATGATGTCGGGAGATGTAAGAGTGTGTGTGCGTTTGTGTGCATTGTCTCGCTAATGACAGAGGCACAATATTTTACTTAAAGAGTAAAATATTGTCCCTCTGTCATTATTAGAATGTTTTTTATTGAATTTGGCTTTGTGAGACTGAGGAAAAAAACGTGCCCCCCCCCCCCCCCGTCTCACATTATGCACTGTTCAGTTTCCCCCTCACCAAAGCCTCAACAATAATTCTGAAAGCAACAGAAGACATTTGTGTGATTTCAACCACTAATGATGGTTATGCTAATATGCCCATCTGCATCATCAAAACATAGCTGAGGAGAATGCATAACCTATATGGAAGCTGACGGAATTTCAATAAGTGCAGTGATTGTAAAAGTACTTTTTTGTAAAGAATTACTGTTCATTTTTAGCAAATTTGGATATGTTTCACAATCAGAATATCTATGCTCATTACAAAATGCAAAAATATATTTTTTCCAGGCCAAAGTGTTTCAATTTGCAAATGATCTTTAAGCATTACAACCATAGAAATCTAAACAATACAATGCTAACAACTGGCAAAAAATGGTAAATATAAACAAAGTAGATGACTTAGTGGATCAAACAAAAGTTCCATGCAGATTCCTTCCTGATTTCCACAGTACCTATTTCCTTAAGAGGTAATAGGTTATTTTTGTGTTTTTTTTGTAAATAACGTTTTAATACTTTGAGTACGTGTGTGTATACATACATATTACTACTGCAGGAAAATTTTTGAGAACTTGACCATTGATAATAAATTAATCATTGCTCCTGTTTAGCATATTTGCACCTAGAAAACTACAAACAATTCCAGGTGACATGTAAGGGATACATGAGCCAAGGAATAAATCTGAATACTGGAGTGTTTGATCATGTACAGTACCATAACAAATCCATCTGTAAGAATTACCATTAAATATTTACGTTATCTCCTAATAAAGTCACATTATATTAACTCATATCTTGCAATGAAAAATGGGAACCAAGATAAAGAACTTTTCCCACCTTGCAACACTTCCACGAAAGTGAAAGTTCTCAATATGGGTTTCTGTTGCTTTTTTCCCCTTAATGCTAATTTTAGATGCACCCTTATTCACCTCACTTTTGCCATCACTTCGGGGGCATTTATTTCAGGGTAATCAGAGCTTATAATGCCAAGATAAACTCACTTTCATTACTCCTTTGCCTATTCCTAATATACGATTTTATTTATATATCTTTACATGCATCTGTTTGAATCCAAGCATTCCACAAATGAACTGCCTCCAATGCACTCAGCACACAAGACTACCAGACATAAAAAAAAAAAACTGAAAAGTGAGAGAAGCATTTCTGCTGGGCCATTTTTTTAAATAAATAATTATGCATCCAGACATTTCTGAAGACTTTCTGTAGCAACACAGAGCTCCCATAAATCATCCATAAGGAGAATTACACTGCTGCAGGGAGTCTAATAGGTACTACCATAGTGGTTACTTATCAGCCTAAAGATGCAGGTGTGAGCCAAGCAACTTGGCAAATAAATATGAGGGATGTTACCACAGCAAAAAGCAGCTGAGTAAAATAATGCATTAGGTTTAATAAGTCTCCAGAGGCATGAGTTGTATTCAGTTTTTCACTAGCAAAGTGACACAAAAACAGCAGGTCATCTGTAGGAAATACTTTGATGTTCAGTAGCTAAAGCATTAATACACCAGATATTGATGCAGCAGTGTTCTTATATATAAAGAGGAAACGAAATCGGACACCTTTAACTACACCTCATTTAGTTTGATATCGATCAAAGAAAAATTGTTAAGACAGCTGACAAGACAGATTGCTATGGTACATGAAATTAGAGTTTAGCTCGGCCTTTAATGTTGAAGGCAAAAAAAATACTGCCATCTTTTAGCTTCTATGGTTTTAATTTATTTGTTTTTCAAGACAGTTCGCAAGTACTGAATGCTTAGAGTAATGTGTTCCAAACTTGTGGGATTAAGACAGACATCTGGGGAGAAGTTCATCTTGTAAAAAACAGTGCATCAAAAGCCTTGCACTATCACGCCCACAATAAAAAAATAACAAAAAGGAGTGTCACTGGAAGATGGGGGGGGGGGGGGTTGAGTTGTCCAACCACCAGCAAAAATAATGAAAACTTCAAAATTTATAGTTATTTTATTTCACAAAACAGACCTTTTGACCTTTATTTTTCTAGGAATACCAACAATTTTGTTGTTGTTTTTCAGTGACAAAAGATGGCCAGTAATATGGGTATTTACCAGAGGTTTTATCATCAAGACATTGTGCAGGTACATGATGCATCCATGTCTGACATGGCCTGGGTATCTCAAATTCAGGCTTTCCCCTAAATGACTTTTGTCACCTTGGTGTTTTGGGATGCCTTGAATTCTAGTAATTAAAATAAAATGGGGCATGTTGGTGGGAGTACGTTGTGTGGAGGGACTCACTTCCTTGCCACAAAAACCACAACTGATGCAGACACTGATCACAAAAGATTTAAGTGATGCTGTCACTGAGAAATGAAAATCAATTACACTGCTTCATAACTAATACATGCCACTGCAATGCCACGCACTTGTAGGCTCTTGACAAATTCAGATGAACTTTTCATCCACAGTGAAAGTGTTTGAGCATGGAAACTAATGACCATACATTTCCTATATTAATTCATGCAGACCATCATTTTTATACATCTTCTGTTATTCATTTATCCCCTCAACCCCACCCTCCATCTTTAAGGCCAGATGTCACCTCGCATTGTTTTATTTTCTTACTTAAAGCAGTGAAATTGGCTCCCAATACCAGAAGCATAATTAGGGTAGGGCAAAGGGGATAGCCACTCCGGGAGCATGGTATCAAGGGACATTATTGGCAGATTAAGATCAGTGGTGATAAAATATCAGCATTCAGTTTCCGAGTGCCAGTATTATGTTTGCCGTCAGGTCTGAAGCACTATTGCATCAGTGTGCCAGTTATGGTATTCAAAATAGAATGTACCGAACTGCTTGTTACATTTGTAGCAATAGGTTTGCTACAATTATTTAGAAAAAATAACATTTTGGAGCTATTCATCTCAAGAGGACTTTTTTGGGGCTAATGTGTATGCAGAACAGAATGTAATAAAACCACATCTTATACTTGTAGCCAGAATTTTGTTACAGTTATTTAGAATGAAAGAACTTTATTTTTGCTTTTCAACCACTAAGGAGAAAACACCATTTTTACTGAGGTGAAGATGTTGTTAGACCGGGGAGTTGCACCAGGTGCCACAACACCCAGCTACTACTTTGCACAATAGTATCATATCCTTCCACTTCTGTACATTAATTTTTACTGCACTCTAACTCGTCTGCTCTCTTAATGCCTCACCCATAGGTCTCAACCTCTTAAGAAGACAATGTGGAACACAGACCCTAACAATGTGTGACAAATGGTCAAAATGGGGAACACCCTATTTTTGCACTGCGTGAAATGTGCCATTGCCATGGAGCATGGTAGAACATCTGTAAAATTCAATAAGACACTTCTCAGATCCAAAACCTTTATTTTATAATCTGCTATTCTAGCCTGCCAACATACCACTCAACAGCCTTGCTCAAATTTCCAGTTCCTATCTTGTTATACCACCTCTTCCACAAAAATAAAACTTTGTAATGGACAAATTACTGCCAACACACCATGATCAAGTTAACTGAAATCATTGCAGCACTTAAAATTAGAAACATTGTCATTTTCCAACATGTCAGCCAGCAGCGCAATACTGTCGCTTACATGTTTTCCTTGAGCGGTTCAGTGTCTTGCCATTATGGCAAAACACTAAAGTTACACTCTAAAGTTCTACTAGAAAACAAAACCAGATACTTTAAAGCATCTCACTGCTATAAATAACTCACTTCTGATATCCATCCTGACATACCTGTCAGCCTCTTAGTGCAAGAAATCTGGACAAAGCCCAACGTAATTAGGGGACAAGCAGTACAAAAACGGAGACACTTCTCTTATAAATTAGAAATATCGCTCATATAAACTTAAAAATATCGCTCATATAAACTTGGAAATACTGCTAGAACAACAGGATCTGTATTGGCACACAGTTTCTCAAGGTTATTATTACTTTCAGAGACATACTAGGGACAAAGCACAAAAATAGAGACACTAAATATTGCTCTTATAAACTTAGAAAGTTGCTAGAACAGGATCTGTTATGGCATACAGGTTCTCAAGGCTAGGGAAATACTTGCAGAGATAACACTGCAGCTACATTTATAAAACACTTACCTCTGCCTATGTAAGCAGCACCAGCAGCTGTCTACACACACACACAAACACACACACACACACACACACACACACACACACCACGAATAATCCAAAATGATGATCAGCCCCAGTTGTCCAGCAGGCAGCAACACAAAACCTCAGCCTTCTAGTGACTGTCTGACCGACCTTGATGCACCAAATCAAGGTCCATGAAGTCCCTTCAGCTCGCTGGCTCCTGTCCTGGCTTCTAAGTACAAGTCCCAAAGTCTTCAATCCGCAGCAACTCCTTTTCCTGGTCTTCTCCATTGGTTATAGTAAAAATCACTGGTTCCTGGAAGCCTTTTTCAAGCCATTATTTTGGTGTGAAAAGTATTCCCGGAACATGATTGGCCTGCATTGGGGAGCTCTCACTGGCTCCTATCCTCCTGAGACTCATTGGCTCATATACCGTGTTTCCGACTGGCTGTAAATGCAGTGTATGAGCCAATCAAAAACTGTAGAGCACAGCCAACGCTGTGTAATGTGGAAGGGCAGCAGAGCTATGCACTGGTTTGTATACCACGATGCCGACTGGCAGTAATTGTAGTATACAAACCAATAAGAATGCATGTAGTGGAGCTACAGCTATTCAATGCGGAACAGCGCAACAGTGGCTTCACTCATCATTAAATGTGGAGAGTTCTGCATAATCCGGAGCACTTAGATGCTCAGGGCTCACCTGTCTATGTTTGTTGCATTTGCCAAAAATAGCTGGGGTATCATGAGACACAATATAGCATTACATTACAGTTTTCCAACAACTGAAGATGACCAACCTATTTAATTGTTCCCTTTAAGAGTAAACATTCTAACTTCCCTTCCATAACTCTTCCCCCCACTACTCACGGAGTATGGCTGGATCTCTCTACATGAAGTACTTTTAAATTTGCAGGTAGTAGTTTGTCTTCTCCCTCTGCCTTCTCCTGGGTGATTCTTCTTCATGACAATGTCTTCATATACCACTAACATGATCTGGTACACCCATATCAGCTCCCCTCCTCCCCCACATCTTTACTATCCTCTAACATTTCCCCCTCCTTTCTGGTAGCTTTCTTGTGATTTTCTTCCGATAGTTTGATGTTCTTCTCCTTGTAGGTTCTCCATAAATGCACACTGTACTTGGTGTGGCCTGACTATTATTTGGTACAGTCCATGTGATACCTCTTTGGTTCTGGAGTCTATCTCACTGAAGATGTATTCCAGCATTCTGTTTGTTGCTATCAATGTCCTCTCATTCTACTCCTGAAGGAGAGCCTATCCAGGTATGATCAACACTCCTAAATGCATTACCTGCGTTGCTGTCATCACCTACACACGACCTAGTTAATGCTTCACAGCATGATTGCTGTGGCACAGGTGAAGTGCTATGCACTTACCTGCACTGAACCTCAGCTGCCAGCTTTCTACACACTCAAACAGCCATTGCAAAGGCTTCCTTTCTCTTTTCCCAGCCCCCCCTCCACTGATGCACATATCAGTGTGCTGACAGTGAAGACACAGATCTTGTTTTCTTTAGTTTCAAATGTACTACCAAAAAATACATTAAAGAACACTGGACCCTGTTTTAATCAGTTATTCATCCCACTCTTCACATCATCATCCTTACCAAAGCCCTCTGTGTCCTACCCTGCAACCATGATGTTATTCACATCACACAACAACCAAGCCCTACGGTTTTGCTAGTAGCTACCTGTGTGGGACAACGTACATGTCCTTGTGAAGTTCAGTAGGCAATGTCCACTAGTACTCTTCTATAACCCACTTATAAAACTAGACCTGGCCTGTCTAACATTTTCTTCCAGTGATAAGCCTATGATCATCAGGAAGACTGCTGTCTTTTAGGAAATCAATTCGTCTTTTTTTCTACCTCTGCTGTTAGGCCTAAAGTTAACACATTTTTTTCTGAATACACCCAAATCCACAGTCTCCTTGATGGTCCAGTGGCAAACAAATGGAGTGTGTAGTGTCCAGGGTTCAATCCTCAAGACGTGGGTCAGAGTCTTCCTTTCCCATTCACTTGTTAATATAATACTAGGTTCATGGTTTATATTGCATTGAATGCTTGTGTGTTTAGTTTCTAGTTGAAAAGACAAACATCTGTTATGAGAAACCAGGTAACTAGCTGTCAGGAGACTCCTTGTTGGCCTAGTGGGAGTGACAATCATAAGGGTATGGGGGTCCTGTGAGTTTTCCTTTCCTGTTCAGTTGTAGCTTCTAGTAAATTACAATAATAAAGGCTAGAAGCTTTTCTCGTCAGTGCAGCTATTAAAACAGACAAAACCACGGTCAGCTAGAAGCTTGCTGTGCTGTTGGTCCATTTTACTTGCAACACTATACTACTGGGCCAATCAACAGAGCCAATCACAGCATTGTTAGAAGCTTTGGGTGTGAGGAGTTGTGTTATTAGCTCTAAAACTGAACCAATGAAACAGCACATAAGAGCTAGCAAAAGACAAATGTGAGTGGTGAAATGAACATCAAAAACTACACTAAAGTTTGAACACACTTACAGATGAGGATTGGCTGACAGATATGATGAGATGGAGAGGGAGAGGCCAAGAGTATACAGAAACTCAAACTGGGATTTAGACTTAACTAAGAACATAAAGTAAAATAAATAAACTTCTTCCTTAAACTAGCCAACTTACACTTCTCTCCATCCATCATATCTTGGTTTAACAGCTATCTCTCTGATAGACTCCAATCAGTCAAATGTCTTTCAGCTTTCTCCCCTCTTCTTCCTGTTAAAACGGGTGTTCCACAAGGCTCCATCCTTGGGCCACTTCTTTTTAACATCTTTACCAACCTTCTCTACTCTTCCTGTCCTGGATCCTCACTGATACAATATGCAGATGATCCTACACTTATCACTATTGCTGAATCACCAACTCAACTAAAATCAAACACACAGTCCTCTTTTAACTCTGTAGAAAACTGGCTATCTGAAAACCAACTTATCCTAAATCCAAAGAAAATAAAATTACTACTCTTTCTCCCTAAAAACCTTAACCGCATAAAGTCTTCCTTCTCTATACTGTCTCAAAATAATACTCAAATACAGGTGGACACCAGTACAAAACTCTTAGGTGTTACTATTGATGATAGACTGATTTACACGTCAATAACTGTATCCGAAAAACACATCTCAAGCTAGGTCTCCTCTATAGAAACAAAAATATCTTACCAAAACAGCAAAACTAACCCTTTCAAATGCCTATCTCTTACCCACTTTAATTTAAAGCTACCAAATTCTCACCAGCCTCAACACTGGACTACTAAACAAGTTAGAAACAACTTATAACAGGATTGCCAGATTTGCTGCCCAAAATTCTTACAAGTCCCATCACTGTCTCTCACTAAAAGAACTAAACTGGCTAGAATTATCTAACCTGCTTCAGTATAATCAGTTTCTGATTATTCATTCCATTCTCTACAAACCCTCTTTCTGTCCAACTATCTCATCTGTAATCTGTCATTACCTACCCACTAGATTACTCTGCAGTTCTGAACAAGGCCTACTAAAAATCTACAAACCAAGGACCAAAATGGGTCACCTAGTCTATAGCTTTAACCCTTCCAAGGCCTGGAATAGCCTACCACTAGATATAAGATCCCTTGAACATCCCAATCAATTCAAAACCACTACAAAAAAAATATCTTCATGAAAAATGGACTTGCCAGTGTAATTATCCCCCGGAAACACTCCCCTATAACCTTCTATTTCTCTTCTCTCTTCCTTCCCTTCAATAAACAAACTTATTACTGTATCTTCTTCTCTTGGTACATCACTGTACAAATATAACTAGTAAAATATTTCAGCTATGTAGCTATTGCATTATGTATATAATATATAATTATGAATGCATCCCTCTGATGAATGCATGTCTATGTATTTCACTTGCCACAGTTTAATGTATGACACGGTAATGCAATAATGTGTGGTACTGATGACTGCAATGTGTGGCAATGTAATGCAGTAATCTGTGGTGATAATGAATGCATTTCTATATGAATTCAATATACACAATTTCTATTTTCTGTTGGAGCTTTTCTCCTCGGGCCTACGCTGAAAATGGGCATTTGTAGCCCAGTCGGACAAACCCGGACAACAAATATAAAATAAATAAATAAAAACATAACGGAAGTGAAAGGACCAGAAAGTCTGATCAGTATAGGAAAAATTAGTAAAATGAACAAAGTGCATCTTTAAACACTTCTTATGCATTTTAAAGACTAACACAGCAGACTCTGACAGTGTTGTTTCTGTTTGTAATAAACACATGCATGCTTGGACAATAAGATAATTGAAATCTTTCACTGTGTCTGTGTTCATCTGCCTACTGCTTCAGTTATATCACTTTTATCTCTCTGGTAAGGTGCAGACACCCCTGCCATGGAAAGAATTAAATGCTCAGACATGAAGAAAAGGAAGACAAAGAAAGAGAAGCAGCTTTTTATTTTACTTATCTTTTTTTTTGTTGGTTTGTTTTCTGGGAAAGTCCATTGGGGCACAAGGCCCGGGAAAAAAGCTTCATACACATTAAGTTAAAAAAACAATACATTCTACTGTGAGCGACTTGTAGTTGAGACAGGATCGAGGCAGTAGGTTTGATCTAGCCAGCTGAGTTGCTTAAGGATAATCCAGTGATGGAAAAGTAAACTTTACTGAATGTGAATTTAGCTATATTATTTTAACACTGCTCAAGTTTGTTCTTGCGAGAGGCCTGGAGGTTGCTGACAAATGATGAAGAATAAAGGAGTATGGGAAGAAGTGAGGGGGCAAGGGGCGTCCTGTTAATTTCACTGCATTTTTAACTGTACGAGACCCAGTTTAGGGCTGCAGACTACTTCAATTATTGTATTGTTGGAGAAGTTTGTTTTGAAAACAGTATTGAACTAAAGGTTGAAAAGGACTAGTTTTCTCTTTTTTTGGTTTCAGGATTAGGATGGATTTGGCCAGCTAAGTTTCGATGGAGGTGAAGGAGTCCTATGAGAGTTGTAGAAGCTGAGTGATTAAGACTATAATTTATGTATTTGACATTTGTTTGCTGGGAAAATTTGACTGGACCAGAAAGTACCCATTTTCAGCTGAGGGCCAGGGAGAAAAACTATAATCACAGTATTTAAAAATAAAGTACAGATATTTTCAATCACAAAGCATCATGTTACATTACTACACAGCAAGTACTGATATTTTCAATGAAAAATTATCATATTACAGTATAAACATGAGTGAACAACATCTGCAATGAGAAAAACATAGAAAATACATTTCAGAGTGTAATGAAAAAATAACAAGTTGGAGAACATGTGAGGATAAACTCAATAGTCATTATTTGTTACATAGATTAGTATGTGATAAATGAGACATTACACAATTCTAATAAGATATTTAAAGAGATCAGAGATTACATGAATAGAGACATTGAGTGATGTCTTAGTAGGAGACCTGGTGTTTATATTATGGTTATAGAAGGAAGAAGGATCTACAGAAGGGGATTATAAGAAGAGTGCAGGGTGGGGTGTCTTCAGGTAGCTTAGGTGGGTCTATTTCAGAATAACGAAAGTGCATATTCATGACTACATAAAAGTCGACACAATATGTAAAACCTGTAAATAGCGAACAGCCACATAATCAAATTCTTTCCTAGTGAAAAAATTCACATGGCCGTTCGGAAAAAAAAAATTAAAAAACGCTATCAGGTGGGGGGCTGTGCCCCCACACCCTCTCCAACTAAATATACCAACTCCGAGATCACACTACAGTGAAGGAAAGGGCAACTCTGTGTAGTTGGCCAACTACCTCCTTGCCCTGTGACATATTCACTGAATCGCTTAAATGTGGTTCGATGAATATGTGTCGCTCTTTACTTGTCCGCTCAGAAGCTGTTTCGTGCTTCTGATATAGACCCGCTTAGGCGAGTAAGGAGAAAAGAGGTAGAGGAAAGATCTGCAGAGATGAAAAGGTAAGGCAGTGGGGAAAACAAAAAGGAGTGGCGTAGGAGGCTTGAGAGGGTTGTGAAGTGTGATTTAGGTCGAAGGGGTGAGTGAAATATAGTAAGTAAGTTCAGCCAGAACTGGCAGAGGAGCAGGTCCAGGACTTGAGGTATTCTTTTAGGGAGCATTTAAAGGTGGGTAGATTACAAATCGTTCTGGTGGTTAGAGGTAAGAAGTTCCATTTTTTTTGTTATTGAGTTTGAGTATAGACATTGTCCAGGGGATTTATGTGGTTTATGTATGGTGAGAAGTTGTTTGTCTTTCTATCCAAGAGTTCTTTTTGGAAAATACATGTTAATTAAAGGGGTAAGAGCTGGGCAACTACTGGTTCGTCTATTGTTTTATGTATTGTTATAAGCTGAATGTAGGAGAGGTGGAGGGGAGAGCTCCAGCCAGCTAAAGGTATGCAGACCTTTACAGTGATGGGTAAAGGAGGATGAATTGGTAGCAAACTGGGCAATTTTGTTGTAGCAGCTTTCAAGTTTTTTTTTTTGTTTTGTTTTTTTTTTTAACGAATGATTGTAAATTAGTTAGAATTGGTGCTCCATGGAGTAGGGAGGCAAAAGGTAGGTTTTGGCTACAGTAATTTTTGCAGGTGTCCTCCAAAAATGTTTGTTTCTGTATAGCATACCTAGTTTCTGGTTTGTTTTCTTGATATTGCTTTGAATGTGGAGTTCAAATTTAAGATCATCATCTATTATGAGTTCTTATAGTTTGGTATGGTGGACCAACACGACTGCAGTGCCATTTGCTGAAAAGATTCTGAAAGGTGCTACATTAGGGGTGCCAGTTTTGGGGGGTTGAATAAGAGTTGTGCCATTGTAGGGCAGGTTCCAATAGAGATGACAGCTTGTTGAGTGATTTCTTGGAGGTGAGTTAAGCTGTTTGAAGAGCAGAAGATGACAGTCATCTGCATACAGAATCAAGGTGCCTTCACAAGAAGATGAATGTAGCTTATTGACAAAAACATTGAACAGTAGAGGGCCAAGGATGGATCCTTGTGGGACTCCTGTGGAAGTGGGAAGATAGGCCGAGATGGATCCTTGCCATTTTACATCTTGTTCCCTGTTAGCAAGGTAGCTAGAAAACCACTGAATGGATGGAGATGCTAGACCCAGGGTGGAAAGTTGACTGAAGAGTTTACTGTGACAGATCATGTCAAAGGCTTTTCATAGATCTAGAAATACTGCAGATACAAGTTTATTAGCATTGCGAGCATTACTGCTAGCATCTATAAATGATAGTAATGTAGTAGAGGTGCTGTCTGGCCAAAATCCAGGTTGCATACTGGTGATTAGCTTATGTTTTGTAAGAGACAGTGGAGAAATTGTTGATGGATACATCTTCAGGATTTTAGAAAGGGAAGACAAGATGACTATGGGATGGAAATTTATAATGTCAGTGGAATTACCTCCTTTATGCAATAGGTAATGTGTGCCATTTTCTACAAGTTAGGGACATAGCATTCTGTTATTGATCTATTAATAAGAATGTTGAATGGGTACGGTACTGCATATGCAGCTAGATTTAGGTATTCTGTGGGAAGGTTGTCGACTGAGGAGGAACAAGGTTTTAGTTTACATAAAAATTGTTTTATGAGAGTTATAGAAACTGGCTGAAAGGTAAAGGGGTTGGAATAGTCTGCATGTCTATTGGACAGGTTGTAGATAGGCGAGTTTTGTGAAGGAAACGTGGTAAGGACCAAGGTAGGGGAAGTTGGCTGTGTGAAAGGGGGTGTGCTAGGTGAGTTTGAGGTCAAGTTGGTTATGCATTCTGTAAAGCATGTATTAACTTAGGTAGCTGTTTGAAGAGGGGGAATGTCTGGGTATGGATATGGGCTGGGATACGTTTTTGCACCTGGCCTTGTGATGTCCCTCCTCTGGGTCAGTAGTCAAGGAGCCTCAATTCTCACTGGTGAGGGAAGATCACTTGGATCAAAAATAGATACACACAGTATTTCCAGATGTAGCTCTCTCTGCACCAAGCACAATTTCCCTTAAGAGCACACAAGGAACACACTCTAGTCCTGGGGCTGGGTATTCCTCTCTCTCACCAGGCCGCAAATAAGACTCAGCACTGACCACAGCTTAGAGGCAAGTCCTCAGCCAAGTGTTCCAAGACAAGTCCTCCACCACCCTCTCTGTGAAACCAGTGTTCTGTGTCTCTGCTCCAAGTAGCTGATGCACACACACTGAGATTTGATTTTCACAGACAGACACACACACATATACCTGGGAAAGGCTGACACAGATTTATCAGCTATGGCCCCTCAGTCCAGACTATAAGGAAGATAGTGACACCAGAACACTCCAAAGCCAAACTAATATAAGATAGGAAGAAGGGAGACTTCTTTGGAATACCCCTAAGCAGTGGCGGCTGGTGACTTCAAATCAAAGGGGGGCTGCAGGAGATAGCCGAATGGGTGGGGTTAATGGGAAGGGGTGCTGACAACTAGAAAGGGGAGGAGCTATGCTCAAAACCACAAAAACTAAACAATAATTAAATATGCTGCCCTGGGTGCCAAACCCTCATTATGAGAGTCCAATCAAGACAAATGAAGTGTAAAAGAATAAAAATATTTCAATGCATTGGCTGCTTGACAGCTTACTTAATATCTAGATGGAAACAAAAGGTTGTGAGGCATGAAAAAATAAATTACTTTTTAAATACATTACTGGAATGCCAGTCAAAATCAAGTATAAGAAAAACAAGCAGCACTCAACTCAAACCACTTCTCCTTGCACTGCAGTTCTAATTATAATTTATATTCAGCTTTATTAAAGTACCAAGTAACATGCTGAAAGTAGCAATCTCTGTGATGCCCTCACTTGTAAAAATGTTTTTTATCCAAAAAAGACCTGCTGCCTGACAACTATCTACTTGTTTCATGGGGAAAACATGATCAAAGTAAAAAATGAAAAGCAAACAAGCTCAAGATACATTGCTTAAAGGATTACTGTACAGGTTATGGACCACACGTGAATGGCATTCTGTTTAGTTTACGGGTAAAGCCCTCAGAGATCACTGGAAGTCTCCAACAAGTGTAATGAGCTTCTTAAAATAATGTAATACTGTCCTTTATTACAAATACTGTCATATGCATTTCAATACCCAATGCTTATACATTATCTAGTTAAGTATTCATTGCATGGCAACAACAGAAAGGCTTCAATGTTGGCAATTCTTTAACAGTATGCTTATTAAAGCTTACTTGCATGTTATGATCTCAGACAAGCTTACCTGATGGTCATTAAAGCATTGCTACTTACAGAGCAACAGGCACTTTCTGAGTAATAAGCATAAATCAACTGTACAAAAATATGACAGAAACCAGACCATTCTGCAAAATCAAGAACAGATGAAAAGCCACTGTAGTACTTGTGTCTACCTTGGATGGGGGATACCCTGCACATTTACACTGCATGGGGGGATACCCTGCACATTCACACTGCACAACTGCTCCTTGCCTTGCTTGGACACATCCAGAGTCACTACATGGGGGAGTGGGGTGCAACAAGTATGTCACAATTTGAAATGTCTCTGGCTGTCTGATGGCCCCGACACATTTGTCATACCTCACCATCAGAGCAAAGCCATACATAGAAGTGGGACAAAAGCCCAAAAATAAGGACAATTTTTAAATATTGCTCTTATAAACTTAGAAAGATAACAGAATAGTAGGTCTTGTATTAGTATATGTTTCCTGAAGGATATGGAATCTGAAACTCAAATGTCTGTCATTATTTTCTAACGTCAGTCTTTAATGATTTACCACTAATTTGCCAAAAAAGCAATTTTATGAAAAATGCACCAAAAATGTGATGCAAAAATATAAAATAGCCACACAATACAGCTGGGAACCTGTCAAAGAAGGGACATTTTTTAATAATATTACTGCTAACTTGAGCAGCTCACAAAATAAAAGAATCTACATGCATTTCTGAAATAAAAGTAATCTATAACTCTGATTATTACAGTTATTTCTAAATTGTAAACCCTCCATGTTTTCTTCCAAAATTGCTATTTTTACGGAGGAATTATTAGGGGAAGAGCAACATTTTGAGCCAAATTCGGGGACAGTTGAGAGGTTTGGCTATGCCTAATTCTATAAAGCAATTTATTTGTATGCACCTCTCAACCTGTTAATGCAATAAATCTGGACAAGGCCAAATATATTGGGGGAACATAAACAGTACTAAAAATTGCTCTTGTATAAACTGAGACAGTTGACAGAACAGGTCTTACTTCAGCATGCATTTTTCTGATGGTTATGAAGTCTGAAACTCAGTGTCATTAGTGACTTAATTCCTAAATGATTTTCCAGAAAACCACAAATATTATGAGGAACAAACCAAAAATAAGAAGCAAAAATCTATTCATTCTGTGAAAATCTGGACAGTTGGGAGGTATAGTTCAGCTGGGGCTGTCTTTGAGTTTGCCGCCCTTCCCCCTCACAAAATCATGGTCGAATGGAGGGCCCCCTCCTGCAGCCATTCCAATGATCCATTACTTGGCTATATCACTCCATTTACCATAAACACTAATGTGCATACTGCTTTACTTCTATGATGATCTGGATTTCATTTGAAAGTTTTATCTTGCATTTTACAGCACAAACACTAAGATATCTGCTAAACAAAGCAACGCAGTCTCACAATGAAAACAGGCTTAGCATTAAAAACCTCTCTGCCCTTGAAACGCACACTCAATGAAACAGCATTGAAACCCACATTCAAAGAAAATACATTTTGCCAGTGGCAGATAAAGATTAACTTTGGGCTGTTTTCAAATCATAGGCCCCTTGCACATGAAACATACATGTGCTCTTTGATACACCTTCCTGATTCTACTAAAATATATTCATTGTACAATACAGTACAGTTGTTAGACGGCATTTTAAATTTATTGTTTTGAACATTTTTCCAGTAAACAATGAAACAAAATGCATGCACCAATGACAAAACTACCCAATTCAGAACATTTCCATCATAAAAGTCTACTCAACCTTCTACAGTCCACCAGTATCAGTAAATATGCACAATCTCTGAAGTAGTAAAAGTCATCTAAATAATTCCACATTAAAGAAATCTGTAACAATGAAGAGGTTGCTGCTAGCAAACAACTTTATATGTCACTGTTTATTCATCTACAAATAAAGTGCCTGTTGCCCTTGAGGAATAAATTGCCTATGTTGCATGCATTAAAAAAAAAAAAAAAAAAAAAGCTAGTAATATCGCAATAGGGACTCTATGGCAAACAGATAACAGGTTCATAGTTACTACTCTAGGTATCTTTGCCGAAAAGACTGCAGCATCCACCCACTTTACAACACAGTACAGTATCAGCAATGCATCTATCTACTGTGGAAGTAGAACCCACAGCCTTATGCATCAAAAGCAAGTACACTACCTGTTGTGCTATTAATGCAAGCAGACTCAGAATAAGCAGCACTAAAGTTTTGTTCCCCTGCAGCTCTCAACTCCTTGTAAAATCTACTCGACACGCAGTTGTATCTCTGAACTTTGCAGCACAAGAAATCTGGAAAAAGCCAAAATTTATTTGGGGGGGGGACAACCAGGGACACATTTTAAACATTGCTTGCATAATGTTGGAAAGTTGCTAGAATAAAATGCTGTGTTACCACCATACATTTCACTGCCACGTCTTTAACCCAGGGGACCCTGTGCAAAACAGTCAGAGAAACATACCACTATGCCAAATCAGCTGTTTTGTAAAAGAGAGGAAGGCAAACTTAAATGGCTACCATTTAGTGAATTCAGTTCTCAGCATAGCTGTCAACCTCTTGGCACAAAACACCTGAACAAAGCCAATAATGGGGGGAATACAGTACCCAAACATTCAGTGAATTCAGTTCTCACTACAGCTCTCAACCTCTTAGCAAAAAACATGTGGACAAAGCCAGTAATGGGGAGGGAATACAGCCCCCAAACATTCAATGAATACAGTTCTCACCATAGATAACTCTCAACCTTAGCACAAATACCTGGACAAAGCCAATAATGGGGAAATACAGTCCCAAAAATAGGGACAAATTTCAAATATCCATGTTATAAACTTAGACAACTGCTAGAACAATTTTGTGTTACCATGTACTTTCTGAAGAATATGAAGTCTGAAATTCAAATGCCTATTTTTTTCACTTTTAACCAGGAAACTAGTCTGACTTGGAACAAAAGACAATTTTCAGCAGAGTAGAGAGAAATGCCAATCACATCTTTGCAAGTAAAGAGAACATGCAGACACCACACAGAAGGCACCCCAGCCAAGAATCAAACCAGAGAACCTGTAGCAGTTAGGCAACAATGCTACCAGTGCACCATTACACTACAGACTTTGCAAGGAAAAATTTAGATACAGAAACCACAGATTTTATGAGGAACAGAACAAATATGAGGCAAAACTCTGCAAGTTTTTTTTAGAAATGGTGGTGGATAGGGAATTCAGGTCCTTGCCACCTGCATCCAAGGTACAGGGTTCAAGCCTGCGTCTCTAGCCACCAGTATATAGTAACTGGGGCATTTTACACACACACACGCACACACACACACACACACACACACACACACACACACACACCAAAACGACCAACCTGCAACACCAGCAGCAAAATGACCTAACCTCCAGTCAGGAAGCAACTCACTTACCTGATACCACCCGAGCAATCCAGCGACCTGAAGCAGCAAAATCCACCCGTGACACGAGCAATCCAGCCAGCGACCAAAACCTGCTACACCTACCTCCTGAATGAGCCCACGCAACGAAAGTCCCACGAGAGCAGCTCATCTCTCTCAGTCCTGATTGGATCTGCCTGCAGCCAAAGCAGTCCGGACCTCCTCTTCTGTGCGGTCGTCCCCGCACTGATTCCTGGGTGCATTTGCAGCAATGATTGCTGGGTACCTGTGTTTCTCTATCCGGACTGCAGTCTAGATTTTTTTTTCTCTTTGTTTTTTAGTTTTACAGATTTTTCTTTTTTTTTTTAAGGTGGGAGGGCTGCAGTCCAATACCACGAGCCGCCCCTGCCCCTAAGGGGAATTAAAAGTCTAACTCAATATACAAGCTGTTTTATAAGAAAACGGTTACATTTGGATCATGGAAGACTGGGGAAAGGGCAAATCAAAGGTATGGGAACGTATATTTTCATTAGTAGGGCAGTTAGCACATGGAACACAGTTCCAGACAAAGTTACTTATTAAAAACTGTTGAGAAAAATCATATCTATTTAAATGTGCTATCTTGCATAGAACACTAAATCAAGTCAACCTATTTCAGGTTCTGACCCATAAATCACCAACAACAAAATAATTACACAAATATAAATAAAGTTTAAAGCAAAGAAGAAAATACAGCAGGCTTACAAATCAACAATGTAACAAATAAAAACTAATCAATAACAGTAGAATGAAAAGGAAGCCAATCTGGTTGTCCCCTGCAATAAACAAACTGTACAACAGAAGGAAGAAACTGCTCCAAAAGAGAGTAAAATCCCATGAGTGGAAGAGCTCCCTGGTCAGTCTCAGTAAGAAGCTGCGATCCCTCATAAAATCCTCCAAAGCTAGTTACGAAAATGAAATTGCCACTGAATCTAAAGACAACCACAAAGCATTCTACAGCTATGTCAAGAATCTCAATGGCAACACTCAGATCTGCTCTGAGTTACAGCACAATGGCACTAAATATACAGACACAACTGATATTGCCAACATCCTGGCAGATAGGTTCAGTGCTAACTTTACCCCCCTCTCACCCACTAAAGGGCCCATCTCTATACCAGAAGAATGCAAAGTTCCTGTAATCACGGCTGCACAGGTAAAAACCACACTCTCTAAAGCCAAGAACACAGCATCCACGGGACCAGACAGCATCCCAGGCTGCATTCTACATGAACTACAGAACGAACTGGCACCCCACCTAAGTACCATGTTCAATAATAGCCTCACCTCAGGCTTTGTGCCCACTGAATGGCACACAGTGACGGCTATTCCAATCCACAAAGGGGGAGCCACCATGGACCCTTGGAACTACCACCCCATTAGCCTGACAAGCCTGGTCTGCAAGGCCATGGAACGTATTATCATGGAACTTATAAACAAAGACATTGGTAATCTCCAAACTCTGGACCCCACCCAGTTCGGGTCTGTAAAAGGCAGATCATGTCTCCTAAACCTGATAGACTTCTTTGAAGCAGTCACCAAAGCCGTAGATGAGGGTAAGGTAGTTCACACAGCCTATCTAGATCTTGCCAAGGCTTTCAACACCATCCCCCATTCTGGAATTATAGATAAACTCACTAAACTAGGTATAAATCCCTATGTCACAAGATGGGATGCCAACTGGCTCACTAACAGAACCCACACTGTGAAAGTAGCAGACTCCAAATCAGACTTCAGACCAGTGACAAGTGGAGTACCACAGGGTTCAGTCCTGGGTCCTCTCCTGTTTGCTATCTACTTCTCTGAAGTACAGGCTAACACAGAAGGTCTATGGCTAATGAAGTTCTCAGATGACTGCAAACTAGGAGCCATAATCGAAACTCCTAACGATGTGGACATCCTACAAAAGGGCCTCACTGAGACAGATGCCTGGTGTCAAAGCCATGGCCTCAAGCTCAATCCTAAAAAGTGTATTGTCATCCCCTTTGGTAAAAGCTCTGTACCCACGAACTACAACATAGGCGGTAGTATACTTAACGCCAAAAGTGTGATGAGACCTTGGGACACAGGTGGACAGTAGTCTCTCCTTTGATAATCACATCGCCACAGTAGTCAGGAAATCCTTCTATGTGGCAAACCTCATCAAAAAAGGTTTCTCATCCAGAAAAAAAGAGGTAATTGTTCCCCTCTAGTCATCACTCATTAGACCCACTTATAGAGTACAATGCCTCTTTTGGTATATACCTCACAAGACATCTACAAAAAATGAAAAGGCAGCAGAAATACCTCACAAAGAGAATTACTGGCCTCACACAAATACCCTACGCACACCGTCTCAAAAAACTCCAGCTCGCATATCGCCTATTCAGAGGTGATCTCTGACCTAACATACAAAGCTATGTCAAACCCAGAGCTGTTGAACATGTTCCACTTAAAGAAATCCCAATCCCTCCGAGCTACACGCTCTAGGGACCTAAACCTTGTCACCACAATAAACAGAACATGCTGGAGGGATAGATTCCTGTCCCAGAGACTTCCTATACTCTGGAATAAACTACCTATCTATATCAAACAAAGCTCCTCATTAGCACTCTTCAAGAAAAATCTTTACGATTGGATGGGAAATAGGAAATTCACCCCGGGGATCACTTCTGTGGCTCTGCTCGACAGTGGCACAGGAAAATAATTTTCTTGGGTGGCAAAAGCCAGGGTACCTTTTTGGCTGGGCTTGTATAGGCCCTAGGGCCGATAGCCTAGTACCTACCTATGAATAGAAGGTCAATATTATTTATATGACACTGATAAACATACGCAGAGCAGATAAAGGGAAAATTTAGCCAAGTGAGAGAAGTGGAAGTTTATTGTTAAACAGACTCTAAATCTCCTCTACAAAACTTTAGCAATGAGTAGACTCGGTGGGGAATTAATCTACACAGAAAGTCTGCTATTGTCATAATTTATGAAAAGATGGCTCAACTTACACCTAATGTTCACATTATAGCAAACCTTTATGACATGAGAGAATAAAACAGTGATATGACTTTTAATATGTATATATCCATGGCCTCTACTAAATGTTACACATCAGCCATGCACACGAGCCCTTAGTCTCCATATCAAGACAGAAAGGAGATGAGGCAATCCAGTACCATCCTGGAAGATGGGAGGAATTCTGCAATGACCTGTTCCATACTCCAGCATCATCCAATATCATTAATACAGTACATATATATATATATATATATATATATATATATATATATATATATATACACACACACATATATATATATATATATATATATATGGATCTACTGCATTCTAACGAATTAGCATTTTACCGAAACGTTAATCCGCGAATGCATTTACACGAAAGTGCGTTTCAACATAAATGCACTTTCGTGTAAATCCATAACAAAAAAAAAAAAAAAAAAAAAACTAAACACTTAAAAGCCCCCCTGCACCCCCCCCATGTGGGGGTCTGTGTCCCCCCACCCCCTACTTTAATATTCTCACTCCGAGATCGCACTACAGTGGGGAAAAAGGAATGTTCCCTCATCCCCACTGTACTACGATCTAAACAACAGTCTGCTTAGTTGTACGTTAACACTAAACGCTGATGTACAACTAAGTTAACATGCAAACTGCTTTTTTAACTATTGACTTAAGCGAAAGTGTGTTTTCGATAAAACGCACTTTTGCGTAAATGCAACAAGCAGTCAACTACCCTTTCATTTAAATAGTAAAGATTAAGACACCCTTGTCTCCACCAGGAAGCACCTTTAACCAGGGAGAAAAACTCCCGGCAACTCCTAGACATGAAGAAAGCAGACAATTGTAATGAATCTTCTTACCCACGTCCCATTGTAAGCCATCGGGCACCTGGTCTGCTAACTTAGGCCACCTCACAGATGGGAAGTCCTCTATACAAACAGACTGACAAAAAAATAGACACAGCCAACAACTAAATGCAGAGGAGCTGAGCTCTTAAAATATTCTAACAAACAACAAATGTAATACAAAGTAATATTTGCCATGGGAAAAGCGTAGCTTTTAACTTTCCCTTATATTGGCTCATTGTTTTGCACTGTTCCTCATAACATTTTTGATATTATGATAAATCACTGAGGAATACATTGGGTCAAAAACGCCATGTTAGAAGGTCATACTTCTTAGTCATTGGTAAACAAATGTGGACACAAAATCTGTTGTTTTATTAACTTTTTTAGTGAATTAGAATAAAATACTTAAAAAATGTCCTGTGGTTTCTTTTTCATTTATATAAATCTAAGATTGCATATGTCATAAGTGGTAATTTAAAAAAGATGTTTATTGAAAAAAAAATTTCCCTGAATTTGGGCCTTTGCCCTTCAGGAGTTTTCGCTTTGTCCTTGAATCTTCAGAAAAGACGTTGAAGGCCGTGCTTCAGAAAATCATGCAAAACGTCTAATTTTCCAGAGATCTCAAGTTAACAAAACAAGTACGCAACAGCAAACTAACAATGCTGAAAAGTAATTCCAGCATCTGGACTGGAACCCATCACAAGACTCTCGTGAAAAGGAACTACTTTTACGGATCGGAGACTAAATTTAAGCAAACTAAAATGCTCCTCAACAAAGTGCACTTTCTGATTAAAGCAGACATGACAAAAAAATCTTAAAACATATACAAAACAATAAGGATTATTGTGCATATGATAAACACTAAAAATAAAAACCTGGAGTGTTTATGCATTACAAAAATTAGGTAGTTGTGTGAGAACACTGTATGACAGAATGTGCTTGTGTGTCAGTGTGATAAAAAAAATGGCAGTTCCACAAAGTAATTTTCATATATATTCTCATTTTAACCACCGATTAGTGGAACAGTAGTGTATACTGCAGGAGTTTTTTAATGTTTTTTTTTTTTTTAAACCTCCTCAAAAGATCCACAAACTCTCCTACTTGTACCACAATCCACACATACATTATTTTAATGTAGGATGGAGCCTGGAGCCCCTCTAAAGGTAGGGGACAGGCTTATTTGTTCCCTGTTGCAAAGTTCTGCAGTAGCTGATACTAGGAAGCATAGGAATGCTACTGTCCATTCAAATTTTCCAGTCTGTAGCATACAACTGCAGCACTTCCTTGTTAGCCCCATTTTTGTAGGCAAGCCATCCACACTCCTGTATCTGTTACCAACCCCATGAGTCAAATCCCCGCCTCCACACCCGTTCCGTCAGCTGTTACTGACTACTCACTCCTGCCCTCCACTCGTAGTCCCTTTATCTTCCATGCTATCATGGGTCATTCAGCTCACACTCAGGGGTTCATCCTTCTAAGCCAAAAAGCCACGCCTAAGTACAAGTGTTAGTTTACTGGTACCCAAGTTAAGAGCGACAGAGAATGCTTTATGTTAAGTTCAATGTGCATCTAAGTCAAATGTCTGATACAGAAAACAGAATCCACAACAATCAAGCAAACAATATGTTGTCTTTGTCAATAATGGGGAAAGACTACACTGGGAGAACGAACATCCCTTGAGTCAAAAACTTAGTGACCGTGAAGTTATTAGTGGTGGTGGAAGTACAACATGGCCCTGCATTATGGTCGGTGAGACTCAGACAAACACACAAAATCATTTTTCTAGCTTTGCATTTTAATCAGTTATGCAGGGAAGTTGAAACTGTTTTTTTTTAAACTGCTTTTGCTAAGGATTACATTTGACAATATTTTGTTCAGTTTATTTAATTTCACTTCATTATGTTCCATCAATTTGTTGTTTTTTGTCTATCAGTTATATGGTTTCTTGTACTTACAAGA
>NC_056746.1:85797034-85894534 GCF_019279795.1 Protopterus annectens | reverse complement strand
TGAAGATATGCAGCAAACAAATTGGCTAAACAATCAGGGATGCACAATAAGGTGGAAATGGATCAGGAAAAGACAAGAAATCATAAAGAAAGACTGCAGTAGTGTGAGCTTCTGGAGGGAGAATTGCTTTAGGGAAGAGGATAGCAGAAATCCCATACTTGAGAATATGGTCCTGAAAACGTTTAACATTGATGTGGAGGTGGATACATCGGTGGAAGAGCATGGTGAGATGGGGAATGGTACATCGGTGGAAGAGCATGGTGAGATGGGGAATGGTACATCGGTGGAAGAGCATGGTGAGATGGGGAATGGTACATCGGTGGAAGAGCATGGTGAGATGGGGAATGGTACATCGGTGGAAGAGCATGGTGAGATGGGGAATGGTACATCGGTGGAAGAGCATGGTGAGATGGGGAATGGTACATCGGTGGAAGAGCATGGTGAGATGGGGAATGGTACATCGGTGGAAGAGCATGGTGAGATGGGGAATGGTACATCGGTGGAAGAGCATGGTGAGATGGGGAATGGTACATCGGTGGAAGAGCATGGTGAGATGGGGAATGGTACATCGGTGGAAGAGCATGGTGAGATGGGGAATGGTACATCGGTGAAAGAGCATGGTGAGATGGGGAATGGTACATCGGTGGAAGAGCATGGTGAGATGGGGAATGGTACATCGGTGGAAGAGCATGGTGAGATGGGGAATGGTACATCGGTGGAAGAGCATGGTGAGATGGGGAATGGTACATCGGTGGAAGAGCATGGTGAGATGGGGAATGGTACATCGGTGGAAGAGCATGGTGAGATGGGGAATGGTACATCGGTGGAAGAGCATGGTGAGATGGGGAATGGTACATCGGTGGAAGAGCATGGTGAGATGGGGAATGGTACATCGGTGGAAGAGCATGGTGAGATGGGGAATGGTACATCGGTGGAAGAGCATGGTGAGATGGGGAATGGTACATCGGTGGAAGAGCATGGTGAGATGGGGAATGGTACATCGGTGGAAGAGCATGGTGAGATGGGGAATGGTACATCGGTGGAAGAGCATGGTGAGATGGGGAATGGTACATCGGTGGAAGAGCATGGTGAGATGGGGAATGGTACATCGGTGGAAGAGCATGGTGAGATGGGGAATGGTACATCGGTGGAAGAGCATGGTGAGATGGGGAATGGTACATCGGTGGAAGAGCATGGTGAGATGGGGAATGGTACATCGGTGGAAGAGCATGGTGAGATGGGGAATGGAACTGTGGCAGCTGCATTTAGAATGCCAAGTAAAGAAGTGCAGAATGCAGAAACTCACAAAACTAAATATCACGCCCCGCCACTGAAGAGATTTGCTCCCAACATGATACAGTTTTGTTCATAAACAAATTCTAAGACGACTGCTATCCACTGATAAGAGTTTTTCCCCAAAGTGCTAATGACTATCTGGATGATTAATTTAAGAATTTTACATTGCCTTTATCATGGCTGGACAACTCATATTTACGTCAACTCTTATTTGGTTGACTTTTCATCTCTACAAATATGTGAAATCAGGTTTGCCCCCCCCCCCCCCTCAAACAAAACAAGTTCACTAAACATGCATCAACCAAATATAAATAAGGATTTATTTATTTACTTGTGAAAATTTGCATTTAGGAAGTACTTCATACCTTCCAGTTAAATTTTTTGCAGTTTATTTGAGAAGGTGTAGCTAGTGTTTATGTATGCTGAAAGCACTGTGCTTTGAAGAAGGTTACTCTGAAAAAATAAATAAATAAAAGGCAAGCCAAAACTAGACGGTCTTCCTTACAAGTTCATACACTATGGTTCATCTACATCTGTCCCAATTGTGCTAACAGCTGTGCCTTTCCTGAATGTCTCATTTATGCATCATCATAATAGTCCCCCCACCTGAAAAATGTTGCTCTGCTTTATTTATAACTTACAACATCTGAAGGTACTTGCATTCTCATAAGTAAAACATGGCGGATTCACTGTTTCACGTTTCTGATGTTTGTGTGCAGTTACTTCCTCTGCAGATGCTTCTGCCTCTCAGCTGAACTTCTACTTTTCATCCTCAACTCATCCCTGACCTACTTCGGCATGTCATTTAACTCGGCATTCATTATAAAGAGGCTAGTATGTTATAGGCCTCCATTACAATTTATGAAGAAAGGCCTTTTACATTTAGACAATAAAACTTCCAAAACTGGATGCAGTATTTCAGCAGATGTTCACAGAGACATGGTTTAAGTTTCAGTTAACTAGAATTTAGCTAGACAAATGAATACCATACAGGCTTTAGCATGTTGCTTTGCTGTGCACAGTTCTACAGCTCATACTTCTAAATTAATCTAACAATAGACAATTCCATCCCCCCTAAGGATACTGAATTGTAGCACAGGCCCATGTAGTGCTCACCAATTAGCAAGGTACTGCATAACATTTGGGCCCCCATGTTATCGAATAAACTGTGCTGCATTAGCTTCTCATTCTGTGGCCTCCCAAGTCCGATTGGTCAGTGTTATGTAGCAACGGTCCATGTCCATTAGCCATAAGATCAAACACAGATACAGAGTAAGCTCATAACAGTCATGAAGCATTTCTTTACACCAGTATATTCTGAACAGAGTGTCACATCCATTTATTTTTACAGCTGGGTTGAATGTTTTGACCATTATATTGCATCATAAACACTAAGCCTCCACAGAACCTATAGGCAAAGAAAAAGAAATAGTAGATCCTAAATGAAAAACCATCACTGGCAGTGTTATTAATAGAATCCACAACAGAAGCTGCATTAAAAAAGGAATAATTAGTAGAGCATTTAAAATGCTGCATGATAACTATAAGAATCAATAAGAGGAGGCTAAAAAAGGATTGGGAAGAGAGACCGGATACGCAATTCACAAAGAAACAATGGGAGGATATATGTATTTCTCCCAAATATGCAACAAAATATAGATTTAGGATTTTTTTTTAACCTGGAAATGTTTGCATAGATATTTCTATATCCCCAAGTAGACTACAGAGAATTTTTCATCAGGCATACAGCAAATGGAGGTATGAGAGGGGAAAAAAGAATTAAATGGGAACATACTTTCTGGAAGTGCGGTGGATTGGTGGACTTTAAGGATTACCTGCGGGATGCATTTTTAGAGATGCTGGGTTGGCAGATAGGTCTGATGAGGGAGATGGCTTTTCTGACCTATGATACAGAACTGGTATTGCCTAGGCATGGTATGACCTTGCTGTGTCTATTAATGGTGGCCGCCAAGAAAGCAATTACATAAAAAAATGGAAATAAACATCTAAACTTAACTGTACTAGAAGTAGCAAATATAGTAACAGTGATAAAAAAACTGCAACTGTGATTTTCAGGAAAGAGTAAGGAGCAGACTACATAGGAAAAAATGGGAATTGCGGGAACAATACATACAAGGGAGGAATGAGGTTTAAAAGATGGTAGGACTTAAATGAGCTATGTTGTTTTTGTGTCTTTCGGCTTATCCCGGTTAGGGGTCGCCACAGCGGAACTCCAGTCTGCTAATGTTTGGTAGAGGATTTTTACGTGTCGAGTTACCAGCCCTGACGCACAACCTTCAATGAAGGCACGCCCATTCACGTATGCCTCCACACAGAAGACGCTCTAGCTGAGAATCGAACGGGACAACGTCTTGCTGTGAGGCAACAACGCTACCGCAGCACCACTAATGTTTGAAAAAGATTGAGTAGATTTTAAGTGATTTATAAGGTTTGCAACTGGGAGTGTGTCACCATGGTTTGTGATGTAAAATGCTTACAACTAGGATTGTATCAGTGTGGTTGGTTTTCATCTGTATAAATGTATGATCGTATATGTAGTAAGTGATGGTTTAATAAAGATATTTCTTGTTTAAAAAAAGGCAGGAATTAATTAATTTATGTAATGTTGCTTAGGTTATATGATATATGGCAATATATGTGAAGTAAAATGTTTGTCATGTTATAGTATGATTACTTTTATATGAATGTAAATTTGCCTATGTCGCAAGTGATAATTCAATAAATGCGTTTGGGGAAAAACGCTTACACAAAACCTACCTGGTAATCATCAAACAAATAAGGAATTTTCTTTGTGATTAATCACTGGGAATGCCTTTTTCGTTAAATGGCTCTTAGCATGCCGTGGACAAGAAGGAATTACTAATAATCCAAGGCAACAACTGGTATTTGCACAGCTCATATACAAATGAAGACATTTGAAAAGCAAATACTTCTCTGAATCACAGCTTACAGATTCAAAACTAGTGGCATCCATGAATTGTCGCACTCAGATCTACAGCAGCTGATTTACACATTTTATTTAAATATCTGCACTTATTTGCCAATGGCCTAGAGCTCACCTTGCCTTATCATAAAAACTGACAAAAAGGTTGCTGTTTATACAGCAATGGTATGGTGAGATTGTTTTCTTTGCCACTTTAATTCACCGAGTACAGGGTCACAAAGCATGCATCATGAAACATGGCAAGAAATACTGGAAATAATCTAAGTTACAAGTTTACAAATGGTGCACACATCCTCTTGTTTTCGGTAGGTTTTAATACCCGATTCAAAACTTGCCCTTACAGTATTTCCTAAATGTGTTGGCAGCATTTGACACTGCATAGATTAATAAAACACAGTTTTCAAGGAATATCGGGGACGTTTACCTTATTATCAAACAAAAAGTGAATCTTAGTACACAGTGTATTACAAATTTGATCGCAGAGTATGAAATCCTTCATAATAACTTTTTTCATTTACTAACAATTAGCTTAATCATGCAACTTATAAGAATGTCTGCAAACAGCTTCACACAAAATTTACATGTACATTCCTTCAAATAACCTTCTGACTTTGGCAACTATTTCACAATGACAGAATCCAAAGCACTTTTAAAGTACTTCTGGCAAGGAATACAAGCACACTTTCAACTTTAGCAAACACTTTTTGTTTAATGAATGTTGCAAGTGAGGTACTGAAAACCTCTTCATAAAAAGGAATTCAGACTAACTAAAAAGAAACTATTTGTCATCTGAACTGAAAGACAAGTACTTTTCTCTACTAAACTACCCCCAACAGGTAATTAGCTTTCCCTTTCAAAGGCAATGGGATTCTTATGCAATGGCTGATGGTACAAGCTTCAGATGGAGTCTTGCTTCCTCAAGTGGTTACCAAGAAAGGTCCAAGAAAACTTTTGTGCTTTTATGTCCTTTAAGTACCAGCACATTGTCCTTATGCCTAGGTCTTAGGTGGATAAAGAACAATCACCAAAGCTTTGGTATACCGGCCAGAGTATTGTATCTTTGGCAAGATGCAGACTATTTGTCAGCATTATTGCAACAGTGAATTAATGATAAACATCAGCAAAATAACAGGTCTTTATATAATTTTCTACACTACCCTCCAAATATGCATTAAAGCCAAAACCAGGCATTATTTTACAGCCATACCATACAGAATACTGACCAGGTATGTAAACATAAGAACTTCATAAATGACAGCAAAGGTTCTGATCTGAACAATGCCCATTGCTAAAAGGAGCTGCCAGGCTTGGTGAAAAATGTAGGGTCTTCCATTTTAGAATTATCAGAAGATGCACATTTTCTGGGAATTCATTAACGCATTTGATGCATTAGAATATGACTTACTGATGTGCAAATTAATGCAACTACTTGGGGATCCACTAATAACTGTTGGAAGTGACAGTTACTGGACACAATCGCCATCTTAAAGATCATTAATATGAAATCCTCAAAAACAGGCTCTTATTAATGTTATAATTTGGGGTTCTAAACCTAGATCTCATCTAACTAAAATATTATTATTAGACTTTTCATGTTGTATGAATGCTTTCAGCATTAAATCTTCAGATGATGTAAAGACAAAGCACAGAGAATTTTGGAGTGTTTCTCCCCAGGACTCCACTGAAAATGGGTCTTCCCAATTAGATATTCCTGGTCAACAAATGCAGGATAACCAATAACAAGCAACAGTAATTATAGCAAGATATTAAGTAAATTACTACAAGACTATTTAGATGTATGGTAAAACTGGTCACTTCAGAAATGTCTGTTTTAATTCAGGTGTGATGCATGTTTTAAAAACAAATGTGAAAACTATAAAAAAAAAAAGTATTAGAAGGTTTAAAGGCTGTAATTGATGCAATTACATGTACATTTTTACCTACTGAATTAAGTTTCAGCAAGACATTTGTGGCAGTAAACATTAAGACTAACAGAACAATGCCTCACGGGTTTACAACAAGCTTGTATACAATTCAGCCATGTTGGAATTTATGCATAAGCTCATACTCATCTAGTGACTGACATTCTTCCAAGTGGAGAGGGAGTTCACACCACATGTGATAGAGATGGTGGTTAATGAATTTGTCCTTCTTGTAACTGCTGTTTAAGCCTGCCGATTGTGTTTACACGCATATTGCCTTCTGCCATACAATACATTCTAGATATAGTAGACAGAAAGGCACTGTTAAAGCAGGCAGTCCAATCAGGAAAAGTAACAGCGTTATTAAGATTATACAAGATACTGGTCAGACGACATATCTGCATCACATATACAGTATCCCAGAGTGAAAGAAGGCAATGATTTTTAAGAGAGAGAGTGCTTATATGGGCAAAGATAGCTTATTATTGAAGAGTTAACTTATAAATGCCTAGCCCTCAATGTCCTGTTTAGATATAGGACATAATTATTTTTTCCGTAAAACTTTGCTAGGCTTAGAAAAGGACCCCCCACCCCCACCCCACCCAGTCATTAGTCTAGTAACAGTCTATGAATCTGTAAGTCATACAAGTCACAAAGCTGATAAGTGGAATAAGAAAAAGATTCACTTAGTGACAGTGGCAAAAGTGGCCGGTCTATAACAGAGGTGACGGTTATATAATTATAGAAGGTGAAAACAAATGTGACAAAATTATTGTTAGTCTTCTGAATGATGTAGGATTCTAAATCTGACAGACAATTTATTTATTGCATTTGTTAACCAGGAAAGTCCACTGGGCCTAGAATGAACTAATTTTCAGTGGAGGCCCAGGGAGAAAAGCTCCACAATAATTACATACAATTAATGCAAATAAAATATTAATAACATAAGGATATCAAGCAGTGGAATTACAATCATAGTAAAATAGACTTAACAGGCGTACATACTAACAAACATTAGTGTAATATGTATCTGCAAGGATCATAGCAGGGCTAAGGAGAGAAAGAAGTAAAGCTAATAACGATTAGTTTACTGTAGTAAATTCTTGTTTTTATGTATATGTTGCTTTGAATATATTCTGTAAACCAGTTGTTGATTATGGTTTACAAAATAAGTAAACAATCTGTAGAACATGTGTAGCTTTTCTCCTCGGGCCTCTGCTGAAAAAGGGCTACTTAGCTCAGTCGGTCAAACCCAGTCAACAAATATAAAATAAAATAATAAATAAATAAGGCACATCTGAATGCTTAAAATACAGACTATAGGTGCTAAGCTACGAGACGTAACAGCATCATCCTTAAAATCAGTGAAAGTTAGGAAAGATTCATTTGATGCAACAGCCACAAGGTTTTAAAATGCAGTAAGTATTATTTTAGGAAGAGGATGTATAAAGCAGAAGTGAAAATGGCATGTATGTATTTTTTGCATTCCCTGTAGAATCATTTTCATCAGCATTTAAATACTTTGTCGTTGCTCCAGAGGTAGAAGTATATGTAAAAATGTGTCGAACAGTTGGTGAAAATCTATTTTAAAAACAAACTGTCAAGTTTACACAGATGCCTCAAGTGCACACATACTTTCAGTAATATTCAATATCTGTTTCACCTACAGAACAAAACCTTCAGCGGGACACACGTGGTGCATGTCATTTTTCACAACTGGGGATAAAATGCCTATTGTCAACTTAACACGGATGACAAAACCACTTTAGTTATTAAATGCAATTACAACACATTTATATTGAACTAGTTTACAAGTACTAATTACAACTAACCTTCAACGTCAGCCAGCATTTTAAAACAGACTTACTAGCAAAAAAATGTTTATCTGCTGCTTAGACAATCTGAGAAGACAAATCCAAGATGTCCCTTTCTCAAGGAAGACCCAAGCGCACTAGCAATATGCAAAGGACACAAAGATAAACACCCATAATTGTGTTCTTATGCTTGACTGTAATTTTAGCTTTTTTACTTTGTTTGGTTAGCCTCAGGACAAAAATAAAAGCAGCCTGTTCTTGGCTGATGCTATTCTGAAAGCACTCGTCTTCCTGCTTCATGCAGCCTCCCTAGCATGAAGGTTTCCCAGCCCCCCCCCCCCACACACACACACACACACTCACAAACAAGCCAGTCTTCTGAGCTGGTATGAAGAGGGAAAGAGGCGGGACCAACTTGGCTGTAATGTCATTCATTTATTCTGAAATAGGCTCTTCTGCTCGGTCCAAACTTTCCCCAATGTGCCAGACTGCACTGCTAGCAGAGGGCATGCAATGGATATTATTGAGGGAGTCGTCCTCACCTATCTGGCAAAATGGCCTGATATATTAACCAACAGCTTACATACCCCAGTCAATACCCCTGTCTACAGCTCATCTGTAATATAGTCCCAGCCCCTAGATATACCCCAGACAAGTCCCAGCCCCCCCTCTCTAAGACAGGTGAGCAAATAGCCCTCCTTTACGTAATCCTCTAGTGTACAGGATGGTAAATGCCCCCCATCATTTAGGCTGCAGTCAGGGCTTCATCCCTCTAGGCCATGCAGCTCACTATAAACATTTTCTTTATAACTGTCACTTAATAAACCCTTTCCCAAATGTCTTCAGCTCAGAGAGCTGCACGTGAACATTTTTACAGAATGCAGCATATTTCTCAAGCATGCACGGCAATTACATTTGAATTCAGATTATTTGCAGCTATAGACTTCAATATGTATCTTCATTTTTAATTGCAGATATATCCTATAATAGCTTTAGCATAATTTTTTTTCCACACTGATTCTGTTCAGAGATCCCCACTGGTCTTTGCTTGGAATATTTTTTTTGGCTAACTTTGTATACAAGAAAGAATAATTTCTCCTTAAATAAATTTTTTTGCATCTTTTTGATATCACTAGTGCTAAGAAAGAAACAGAGATAAAGAATCACCTGAATGACCTCTTTTACCATCACTATTTCTACAAGTCATACTGAGATTTGTCTCTCGCTCTTCCAGCTCCAAGCAGCGGTAGCATTTAAAGGGTCTTCAGTGCTGTGTTAGCACACAGTGGGAATACACAATTTTACTTTAGAAAATTCAGTTATTTGTATTACTGGCATCTTTCGGCACTTGACTATGAAGTCAGTGTTCCAAACAGCAGGACAGCGAAAGTGGGACATTGGCTCCCAGAAAGGGTCTGTGGGATACAAGTGGTTTTTCAATGATTCTGATGGGTATTCAAAGTTCTAATATAATGGGCAGTTAACAGATCAGCCTACACCTTATGATTTACTTCATTAGACCAAACAATAAATGTTGTCTGAATCAGAACATTTCTCGGAACATGTAGGCAGGTAGCTTTATCAATTTTAAAGCAGCTAGGTGGCTGGCAATACAGGATAACGAACGATAAACTCCAGGGGTAAGGTTTATGGAGGAAATGAAATACATGCAGGTTTGTGAAGTAACAGATGCAACACAGACAAAAAGTTCCAGAAAGAATCAAATGCCAGCCTTGTTGTGACATGGCATTATGGGAGACAACAACGGCACAGAATGGGTCTTGCAGAAGATCCAGGTTGTTGAAGGACTAGCATACAAGAAAAGATTGAAAACACACTGCAGACACCTTTCTTTCTCACTGCAAGACAAGTGATATGCAAATCTCAAACAGAGGTGAGCAGCTCAGGGTCGGATTAGTTTATTTAGTAGAGCAGCACAACTCCGATGCTCACACAACAATCAGGACTTGTACAGACAACAGTGCAAATCACTGCACATTGTAGTTATAATAAACCTGAGTCACACAGGGCTGCAACTAGAGTGTTCTTCCCACTTAACATGAAATAGCATCGTACTATGCATATGTACCAAGAGAGGATTAGTAGCCCCCCTCCCCTCACTGCTGGTTCCAACCTGCTGGAAATGAAGCCATTGCAGTGTGTAACACAGGCAGATTAACTAAAAGGAGGGAAACAATATGGTTCTGTTTAACAGCAGTTTCCTCTAACAGCACTTCCAGTCAAAATAAAATGCCTGCAAAGAAGAAGCCCTGAATTGGATTTAACACTGGGTGGGAGTGCACTCAAACAGTGGACACTGCCCCTACACTCTACATGGAAGAAAGAAAAGTGATACGTTTTCTGCATTATTTTGGACAGAAGTGCTGTTTAGGGTAGTGTACTACTACAAATTTGCTCTTAAGACTTCAGGGTGCAATTCTATTAGTCTGCTTTCTGACCTTAAATTCATAGTGTGTCTGTGTGTGCATGCATGTGTGTGTAAATGTATTTGTTAAGAACTAAACCAAAAGTAAAGTTGCTAGCTGGGATATTTTGCAGACGCCTTAATGGTGATGAATGTCAGCTGGGTTTAAAGACTCTGTGTTTCTAGAGTATAACCAGTCCACGTATGCTGTGTTGACAAGGCAATACAGATGGCTGACTTACATATCCACAGCTAGTGACATTAGGCTTTGTTGGCCCTGAATCTGTCCATAAAGACTTGAAAAGGAAAAAGTCATGGACATTCAGAAGCCATATAGCTGAAACACTCGATGCCCTTAATGGGTCATTTGCATATGTCCCATGGGCCTCTATTACAGGATGTTTAAGGTATCACACAGTGAAAACTCTAGCTTGGCTAGGTTTTTCTTGTAGTTTTTATAACATTCGTTAAGAGAATAAGTGAAATGGTCATTACCGGTACCCTTTTCAAGCAGGAAAGCAAAGACGACAATCAAACACAACATGTACAAAATAAACTAAAAGCAGCATTTAGAAAAGAGATACAATGAACAGATTGTAACAACTATTACCATGTAAAACATTAAGCTACTTAGGTCCAGCTATGTACACAGCAAAATATAGTAAAGAACAGATTAAAATTCAATTCAAACACAAAAACAGATATAAAAGTAGGAGGATTTAGCTTTCTAAGCTGAAGAACATTGGATATATAAATAGTAATTAATAGCATATATATAATTTTCTAACTGTAAAATTTGTTATACTATTATCATGACAATGTATTGTTGTAAACACCGTACAGACAAAGATAAACACACAGATGTTTATTACACAATGCCTTCTCATTAGTATTAAATGTGCAGGTTGATTGGTCAGCCCAGCCAGTGTGCCAATTGTAAACAGAGCACATTCCAACAGAAAAAAAGCCTGGCCGCTAAAGTGCCATTGAGTGGTCGGACATTTCTACTGATATATGCTATGGCGGGCAGACCAAATGCAAAAGTAGTCAGGTACAGTCTGCAAAACTAAAGAAACAGAAATGTACCTGATTTCCCTCCTATTTCTGTGCAGTCTCGGCAGACTGTTATGCCTCTAAACTGTCCAGATTGTTTGAGAACGTCCACATTTTTCAAGCATACTAAAAGAAAAAAAAAATGGAGATTTTTTTTCTTTTTCTCCATAGGTTCTGTTGGGCAGCACGATGTACTGTGAAAGAGTGGGAACGTAAGTCCTATATTCATGTGCAATACATCAGAAAACACGGAAGAACACTACAGCTCCAATATACAAAGACATTATTTAGGAAAGGGTTTGCTGGTTTCACTTGTTTTTTATATCTGGCACATCAGGCATTCTGCAGCAACAGCTGCTGATTACTTTCCACCCATTTTATCTCACGGGTCAAACTGAAATCAAGTATCACATTTGTTTGGTACACTAAACTGGTTAACAAAACTAATGGCCATTAAAATATTTAGAAAAAATGTAAAGAGAAAACAGAAAAGATCTGTGCCAGTACCTTGAAATTTAGGAGTTTCCTTGCGTGTGCTTCTTTTAAAAGACCTGAGCTAATTTATCCAATGAAATTTTGTTTCACGTGTAGATTGTGAAGATCATTGCCGACAGCATCCCAGAGACGATGTTTATTGACTAACGACTTACTGACTGAAAAAATAAGGAAAAGAAATCTAACAACGACCCGCAAAAGTAAAAACTGGGAAGGGCACCAGGTTGCGATAATATGCAAATAAAAGTCATGCTAGCTGAGAATAAATGAAGAATTTGCAGAGCTGTGTAGTATTTAAAACCGAAAATAACAAGTTCAGCAAGTTCAGTAACTGAATATAATCTAAAAAATACTACCCGCTTTCTAGACAGTTAATGTTCCCCTTTAATTTAGGGGACAAATAAAAATTTAAAAACTTAAAGACTATTTTTAAGCATCACGGGAGGGAAGGTAGTGCTAACAAATGGTCAGAACTAGGTTTCTTATTTTCATAGAACTGCATTAACATTCACTAGCACAGGGTAACCACTGAAGTAGATGGTATGGACAGGAGAATGACAGTGAAGAAGGTAACATTCTACTTATCATAGCAACTGCTATACATGGATTGGTCTTCTGATCCTTTAAGGCCATCTTTTGCCAGTTTTACAAGCAAGACCTTCAAATACATTTAATTGTGGACAAATGACACATCAGGCTCAAGTTGCAGAATGAGAGCTCCCAACACCACCACCACCAAGGATTTAGGTTTATCAGCATACTCTTAGCCAGAGGGAGATAGCATGGACAAGCAGCTAATGGCCAAACGGCATGAGGGGTGTGTTCTGTGGTTAGCTTTGTAGATTATACAAGCCAAACAAGAATGTGTGATGTAAGTGTATGAAAACTTGCCCACACAATTAACCCAGCACTGCATGGAGTAGTCAAGAAAGAAAGATATGGGATTAAACAAAAAAAATAAAATCCTACACCTCGCAGGATGAAGTGTCCACTACTCTGCTCTTCCACCTAAAAGAAACAGATATCCACTGGATGAGTCATGAGGGATACACAGTTCCCAGAGGAGGGAACCACAAAATGTCTTAAAAACTGACATGCATGAGTAAATGAACATTCTCATATAGGTACTGAAACAGAAATCTGATTGCATTACACTGGTGAATAAAGACAAAAGCTGCACAGTACTGTTACAAAGTAAGTCAGAATGGGCTGCGTCAAGAGTAAAGAGAAAGAGTTGAAGACTAGGATTAACTGGAAATAAACTGGGAAAACTGGCGCAAATACAGGAGGGAAAAGAATGATGGGCTATGGTAGGGTGGCCATGGCAACAGAGTGAAACGAGGTAAAACAATGAGAAACAAGGGAGGACAGGCCAGAATTTGTCTGTAAGACAGTGGTGATAGCCCAATTAAATAGAAAAAAAGATGGAAACATAAATAAAAGGAGCGTGTAGTGCATTCTGGGTACAGGAACTATGGAAGGCATGTAATGTCAGAACAGTACTACAAGAGAAGCAAAAAAATTAACTGTAAAAAGGAGATGACAAGATTCGAGGAGATTTTAATGGGGTTAGGAGATGTTTAATCATTTAGGCCAGTGGAGAAATCCATACTACCAGATTTATGGTGAAAGGCAGAAAGGAAACTTTTACCACATAAGTGAAGAGTGGAAGTAAATGCATTGGTTGAAAATCGATCAATTAGAGCTGGGCAGTGTTCTAATAACAGACGTCTGACAATAAGGTACAGAGTAGAAATTTGACCTGATATCCTGCAGGAAGGCAGCTGGTTGAGTTAAGGGTGGTGCAGTGGTGTCCAAATGTGGCAGAGTAATCCTGGGACAGCTGAATATTTACAGTAGCATCTAAAATTTCCAGACACGCTCAGAAGTTGCGATGACAACAATGGCTGGTCTGTAGTCAAGGTATTCAGGTGCCTTTGGGGGTGGTGGGATGTAGCGTCTGATGAAAGGAGCCAAGTGACTACCTGGAAAACTTAAACAGTGTTCACTGTGGAGGGTGTTAAGCTGAGAGGAGAGGACAGAACGTAGGTTTGTGCCACACACACAGTCTTTCAAAAGACTGGACAGTCTCACTTCTGGATTCTGGTGGGCATGAGGCATGACAGTTCAGAGGCATACACAAAAAACAAGGACTATGCCTAAAAGCTGGATATTTTTTTCATCAAATTGGACTAGATCATTTATAGAAAGTGACCACAACAAGCTCAGTTTGAGCTGGGTTATGCAGGCAGACCAAAGACATAAAAAATCTGGAGTAATGGGATGACATCAATAAAGAAACTTCACATAACAGAAGAAAATGAATGGCCAAGTCAGCAGGTTACACTGGTATACCAAAATACACGGTGTATGTAAGGTGGTTAGGGGATGGTATGTACTGCTGTTAACAGAACAGTCCTCTCTCTCTCGCTCTCCACCACACACACACACACACACAATCAAAATGCCCACAGTAAGTACAGGAGCACTTTAATTCATAACTAAATTAGTTACTATATTTGTAATGGGATCCAGACTTTGTAAGCAAAACAATATACTCTGAGTGGATATTCTGGAATGGTTTTTGTATAAGCTTCTATTTCTCCTCATGCCCGTCTGCCTTTGACCCAGTCCTCTTGTCTCCAATTTGGTGCTTGTTGCAGACAGTGACTGGTTCATAGGTTCATAGGTTCATACTAGGCTATCTGCCCGAGGGCATTTACAAGCCTAGCCCATCGTTTTGTGGCTTACGCCACCCCTTTAGTATGGGGAACTATACCCATTATTTTGCTGTGCCTCTGTCGAGCAGTGACACTGAGGTAATCCCTGGGGTATATCTGCGATCTCCCATCCATTGGTCAAGATTTCTCTTGAACAAGGCCAGCGAGGTGCTCTGCCTCACATGTACCGGGATTTTGTTCCACAGCATAGGGAGTCTTTGGGTGATGAATCTATCCCTCCAGCACGTCCTATTAATAGCCGTGTTGAGGTTTAAGTCTCCCGCCCTTGTGGCTCTGATGGATCTAGATTTTTGAGGTGAAGCATATTCATCAAATCTGGGTTTGACATGGCCTTGTATGTTAGGCAAAGGTCACCTCTGAGCAAGCGGTAAGCGACTGAATAGAGCTGGAGTTCTTTCAGTCGGGCAGCATAGGACATATTTTTGAGACCCTTTATCCTTTTGGTGAGGAACTTTTGTGGCCTCTCCAGCTGCTGCAAGTGTCGGGTCAGATACATTCCGAATGGGGCATTGTACTCAATCATTGGTCTGATGAGTGATGAGTAAAGGGAGACTATGACCTCCCTTGATCTAGATGAGAATCCCTTCATGATAAGGTGGGCAATGTAGAAGGTCTTCCTAACTACTTTAGCTACATGGGTGTCGAATGACAGACTACTATCAACCTGGGTCCCCAGGTCCCTGATAACTTCTTCTGTGCTCAGTGGATTGCCACCTATTTGGTAGCTAGGGGTAACCTTGTTTTTCCCGAAGGGTATGACTATGCATTTTTTTGGCATTTAACTTTAGGCCGTGGCTCTGGCACCAGTTATCCGTTTCTGTGAGACCCTTCTGAAGGATATCTGTGTCAGATGTGTTTTCTACTATGGCGCCAGTTTGCAGTCATCTGCAAACTTTGTCAGCCATAACCCTCCTGTGTTTGCTTTTACTTCGGAAAAGTAGATGCCAAACAAGAGTGGGCCCAGGACTGAGCCCTGTGGGACACCACTTGTGACAGGCTTTGAGTCTGACATGGCGCCAGCAACTCTGACCCTGTGGGTTCTGTCACTCAGCCAGTTTGCAACCCATCTTGTGATGTATGGGTTAACATTTAAGCTGATGAGTTTTTCAATGATACCTGAGTGGGGTATTGTATCGAAGGCCTTAGCCAGATCGAGGTAGGCTGTATGGACTGCCTTTCCCTCATCAATGGCTCTGGTGACTGTTTCGAAAAAGTCAACCAAGTTTAAAAGGCATGATCTGCCTTTGACAAAGCCAAACTGGGTTGGATCCAAAGTCTGCAAATTCCCTATGTCTTTATTTATGAGGTCCATTATGATCCTCTCCATGGCTTTGCAGATAAGGCTTGTCAAGCTAATGGGCCGGTAATTTCCAGGGTCGGTGGAGGCACCGCCTTTGTGAAGTGGGACCACAGTTGCAGTGCGCCACTCCCTGGGTACGTATCCAGAGGTAAGACTTTGATTAAACAGCTGTCCTAGCTGTGGGTTTAATTCCTCATTGAGTTCATGGAGCACACAGCCGGGGACACCATCAGGTCCCATGGATGCTGTGTTTTTGCTTTGGAGAGAGCAGTTCTCACTTGGGCGCTGGAGATGTTTGGGGGCTGAAATCGTTTGGTATAGATATCTCTCCTTTGGGGGAGGGGAGAAGTTTGCACTGAACCTGTCAGCCAGTATGTTGGCAATGTCTGTAGGATCAGTAATCTTCACATCATTTTGAACTAGTTCTGAGCATATCTGGGAGTTTCCTCCTAGGTTTCTAACATAGCTAAAGAAGGCCTTATGATTGTCTTTTGAGTCTTTAGCTATTTTTCTCTCAAATTTGCTTTGGATGATTTTATGAGAGCTCTTAGTTTTTTACTTATAGTGATCAAGGGTGTCTTACCTTTTAAGGATTTTGCTCTATCTTGTAGTAGCTTCCTCCTTTTGTTGTAAAGTTTATTTATGGCTGGGGTCCACCAGACTGGACGCTTGCCTTTGGTACAAAGAGTCTTTGTTTTGCTTGGGATTGCCTTATCCATGCAGTCCTGCAGGTGCTGGTAGAAGGCATTTGTAAGTGATTCAGCGGCTTGAGTACTGTTTTCCATGCCTCGGGGCCTTAAAGGACACCACACTAGTCTTTAGAAGTGTGAAGTCGGCTTTTGAGAAGTTCTTTACTGTGGTCTTTTTTATTTCAGGTGGGGGTGGGATGAAGACCTCCAGCGAGATTAGTTTGTGATCTGATCTCACCAGTGAGGGGTATACTTCCGGTGTTGAACATTGTGCTCCCATGTTCGTGATGATGAGATCAAGTATGTTATCTCCTCTTGTGGGGATGGTGACTAGTTGTTCCATGGCATTTGAGTTTATGAATTCCAAGAACTTTTGGGCTAGGGTGTTTGGGCTTGAGTAGTGTTCCCAGTCTATATTAGGGTAATTGAAGTCACCTAATATGATGGTGTTTGGTGATACATTTATCCCCTCTAGTGTTTTCAGGAAGGCCATGTGAGGTTCCTGAGTCTGTGAGGGTGGCCTGTAACATGCTACAATTTGCAGAGCAGTCTTGCCTACGGTTAATTGCACCTGGATGGTCTCCGATGCATCATGCGTTGCCACCAGTCTTGAGGTGTGGGTGTCCTTGATGAATATGGATACCCCTCCTTTCTTGGTATTGTCCGGATTTTGGGGCCGGAACGCATGATATGAGGTAAAACCTGATATCGCTGGGGTGCTCTCAGGAGCCTTGAACCAGGTTTCTGTCACAGCACAGACATCGATGTTCTCCATACTGAGAAGGGCCTCGAGTGCGTGCATTTTGAGATTTAGACTTCTGGCATTGAGCAGCATTACCCTTAGTTTTTTCCTTTTTTGTGTTCTAGGGTGGTAGGTTTAGAATTTGAGCCTTGCCTAAAAGGCACTATGGGGTGGCAAGAGCCTTTGCCAATATCCGGAATCCCAGGGTGACAGGTGCAAGCCGTCCCTTGCGAAGCAGCGTGGCTTGTCCAGCATGTCATCCCAGGCAGACAGATACTGGATCCCCTTTGAATGACACCAGTGTTTAAGCCAATTGTTAAAGCTGATCATCTTATCTCTGTATTGTGGCATCATTCTTGGTGAAGGTAGGATACTGCTCAAGGTCAGGGTCATACCTGCCTGGGCTACATAATCAGAGAGCTCCTCAATGTCTCTTTTCATGTAGTCCAAGGAGGTACGTCTCAGGTCGTTTACACCAGCGTGGACAATGACTGAGTCATATTTGTACCTGCTGTTGAGAGACCTGAGTGCTTGCGTTATGTGGTGGATTCTAGCGCCCGACAGACAGCTTACTGTGACCTTCTCCTTACTCAGTCTGGTGAGCGGGACGTCAGTGTGTCTGACTATGGAGTCACCAATGACTAGTGTGTCTGGCATTGTGTTTGGCCTTAAGGGCTGTGACTGTTTGACACTCTGACTGTGAGGTCTATGTGTTGCAGGTGTTGTGTTCTGAGGTGGTGGTTGTTTGGGTGTCTGCTTTGGTGGCCTCTGCTGTTTTGGTAGATTTTTGATCAGAGCCTCCGAGTATGTCTTTGTGTGTTTGTGTGTATGATTTGAGGTTGTAATGGTACTATGTGAGACTGGGTCTATAGTGTGTGTGGTAATCTTCTCCTCCTGACTGGTCTTGCCAGTCCTATGTTGAGAGAGCTCAGCCTCCAGTTTGGCCGTATAGTTGCATCTCTCGCATGTATTTGTGTTTTGTGGGAGGAGGAGAGGGTTGTCTGTGTACATGAGGCAATTGTAACATTGCCTCAATATTCCCAGGTTCACCAGCTGAGCAGGGGAGGACACTAGTTTTGAGTTTCCAGCCATGGCTTCTCACAGTGCATACAGAAGATAAGAGTCATCAGAGGTGACTTCATCTACACGTCCATAATGGTGATCTTAAGTATACTGTAACCCTGTACCTCAGAGCACCTGATGGGTTGAGCCATAATACTGACCTTCTGAAGAAATGCAGGACAATGTTATTCCCAAATGGTCAGAACTGTGCTGTTTTATGGGAAAGCGCTTCTAGCAACTCAAATGCTGCTAATATGGAGCATCATTATATTCCTGAATCTTGCTACATTCCTCTTCCAAAAACGGACAGCACCTTGGTTATGATCTAGATAACCTGAGTGACTCAGGCACCTGCTAGAACTGTCATGGAGGTGGAGACAAATGACAAAGGTTGAGCTTATGCACTTTGCCTCAGGTGGATGCACTCCATGCTGGAATCCCCAGTTGACACCAGAAATCCCTTGGGGGGAGGGGTGCTGTCTCAAGAAGGCAGAGCCCAACAGGTATGCTGCACATGGAGGTGTGAATGCATTTTGCGATGGCCTTCAGCATGCTTACTCTTGGATGGTAACAGGTATGTGGAAAGGACATGGGACATGTGATGAAAAAGGAACAAGGAAAAAAAAATCCCCCTCGCCAAGAAGAGCAACACAACAGTCACTCGCTACTTTCATGCCACACTGGCTTCTCCAGTTCCTTGGTCACCCCTCGCCAAGAAGAGCAACACAACAGTCACTCGCTACTTTCATGCAACACTGGCTTCTCCAGCTGCTTGGTCACCCCTCGCCAAAAAGAGCAACACAACAGTCACTCGCTACTTTCATGCCACACTGGCTTCTCCAGCTCCTTGGTTACCCCTCACCAAGAAGAGCAACACAACAGTCACTCGCTACTTTCATACCACACTGGCTTCTCTAGCTCCTTGGTCACCCCTCGCCAAGAAGAGCAACACAACAGTCACTCGCTACTTTCATGCCACACTGGCTTCTCCAGCTCCTTGGTCAACAGTAAAACCTTAGTTATCTCAGGCACAGCTGGGGCTGCATCCATCAGTGTTAATGAGCAAACTGGACACCCAGGAAGTTTAGCCTATTAAAGAGACATCTCTGAAGATGCACAGTACATAAGGAGAACAAATTAATTTCTCTTTCCACAGCTGAAAACATTACAGATATTTAGCACAACTCACAGTGACCACATTGCTAGTGTGTTAACAGTCATACTTTCAACATCAACCATACCTTGAAGGTTGTTATATATCGGTGCTTCAAGCTACTATTCATACAGGAGCTATGCTACCTAATAACATCAGCAACCAACAAGAGCAGACCAGTAGTGTCATTAAAGTTGACAATGACGTGTTAGAAGAAAGACCTAACAATAATGTGGCAACTCTTTTAATAAATGTACAGCTCAGACAAGCTGCTGCTGCACATCGCCTCATTTGTGTGCAATATTTTGGGGTAACTGAACTAATTACAAATGGACTGAGGGACGATGTCCAATAAGAAAAGGCACACAGTAATTTCACTAAATGCATAATCTCGATTTCATATAAAACTGTAAATCCTGGATAAAAAAATTATCTGATAAATGAAATCATTTCTGCATGTAAACACAAAATACTGGAAACATGGCTCTGGCTTTGCATTTATAATTTGATCAAAATGAATCAATCTCAATCAAAATCCACAATTTATAGGAATAGTGGACAAACTAACTCAAGAGCATTTTTTTTAATTAAACAATTAGAAACAGGCTTTCAGGTATCTTATTTCTTCAATGGCATGCGACTACAAGGCTCTGAAATGTCATACGTCCATGTTCAAATCAGTATGCCAGACCACACGTGCTGAGCCCTCGTATTTATTTCTGTTTGCTGACATTGAATAGTCTCATCAGGTCACCCTGACAATACTGCATTATTATGTTGTAGGACCATGCAGTAAATGGAACTTTCCAGAAAGCCTCTGGATAGTATCAAAATACGCCACCAAGAATATATTCTGTTTCAGCAAATCATTTTTTATAGGATGATATGCTCAAGTAATTCTTCTGGGAGTGCATAAATCCCTGAAAGCAGTCAAAATATCAAGGGTTCGGGTTAGGTGAGGTCCAGTGGTGCAATGACTAAAAATGACCACTTTAGATAGTGGGTCCAAATCATTAAATGGTAAGTATGGGAAGGGGTTTAGCATCACCAAGCCCAGCAGTCCAAATACGATCCTCCACACATTGACCAAAGTACTTGTTTGCTGATCACGTAGGCAATTTAAGCATCTGCTATAAAATACTGAAGTATATTGTCTTTTGACCAATGACATAGAAAACATGCCAAACAACCCTGAAGCTCATTTACTACAACCATTAATTTAAAGTGTCACACAGCTGCTTTAGAATAAATTCTGCAAAATGCATGTGCAAGAAAACTCTTTATTGTTAAGGGGAAAATCTTCTACCCCACCCCCATATGCAAACCAGCATAACAAAATATTCCAAGATAAACACCCGCCAAAAAAAAAAAGTTTGCCAATACACAGAAAGAAGAGAGTTGTGTTTAACACTGCGTCTGAAGTATGTGCCTCTATCAAAGCAGTACAAACCTGGAATACAATCATCTTTTCTTTTGAGTAGGCTGACCATAGATTATTAGTCCAGTATCACATTAAAGATTTCCTAACATTCAATGAAGCCAACAAACTCAGCAAGCCAAGACAAGCAATGTTTAACTGGGATGAGCTATCCACATATTTAAGGTAATGCACAATACAGATGAGTGACAGAATGACCTACTCTTAAATGGTGTCAGTCACCATATATGCCATGCAATGCCAATTACCTGCTCCCCTGGCAAGATTATGCAGATATTTCATATCTCAGCAACATTTCCTACTTTACATTCTATATTACAAAATAAGCTACAGACCCTGCATTAAAGTACAGAATCCATCCTTAATACGAAAACCTGCAGAAGAGTATTTATTAAAAGGAAAAACATTTTAGGAATGCACTTATGAACACACGAGGTATTCATCAAATATAGACTTTACATGCACACAAACAGTGCTCATAAATCATACATCTGCCAAGCCTTGATATTCCAGTAATCAGACCCTCCGCCTTAGTAACCAAACCAAAACTGCATAAACATGGACAAGTTTGAAGTATTCAACAGACAACAAGTGCAAACCTCACAAAAGGCGAAAAAAAACTCCACCTTTACTTTCACTTTATCTTTTTTAAGACATGTGAAAAAGGAAACTTTTATTTCTAAATGATTTTTGACTCTCTGCATCTGCTTATCTGGAGAGGTCATTTTCCCTGAACCTGTGATGGTTGTTTGTACCCTTGCCAGATTCACAATGATGAGGGTATATACTGTAAGCCTTGACACTCCCATGAGTGGGGAACATCTGAACCATGTCAATGTGGAGGTCACAATACCATCTGCCATATGTAAATGCATGCGTTCATGCACCAGTGCAGGTGATCACCATATACAAAGCCTGGTGACTGAATGCCAATACCAGGGTCATCACGTCTGACCCTGGCACTCCTCCAAAGGGTTGTGGTATTACACAATCTCTAGCCACCTCCCCTCCCTCCCGCACCAGATCTAACACACCCCTCTGCCTTTATTCAAAGCAGACCTGCCTCGGTTGCAATCGGTCAGTAGAACGGGCTAAAAATAGCCAGCATTTATGTACCCAAGAGATTGAAGCGTGTATGGGGGTTGGGAGAGTAAGGTGGAAAGATCCAGGACTGTTAGTTTAATTGTCATAATTAAAATCATTCAATTAACACAGTGCTTAAGTTACACAATAAAGCAAAACAAAACAAAATATAATAACAATATGTTTTGTTTTGCTTTATTGTGTAACTTAAGCACTGCGTTAATTGAATGGTTCTCATTCCTCTTATTGGTCGATTGAAACTTGGGAGAGTATATATATTGTTATATTTTACTAATGGAATACGTCTGATGAAGCGGGTTTTACAACCGTGAAAGCGCTTACGTTTTTGGTCTAATAAAATACTTTTACAATACGTTTTTTGGTTATCCTGTTGCCTTCCTGAAGTGATTTTGTACTATAGTTTTATATCTAGGTGACTAACAGTTTGATAAGGGTGATCATTACTAATGTAATTTACCTTGTTTTCAGTACGGCTTTGGGTTCTGCACCATAAATTTGACAGCCGAAAATATGATAGGGTTAAGCTTGGGCCTATGAATATAAAATGGAATAAAATGTGGCTGAACTGTATGACAAACTTTTGTCGCACTCTGTTTTTTTAAACATGTTTCTAAGACGTATCCCACATTCCGACAGGAAGTCTGAATACATATGTATTATTTGGTATTCAAATTTTATAATTAGATGTCCAGATTTTTAACTTGATGTACCTGTTTTTCAAGGATCTTTGTTCTTATTTTCAATGTTTGCAGGTTGAAAGGTATGACCTTTTTAAACACTCAATTTAGTCTGAACTCAGTAAGCAAATACAGTTTGTATTTAGGCACAGTAAGACTGGTATGTGCTATCATTTAGAAGGAATGACGTTACTAAAAACAGACATTGAAAAGATTTGGGGATAACTAATGCAACCAGATTAAATTATTAACATCAAAAGATGGCAGCTGTAAGCAAAAGCTAATAAGATGTCTGGTTATATTTTCAGAGGATCCGATTGTACCAAGCAACAGGCAAATCACGCGTAACGTATGATGTGCTATTCAGTCACTTTTAGAATAATGTAAGAAATTTCCAGGATTGCTACTAAAGGTTTGTGTGGGTGTTGGGGTACTTCTCGATTGATGACAGGAGAGAGAGAACATAACAGGCAAACTATCACCCCCAGAGCACTGCCATAATTTGTTAACAAGGCTAGCAATAAAACTCAGTATGCATTTTTATTACAGAAGGATCGAGGCCCAGCCTGCTGCTCCAAAATTCAGGTTAAAACACGTCTTAGTAGTGGAAAAGCTAGGTGGGGGAACAGGAAAGGTCTGCTGTCCTCATCTAGCTCAAAGAAGACAGTTTTGGCCACGGTCATTTCCACCCTCTGGTGGAGAAAGCAAGCAGTGGATTGGGGACAAACACCAGGCATTCAACTTTTCAAGTAGCTGTGTGTGTGTGTGTGTGTGTGTGTGTACATGTGTGTGTGTGTGTGTACATGTGTGTGTGTGTGTGTGTGTGTGTGTGTGTGTGTGTGTGTGTGTGTGTGTGTGTGTGTGTGTGTATACACAAGGACAACAGTGGAGAAGCATTGCAAGCCCCATTGCAGCAATCTGCTACCCAGCAACTGGTGTGGGGGAACCTGAACTGGTGAATTCTGAAATTTCAAAATATAAATTGCAATTAAAACATAAAACAATGAATGCTGAAACTTGATAGACTTTTAAAGGTTTTTTTCTACATGGGTGTGTCTCCCTATAATCCCAACATCCCCCAGTACTTATATACATACTAACTCTCTAAGATCACTGCACTTCAGAGTGGGGAATACCTTCCACCCCTGGAATCCATGTATATTCCTTACATTTACTGCACAAGTCCACAAGAGGTGGAATTTGCAAGTGCCCTGATAAGTATGAACCCTTCCCACAGGGTTCTCCAAAAACATAAAGGATGAAAATCATGGATATAAGGTAATGACTTCCCACATGTTCTTGGCCTTTTTTAGGCTTGCTTTATGATGCAACCACCAATCGATCTAAGCTAATTAAACGCTTACCTAATTTACTGAATGAAAAAAAAACACCCGCAGTACAGTAAAAGCAACAAAGAAAAACATACTCTTTCTGTGCTGTGACCAGTCATTGGCAATGCAAAGGTCTGCTATGGATTTCTGCTTAATTATTCATATGGATAGAGACAGACAAAATAACCAAATAAGATAAGCATTTTCTCAATGTCGTGATTTAATGGGTTTCAAATACTACTGTATTATGATACATTCAGATACGGATTGTCATGCCAGCTAGAGATTTAAGGTCTAATTCATTCAAATGCTAAATAAATGAGCTTATCTATCTGTACACACTTTCTTCTGTATGCAAATCCGAAGACACAGTGTTTGCTTCTATAATTAATGGACCCCCAAAAAAGAAGTAAAATCAAAAGAAAAGCCAGCGTAGAAAATCAACATAAAACAAACCAGCTGTTTTACTATTACCATCTGCCCCAACAAATATCAGGCAAAGAAGCACAGTCTTAACTAAAGGGCTGAACAGTGTTCCAGATGGTCACTGATATGCTTCTTAGTATAACCTTTTTGGGTCTGGGTCATAGGTAAAAAGTGTCCTCTGGTTAACCTACCAGGTAGCAAATGAAAAAACAAACAGAAGTTACCCAGGCAGAAAGGAAATAAAAAAGGTATTCAAATAGATGAGGTTTAGATCCAGCTTTAAATCATACAATCTCCATTCTTAGTGAAATAAACGGACATCAGAAAGAAGACTACTGCTGATTTTATCCAAAGCAGCTGTTCAGAAACACCTGGGTACCCAGCTGACTGGCATACCACTGTGGGATGTCAAAACATTAAACCTATACTCCATAAAAACATATTTCATTTTCTGAAAAGGACATTTAATATCTTTCTCAAAACAGGAATGCAAGGAATTTTTAATCTAAATGATGACATTAAAAGTTCTCCTGAATGTACTAGGCAAATCAAAGCAACATAAACAACTGCCACATACAAAAATACAAAAGGGGGACTATTTCATTTATTTTGTGGAATCTATGAATTTTGTAAGATAATTTTATTTATTTTTTTTAACAATAATGGTTTTGGCAATCTTAAATAATACAGTACAATAAATATTTAAATACACAGCTGTGTTCTTTAAAAAATGCATAATTGCTTTACTTTAAATGCCACCAATAAATGTGAGGATGAAAGACCAATTTTACCTGAAAGTCAAACGTGCTTGTAGGTTAATCAACATTAGCACACTGTTTAAAAAAAATTAAAATGTCTGTACAACAAACGTATAAATAAGTTAATCAGCTGGGCAGTGTGATGAGCTCAAGCTTTACAACTCTAACACTGGATTCATTCGTGAGCTCTGGCCACTGTTCACATGTTCTCCCATATCTGTTCTCTGAGTACTCCAGTTGTAATCCCCCCACCCCCCCAAAAATGATGGTTGCATGGCTACTGTTAATATATACTGCATCTATTTCCTTGCCTTTGAATGAGGACTGTGGAATACAAGAGATCCATGAAAGACCAAAGGCATTCACCCAGTTAACAAGTAAATATTCTACATAAAAACCGCAAACTGTCTGCTGTCCAGATGTCACTTCTTATAAAGAAGGCATTATCTCATGCTGCACCAGAAGGAAGATAGACATTTAACAGTACAGCAGCTCCCCGCTAGAATTTGATATATATAATGTTACACATGGCCTGTTATAAAAACAAACTGCTGCTTATGATTATGTATCCTAAACTGTGCAGCAACTACTTGTCCCCCCTCCCGCACTTGACCACTGTCTCTCCAACACACACAAGCAGTTTTGAAAGACCACCAAATGGCCTTCTAGAGGAAACCGGAGCACTTACAAAAAACTCCATGTGGATCCCATGTACATATGCAAACCATGCCAAAGGCATTCCAGCTGGGAAGAGAAAGTACAGTTTTGTACCTACCATAAATGTAAATTTCCGATAGGCATGCATCTGCAGTCCTTACAAATGGGTTGTCCTGTCGTCAGGCAGCCCTTCGGTCGGCCGGATTCCAAAGTCTGGGTCTGGCCTCGGCTGGTGTCGCACTTCACCCGACGTCATAGCGGCAGTTCTTCGGGTATAAAGGCATCAGCCGACGCCATTTTCCTCAGTGTTTCTTGCCCCAGATGCCAGGTGCCCTCTAGGAAAGCTAAATTTGGATAAATGCAAATGGTTCCAAATAGTAGAGAGCAAACAAAAAATAAGCATGTATGTACATATATACAAACAAATACACCATAATAGATTCCCCCAGCTAGCTACAAGATGGGCAAATACCCTAGGAGTACCTCAGAGGGGAAGGAGGGTGGGTAATCCTGACTGCAGATGCATGCCTATCGGACATCTACATTTATGGTAGGTACAAAACTGTACTATGTCCTTCAAGGATGCATCTGCAGTCCTTACAAATGGGTAGAATACCATAGCCAAACTGGGGGAGGAGGAGAAACAGATTATGGTGTAGTTAAGATCCCTTGCAAAACAGCAGTGGCAAAACCTGCTCGGGATCTGGAGTATAAAGGTAAATTATAATGCTTGGCAAATGTATGCACGGAGCTCCAAGTAGCAGCCTCTAAAATGTCTTTGGTAGCCACTCCTCGTAAAAAAGCTGTGGTAGTGGCTGTAGCCCTTGTAGAGTGAGGCCTGATGTTTTCTGGAGTTTTCTTTCCATGGTAGGAGTAACAAAACCTAATGCAATTTCCTATCCACTTAGAGATTGTCTGTTTTGAAATTGCTTTTCCTTCCATTCCTGTTGCATATGCTACCAGTAGCTGGTCAGTTTTTCTATTGCTCTTGGTCCTGTCCAGGTAGTAACGTAATTGTCTATGTACATCCAAGGTATGCAGCAGTCTTTCTCCCTGTTTTGTGGGTTGGGGAAGAATGTAGGTAGGTGGATAGCTTGATTTAAAGATACCCTGGAGACCACCTTTGGCATAAAAGTAGGATTAGTTCTCATGGACACTCTATCTTGATGGAAGATCAGGAAGGGCTGTACTGCCATTAATGCCTGTAGCTCAGATACCCTTCTTGCTGAAGTGATTGCAAGCAGGAAAGCAGTTTTCCATGATAAGTACTGTAATTCTGCTGTTGCTGCTGGCTCGAAAGGAGGGAGTGTCAACTTTTCTAGCACAAAGTTCAAGTCCCATGCTGGCAATGGCGGCTTCCTGGGTGGCTTTACATTTTTAATCCCTCTGAGAAACTGCCTGAGCAGAGGATGTGAGAAGACTGGAGGATCCAAGTTGTATTCTGCTGAAATAGCTGATGCATGAATCTTAATGGAAGAATAGGACAGGCCGTTGTGGAAGAGCTCTGCCAAGTATTCCAGGATGTTAGCTATGTTTACCAGTGACACATTATCTCCTTTTGCAGTACTCCAAATGAGATATCTTTTCCATTTTGCTGAATCATTTTTTCTTGTTGTGGGTCTGCGAGCCTCCAAGATAATGTCTTTAACCCTTTGAGATAAATCTGGGTTATTTGGTCTTATGCAATGTTCCAGGCCGTCAGCTGCAGTGTTTTCAGGTTTGGATGCAGGGTTTTGAAGTTGTTCTGTGTTAACAGCAAGGGAACTAGGGGCAGAGGCCATATTTGTTCCCGAGACATACTCCTCAGTAATGGGTACCAATGTTGCCTTGGCCAGTCTGGAGCTATCAGGATGATCCTTGGACGGTCTTCTTTGATCTTCAGTAGCACCTTGTGCATCAAAGGAAGAGGTGGGAATGCATATGCTGTCAGGTTTGTCCAACTGAAAGATAGGGAGTCCACCTTCCAAGCAAGTGGGTGGTACGTCCTTGTGCAGAATTTTTTCAGTTGGTGATTGTGAGGGGATGCAAATAAGTCTATTTCTGGCAGTCCCCATTTCCCTGTAATGGTTTTGAAGATGTCCGGATGCAGCATCCATTCGTGGGCATCCGTGGTAGTTCTGCTTAGGATATCTGCTAGTACATTTTCTTTTCCTGGCACAAAAATTGCTTGTAGTTGAATGTTAAAGCTCAGTGCCACATTCCAGAGGTCCATTGCCATCCGGCATAGAGGGTATGAATGTGTGCCTCCCTGTTTGTTGATGTACCACATAACTGTGGTGTTGTCCGTCCTTATCAGCAGTTGACCCTGTTGAAGAAATGGTCTGAATGCCTGAATTGCCAGTTTTACTGCCAGCATTTCCTTTTGATTTATGTGTAGGTGCAGCTGGTCTTGAGTCCATAAGCCTTGTATGCACTTGTCCAGCATGTGTGACCCCCAACCGAGGTCTGAGGCATCTGTTGTGATGGTCTGGCTTGGTTGAGTGCTGTGTAAGGGAAGTCCCTTGTTTGATTGACAGGCCTGGGCCCACCATTGGAATTCTTGTTTCAGGCATGGAATTATTGGAATTTGGGTTTCCAGGCTGTGCTTGTGCTGAGACCATAAATTCCTTAGGTACCACTGTAACTTTCTCATATGTAGTCTGGCAGTTGGAATTAATATTATGCAGGATGCCATGTAACCGAGAGCTTGCAGGACTTTTCTTGCTGTTAGCTGGTTCTGCTTTGTTAATGCCATGAAGTAGAAAGGGAGTTGCTCCTGTTTTTCTACTGTCAGGAATGCCATTTGTTTTGTTGTGTCCAAATCTGCACCCAAGAAGGTTATCCTTTGGGATGGTATCAGCCTTGACTTTTTTATATTGACTGTGTATCCCAGGACTTGTAGTAGATGAATGACCCTTTCCAAATCTTTTGTTAATTTGTTTTTGTTGTCCGCTTGTAACAGGCAGTCGTCCAGGTAAGGGTAAATTTGAATTCCCTGAAGCCTGCAATGAGCAATTACTGATGCCAGGCATTTCCTGAATACTCTGGGCGCAGTAGATAAGCCAAAGGGCAATGCTGAGAATTGATAATGCTCTGATCCTGCAAGAAATCTGAGGTATCTTCTGCAATTTGGTCGTATGGGGACGTGCAGGTATGCCTCCTTGAGATCTAGAGTTACCAGCCAAGACTCCTTGCCCAGCATGGGAAGAAGCTGCTGTAGGGTCAGCATTTTGAATTTTGGAACAATGAGGTATGTGTTTAAAGCGGACAGGTCGAGAATAGGTCTCCATTGGTTTTCTTTTCTTGGTACCAGGAAGAGTCTGGAGTAAAATCCTTGCCCTTGTTCCATAGATGGTACCCTTTCTACAGCTCTCATCCTTAGTAAGTGAGTTATTTGTTGTAGAGCTTCTGTCTTCTGATTTGGAGGTAGGTTTGGCATTCCTCTCTTCCTTGGTAGAGTATGGAAGTGAAACCTGTAACCTTGGTCTATTGTCTGTAAAATCCATTTGTCTCCTGTGATGTAATGCCAGTTTACTGAAAATAAGGCTAGCTTTCCGCCTAAGGGTGCTTCTAGTTGTTCCCTGGTAGGCGGTGCCAGAGCCAAGTCACTGTGATTGTCCTGTGGAAGTGGTGGCGGCTGGATCTGTGGCTGTACCTCGCTGGTTGTTAGCCTGCCATGACCCCTGCCTCTTGAGCGCCTATTTCTGCCTCTCGGAGCTCTGGAGGTGTCTGGAAAGGACCAATTCTTGGAAGGCCAGTTCCTGCTAAACCTTGGAGGCTGGACCTGCAAGAAATCCTTGACTGTCTGGACAGATTTTGCTTTCTCTTCCACCTTCTTCAGCACTTGCTGGGCAGGGGAGCCAAACAAATTGAGCTTATCCATGGGAGCATCTAGGAGCTTTGATTTAACATGGTCTGGTAAGGACTGCTCTTTTAACCATGCATGTCTTCTGATCACTGTGCCAGTCATGGCTGATCTAAAGGAAGCCTCTAGTGCATCATAGCCGCATTTTAAAGAATGATTACTGACCTGCTGAATGTTATGTACCATTTCCTGAACAGATTTTTTGTCTAATGGTTCATCAGAGGACAGATTTTTAGTTAACTGATCTAACATAAATTCCTGATACTGAATCATGTGGAATTGACAGTTCAAGGCTCTAGCTGAAAGAGTAGCAGAAGTGTAAACTTTTTTACCCCATCTCTCTAAGGCCCTAGATTCCCTTTCAGAGGGGAGGGGGTTTTTGGCAGAGGTAGCTGCTACAGCCTTGGGTCCCTGGGAGATAGTTTCGGGATCTGCATGAGGGGCCTTATACAAATGATAATGCATGTCCGGAACCCTGTAGTATCTATCGGGCTTAGCAGGGGCAGGAGGAAGAGAATCAGGAGCAGTACAAGCATCATTAAATGCATCATCCACAACAGTAAGTACTGGAGGAATGGCTAAAGGCCTATGCTGTGGCAAATGCAGAAAGGTTCTAAGCCTTTTCCTAGAGTCTGAAAAATCCTGGCCCTGCCATTGAAATTGTTCCCTCATAGCATGCAAGGTTTCCCCAAAGGAAAATTCCTCAGGTGGAGAGGCAGAAGGAATGGACTCTTCTGCATCAGAGTCCTCATAAGGAGAGAAAGGGGCCTCTGGAGGGTCTGAATTATCTGATTCATCAGAGGAGCTATCTGAAGAAACTGGTTCAGGGGGCTCTACTCTAGTCCTCTTCTCTGGAGGTGGGTGAGAGGCCCTGTCTGGATGTGGTTGGGATCCCCGGATCAAAGAAATGAGATCCTCTGCTAGACTAAGCATTTGTGAACTAGAACTGGGCCTGTGAGAGGGGGTCTTAGCAGGCACAGTTTTGGTAGTTTTTGCTGCTTTAGCCCTGGCAAAGGCCTTAATCGACATGGATGCAGGAGGCCTAGCAGCTCCACGTGCAGGGGTAGAAATATCCAAAGGGATAGTATCTGATAAATCCTGTGAGCCTGCAGGAGCAGGTGGGATTTCAGTAGCAGATTCAGCCAAGCTGGATGAGGCCTCGGTAAGTGGCAAGCTTTCGGCCGAAGGAAGAACCGTGGACTCGGTTTCAGCCGAAACCGAGACACTCACGGTTGGCTTAACCGCGGTTTCGGCCGAAACTGCGGACTGCGAGTGTCGGTCCTTTTCCTTGCGTTTTTTAGAAATTTGCGTAGTCGGAGTATCCGACGGCATAATGTAAGCAAAAGCGGAGCCGAAAAACTCTTCAGCAAATTCAGACCGACGCCTGCGTTCGTCGGTTGAAAGAAGCACAGGCTAGACAAGCTGCTACGTCGTGGTCTGGGCCTAAGCAAGGTAAGCAGTAAGAGTGGAAATCTTTATGAGGTATTTGTTTCCCACAATTTAAACAGTTATTCACTTTTTCTGACATCGGCTGAGGCAAGAAAGAGTCCCCAACGGGATACTTAGCTTTTTAGAAGTTTTCGGTACTTGTAGTAGTAATCTCTGGTTCTGACCGACCGGCACTTGCGAACAGCTTCTGCTTCGGGCGCCACGCGGCAAGAAAGACTGAGGAAAATGGCGTCGGCTGATGCCTTTATACCCGAAGAACTGCCGCTATGACGTCGGGTGAAGTGCGACACCAGCCGAGGCCAGACCCAGACTTTGGAATCCGGCCGACCAAAGGGCTGCCTGACGACAGGACAACCCATTTGTAAGGACTGCAGATGCATCCTTGAAGGACATCAGGAGGACCAAACACAGTGGCAGTTAATCTTACATTCTCAAAAATTACCCACACTGCTTTGTTCAGACAAGTTATTTAAAGTTGATAGGAAGTGAATGGCAAACCTTAACTGCATATGCATTTGGAACGACAGTGATGAGCTGTGCTGCATATCAGGGTCTTTCTGAGGATACGCCTTGGCAGTTAGGTGACAGACAACACTGTCAAAGCACTATGGTGATACATATAAAATAAAGCTCTTGATCTGTCCAAATCAGTGCTACAGATTCTAATCCTGTATTATTATTAGCTAGCAAAATACTGAGTTAGAAAATATTTTACCATCTAAAAACATCTTACAATTAATACAGTGGACTCTGAGTTTATTTACATACCTCTGTTCCCTAAACCAGAACTCTTTGGCTTGAGGCTGTAAAATAATATTAAACAGTTGCTGCTGGTTAGGTGCTGCCATAGTGCTTTTTTATTTTATTTATTTATTTATTTTTTTTTACAAACAAGAGTTTGGCAAATAAATATTAAATTTACACAACTTGACTGTCTTGGTTTTGTTTTATTTTCATATCAAGCATAGCTACCTCAACGATTAAAGTTTCTGCCTCAGAAATTCTGTCACTTTAGCTGAGAATGTTAAGGCTATGAACTGCTAGTGAGTTTTATTTTATTTATCCTTTGTTGACCAGGAGAGTCCAACTAGGCTTCCCCCTTCATAAGATACCTGAGGTGGTAATTATACTACCAGGAGAAATTTAGCCAGAATATTGGGAACTTCCCCCAACTTGTCACTGTTGCAAGTGGGACCCTTTTTTGGAGGAGCACTTCCTGTTTCCATTCCAGGCACAGAGGTGGTCCAGAAAATCAGGGAAGCAGATGAAGAGAGAAGGAAGTGATAGAGTAGTGAAAGAAATTAAAGACAAAGAAAACATCGAGATAGGAAAATGTGGCAGGATTCAGAGGAACTGTTTCAAAGAAACCTGTTTGATGGAGACGACTCAGCAAATGATGGCTGTACAATTACAAACCTCGAGTCACAAGGGATGCGGGGTGAGTTACTTAAAGAAATGGTGGTGCAGAGTGAGCCAGAAAATGAAGATGTTTCCTGGGGGAGGAGCATTATGGAGAATATAAAAAAGGAGGGTGCAGAGATAATCCTGAAAAATAATGGTGAGTTGGAAAAGAAAATATATGCAGAGAAAGTAAAAGAAGGCAAAGTGAAGCAGCAGAAAAAAAGACAGAAGAAAATGAAAAATGGAAGTACGTGGTAAGGATTCAAAGAAAAGCAGGAAGGACAGGTATGAAGTGTGGGGCAATTTAATAATGTGTTTGGGTTTAAAAGCACATGAGGTAAGAGCATTTACTCTAATTAACAAAGAAGCATTTTGTGACATTATAATTGAGACAGTTTCTTCAATGGAAACATTTTTTGGAGAATATGAAAAAAAAGAAACCATATAATTGTTATGTGATAAAAGTATTTAAAAGGGAAACAAAAAAGAAGACTCGTGTACAATTCCAAACAGAGAAGAAAGAGACTTTGAAAGGACATTTGAAAGCTTTACATAAAGAAGTACTGGACATTGCAAAGGTTTATGACAAAAGGGGTTTATGGACTGATGACTGGGATTGTAATATTGCATTAAAAATAGAATGAGAAAAAATTATACACATACCAAGCATGATAAATGTGGAGGGGAACGGGGGTGTTGTAAAATACTGGGGTCAACCCAAAGCATTTTCATGGAAAAGGCAGCCATTTGAGAAGTAACTGTGACAAAAAATGTTATATTTGTGAGGAAATGTGACATGAAGCAAAAAAATGTAAATTGAAATGTTACAGATGCAACAAACTTGGGACATTTACGGCTGGATTGCAAAAATGAAAATAAGAGGAAAAAGAAAGAAGAAAATGAACAAAGAAGAAACGTTAGAAGTAGCAGAAAGAGATGAAAATTTGTATGAGAAAAAGTAAAAAGGGTGCAGAATAAGATTCTGAAATAAGTAATGAAGACAAACTGGGAGGAAGTAAAACAGAAAAAGAATTCTACTGGTAAAAGGGTAAAGGACAGGAAAAACAAAATTTAAAGGGATAAGTAAAAAAGAAAGAAAGGAAATGGATGAAAAAGAACACATACAGATAAAGATAGGGGTTAGTATAATGGTTAAGGTGTTCGACTCGCACATACATGGTAGAGAGTTTGATTCTCATCTTTGGAAAGAAAAAGTTAAGCTTAGAATGGTCTATGAAGAAAACTAGCCCAGTAGTTAGCTATGAATTTATGAAACCACAAATCTAATGAAAAGGGAAGATGCAAATCTTAGAGTGGGGTTAGTATAATGGTTAAGGTGTTCGACTCGCACATACATGGTAGAGAGTTTGATTCTCATCTTTGGAAAGAAAAAGTTAAGCTTAGAATGGTCTATGAAGAAAACTAGCCCAGTAGTTAGCTATGAATTTATGAAACCACAAATCTAATGAAAAGGGAAGATGCAAATCTTAGAGTGGGGTTAGTATAATGGTTAAGGTGTTCGACTCGCACATACATGGTAGAGAGTTTGATTCTCATCTTTGGAAAGAAAAAGTTAAGCTTAGAATGGTCTATGAAGAAAACTAGCCCAGTAGTTAGCTATGAATTTATGAAACCACAAATCTAATGAAAAGGGAAGATGAAAATCTTAGAGTGCTTTTTGTAAATGTGAATAGTATTGAGAATATAGTGAGGAGAATAGGAATTTGGAGAGGTGTAATACATGTGATGTAGATGTAATTATACTAGAAGACACAAGATTTTTTACAAATGAAAAAAGATTACACATAGAGAAACTATCAGGAGGAAAGATAATCTGGAATTTGCAAAATGGGAGATGTTCTGGAATAGCGATATTCTGTAGAAATACAGTACTGATATCAGACGTAACTTCAGCAAAAATAGGAAGATTAACAATTAGATTTAAAATGGAAAAAAGTCTATAGAGTTATGATTGTATGCTTATAGTAACTATTAAGAATGGGAATGCTTACTTCATCAGATTTCAGACTATGTAGTGATAAACATGATTATTATAATAACAGGAAATTTTGTAATTTAAGAGGCAAGTGTAAAAAGAAAGGAAATTGATAAAAGAAAAAAATTAGAAGTTTTAAGATGTGGTAAATTAAAACTTTGGGGGAAAAATTCATGGACTTACAAAAAGGGTATGTATAGAACTGAAACAGATTATTTTATTGTATCAAAAGGTTTAGTTATAGAAGGGGAGGTAGTTGAAACAGGATTTTCTGATCATCTTTCAATAAGGGTAGAGATAAAATAAAACAAGGACTATATAAAAATAGGCAAGGAATAAATAGGGGGTCCAATTCACATGACTGAAAGCTCAAAATATTGAAATTCATTGGACTGAGTCCACAATACCGAATGTTCAAAATACTGAAAACTCATTTGACTGAATTTCAGAATACTGAAAGTTTACAATGCTGAATTGCAAAATACAAAATGTTAAGCCATAGACACGAAGTGCATTTCCCTTCACCTGTAAATTGCTTAACATAACAAAATATCTACAGATCCATAAATACCAAACATTTCATCACAAATAATATTAACATTCACAAAACCTAGGTTCACAATACCAAATAAACAGCGCAAATATCGCCAACAATTCATCTCACCAAATGAAAACTATAAAAGAAAAAAAATGCACACTTACAACACCAATGACTAACTCTTTCCAAAATTAAAAACTACTTACTTGCCTTATTAACAGACACTGGATGATATAAAACCCAACTAGGTGGGGGCATAGCCCCCCACCACCTAAACTACATATACTAACTCTGGGATTGTACTACATTGGGGAAAAGGCATACATGCTTTACTTACCTTACAATACTGTACACATTGCCATTTTGTACTTTGCAAGTCAGCATTGTAAGCTTTCAATATTCTGAAATTCAGTCAAATGAGTTTTCAGTATTTTGAAAATTCAGGACTGTGGACTCAGTCAAATAAATTTCAGTACTTTCAGTCATGTGAAGTGGAGCTATAAATAGGATATATGAAAAAGCATGGAATGAAGGAGAGAGATTAATAATGCAAGTATGGAAAGATGAAATTATTATGAGAATGTTTTATAAAAATTGGTTCAAATAGTGGGTGATATTTAAGGAACAATATAAAAAATGTTTTTTACGGTGGCAATAAGATGTGAGAAAAGTAGAGAAAGGAAAATATAAAAACACAATGATGCATTGGAAGATTTAGAACACTATGATAGAAAATTCTTTGACAAAGAAAAAAGTATGAAAGAAATCCAGAAAAAATACAAGAATTCATTTTATTTTCAGTTTGTTTACCACGAAAGTCCTTTGGATCAAAATGAGCCTATTTTCAATGGAGGGACAGGGAGAAAAACTCCTAGTACAGTTTTACAGTAAAAATCATCAGTTTGTAGTTTACACATAGTTAACAAATAAAAATCAGGAACAGTTTGTCACTTATATACATATTTCACACATAAAAACAGTGGCGGCTGGTGACTTCAAATCAAACGGGGGCTGCAGGATACAGCTGAATGGGCGTGGCCATCTAGAAAGGGATGAAGCTATGTTACAGAAATGCTCATTATCTTGCTAATTATTTTACATTCATCTTAAAATACAGACAAAAAGTATTACAGTTTTGCAAAGATACAACTACAACAGTAAAAAGCAGGCAATTTGTTTAATTCACACCCAGCCCCAATTCCTAGTCCCTACCCCACCAACAGCATCTGATTTGATCTTGAGAGGTTAAAAACAACAAAAAAGGCAATACTGTAATTAAGAGAAGTATTCTTTTTTTCACATAAGCAACACTTAGTTCAGAGCTTATGTTTGATCTTACTTCACTCAAATGCATATCTTGCACAGCAAGCTAGAACTGCAGTTATTCCATTTGCACATAAGGATTGCCCTATCCCAACCGCCTACCCAGAGAATCTGCTTTGAGCCTACAAGGTTTCAAATGATGAAAATAAAAGACCACACTTACATTACTGTATTTCTTTTACATCACACAGCCAAGAACTTGCATGTGATCTTACTTCAGTTCACCCATACGCACTTTACTCATGCAAAAGTAGAGTTTGTTTCAACAACAAAACATTGATAAGCCATCCTAATTTATCTTGACTAAGCCAGCAAAAAATAATAGGTTTAAAATAAAAAAAAACTGATGTCATCCACAAATGGCTCTCCAGAACACACTGCATACCAGTATCTCTGACTCCTGCCAGGATACTATATTAAAAAAAAAAAGAAAGCCATCAACAACCCCAAAAACACATCGTCTCCAGTGTTAAAAGCTCTGTGTTCATACTATTTTATGCTTTACTTCTACAGTGATTACACATATTTGGATTTAATTTACAATTTTTATTTCAAATTTTATAGCATAAACACGAACATACATTTGCTAAACAAAGCAATACAGTCTTATAGTGAAAAATAGACAGCATTGAAACTTCTCTGCATTTGAAACTCATTCACTGAAACAGCACTGAAACCCACATTCAAAGAAAATGCATTTGACCAGTGGTGGGTTAAGTTTACCTTTGGCCTGTTTTCAAATCACAGGCCCCTTGCACACATCTAGGACCATGCAAACGTTCTTTGATTCACCTTCCTGATTTATTCAATTATAAAATATAGTAATTAAATTATATCCCTTGTATAATACAGCACTTGTTAGACCACATTTTAAATTTATAGTTTTGAACATTTTTCCAGTAAACAATGAAACAAAATGTATGAATCAATAATGAAAACGATGCCTAATTCAGAACATTTCCATCATAAAAGTCTACTCAAACTTCTGTTATTACATCCTACCAATATCAGTAAATATGCACAATCTCTGCAGAAGCAGAATTCATTAAATAATTCCACATTAAAGATATCTGTAACTAATTAAGAGGTTGCTGCTAGCAAGCAACTTTATTTGTAGATGAAACAATGATATAAGTGCCTGCTGCCCATGAAGAATGAATTGCCTATGTTACATTAAAAAAAAAATAATAATAATAATTTAGTAATATTGCAATAGGAAATGAATGGCAAACTGATAACAGGTTACTAGGTGTCTCCTCCAAAGGAGGACATTCTCAGGACTGCAGCATCTACCCCCTTTAAATTACAAGACAGCATATTATCAGCAATCTATCTGCATACTGGGGGAGTAGAACCCACAGCCTTCTGCATCAAAGCAAGTATACTACCTGTTGTATTACTAACAATGCATCTTCCCCTGAAGCTCTCAGCTCCTTGTAAAATCCACATGACGCTCAGCTATATCTGTCAACTTTAAAGCACAATAAATCTAAAAAAGCCAAAATTTATTGGGGGGGGGACAAACGTACTAAACCGGGGGCACATTTTTAACATTGCTTGTATAACCTTTGAAAGTTGCTAGAATAAAATGTTTTGTGTTAACATGCATTTCCTGAAAGATAAGAGAACTGAAACTTACAGTAGATGTCATTATTTAGTAAATTCAGTTCTCACTGATTTGCCACATTTAAGAGGAACAGACCAAAAATATGAGCCAATTACAATTATCAAATACAATGCAGTATAATATAATACAGTAAATAAATACATACTTGTATGTCTTTACCTATTGTGAAATTTGCACAAACTATCTGCAAGCACATTCAATATGTCTTTGAGCTGAGTGATCATTTCTGTTTCTTGATACATGCTTCATTCACCAATCTCCCTTATACCCCTTTCAGTTTTCTGGTGTAATTAAATAATTCCTTATTATTGCATTCAGTATTTGATATCAATATGAGTTAATAGTTACTGTGCTTTATTTAGCCTGTTCTTGTTCTGTGAATAGGGTGATTTCTGAAATCGGTAAAAAAGAAAAAACTCTCCTTGCTTTTGTTTAACTTCTTCACCCTGAGAATCTGTTAAAGTTTGTTATTATTTGTAATTTATCTGTATATTTATACACCAATGGAGTAAAATTATGAATGCAGATATTAATAATATTGTAGAACTCATCAACAGTATCTTGAATAACTGAGTAGAGCATCCCAGCCTGTTTCCAGTTTATTGATTTCTAATCTGTATTGTCTAAGTTTGGGAGGGATAATTTATATATGAATGAGTTTAGTTTTACTCTTAGATTTAGGATGATGGTGGTATGATCTCTGTTAATTCCTGAGATTATAACTAGGGTACGTCTATAACAATCTTAGGTTTAATAGCTAAGAAGTTGACACCTATAAATTACTGCCACCCTGTTAAATTCCTTACTTCATATTAGCCAGTTTGCTAAAAGCCTTTATGACTTAAGTGTTGTAGCCCGAGTACCATGCTTCCAGTAATGCGAATGTACTAGCACTGTAACTTTTAGCACATGCTGTCTACGTGCATCTGTAGAGTTTATGCACTGTTTTCTTGTAGTTAGATATAAGCAAGCCATGGCTGAAAAAGGTAACTGAACCAGGCCACCTATTGGCTTACCAAAGCGTAAATAAATAATTTATTTTAATCCAGATTATGGGTTCAAACATTCCTTGCAGCAGTTCGCTTACCAGTTAACAAATAAGTAGGTAATTAAATAAGAAGAAATAAAGGCATATTAGAAAGTGTGACAATAGTCTGAAAGAGGAAGACAGATTGGTTGGAAGGAATGAAAGAAGAAGTAGGTTTATGTAACAGGAACACAGGCTTTAGTTAGGATCATGGCAGAAAGAAAAATGTGAATATCTGAACATTTAATATAAATTCATCTCTGGTTATTAAACTGTTAAAACAGAACAGACCTTTTAGTTAAGATTAATGAGAATAAGAAAGTGGTCTCTCTCACATGCTTTTAAAGTATATATACGAAGCAGACGTTTAACTGGAATTTTATGTTAGACACAAAGCAGCATTCAAGAATGTCTGAAACGTAGTGGAGGACTCCTCCATAAGAAAATGTAAAGGCATGTGCAATGTGTGAATGCTGTGTCATTCGCTAGCTAGTAAATTGCTACAAGTCTAGATCAGTCTAACAATTATCATGTGTTGCCTGTTCTAGCAGCATTTTTGTTTTGATTATATAAATTATTTGGACAAACTCATTAGTGTATCAGTCAGGGATTGCATTAGAGACAAAACTAACTACATATGACAGTTACTCAATTCTTTGACATTTGCTATCACTCAGTGAGTCGATTAAAAATAATGTGTGTCTGTTTCTCCTGCTGCCTGTCTCTGTTCTGGATAGAATCAACTGTTAAGTTTGTTACCATAGTCTTAAGCTGAGCTTCAGTTACATTCATCCTGTGTAGCGAAGTATTTGTTTATTTATTTTTCAGAGTTTAGCAGACGCACTGTTACACTCCCACAAATGTGCGTACACACACACACACACACACACACACACACACACACACACACACACACACACACACACACACACACACACACACACACACACACACACCATTTATTTGCTGCAGCTGACTCCTGTTGAACTCATGCACACCCAAGATAAAGCTGCAGAAATATACGCTCGCGGAGCTGCTTAAAATCTCCTTACTTGCAGAAATACACTCGCTATACACACTGAGAGGTTGAAGCTGTAGAAATATGCCCAATACACTGAGAACTGCTTAAAATCTCCTTACTTATTTGCAGTTGAACTCGCTCCACACACTTGGAATTCCCTACATAAACATCCACTTGGCTTGCTGTGAAAGTAACGTTTAAACTTCACGTATGGCACGTTAACAGTCTGCAACAATGCACATACACAGATGTGATGTGAATGGACAGTAAAAGTGCTAGCCAGTGCCACTAGCCGTCCAGGCACAACATGTATGTGACTGCGGACATGGCAGTCCGATCCACTTCCATTTCTATGTGGTTACAAACTGCATAGACTTCTGGGCATCATACTGATGCCTTCTCTCCTTAATCTGGACTGCTGTTACAGCAGTCCGGATTTCAGAAATTATTATTTTTTTTTTTTAATCCTGGAACTTGCCAAGCAGGTGCTGTTTGAGTTCCAGGACTCTAAGCAGCTAGCCAGCAGTACACACAACATACAAATATAAATATTTTATTTTTTAAAAATATTCTTTTTTCTTTTTCTTTCCACAGCTGGGGGAGGCTGCAATCCAATGGCACGAGCCGCCACTGCATAAAAATCAAAACAATATGTCACTTATACATAGTTTGAGTATGAAAACAAGAGAAACTAAAATGGTAAGAAAACATTCATGGGTTGTGATGGTACAGAGTATTGTGAGGACATAAAAATAAAACAGTACGTTAAATAGTAAAGTAAATAGGAGTATGCTTTAATAAGCATACTTGATTAATAATTAAGAGGAAGGCATTGATTATATTTTTACAAGGAAAAAGAGTAGCAGTACTTTACTTAAGGAGATCAGCAAAGGAAGATGGTGGTGTAATGAGTGACATAAAAACCTAAAAGGAGAAACAGAACTCAGGAAAAGATTATTAACAGTGTGGTTCAAGATATGTTTAAAAACAAGGTAGTGAAATAATGTGGAAAATAAAAAAATTAACAGAAAAAGAGAATAAGAATTAGAAAAGTAGATTTCTTTAAATTAACTACATACAGTATTAGGATAAGTAAATATAGATTTGGATGCACGCCCAGATGGAATAGGGCATGTATAAAAATTTAAGGGATTTGCAAAAAAATAATATTTTTTAAAGATTTTGAATGAATGGTTAAATGAAGGTTTTATATATAAAAATGATGTTGTGGAATACTTAAATTCATATGGAAGAAGGAAGATAGAAGAGAATTAAAAAACTAGAGACCAATAGTATTACATATTAATGATTAGATCTTTATGAAAATAATACAAAAAATATTTGAAACTAAAATGGGAAATATTATGGAAGATAGCATATATAGTATAAAGGGGAAGGGTTGTCAAGAATTATGATAGATGATAGAGAAATTGTGGATGATATTATAAACAGAAAAGAAGCAAAGATCATGATATAAGACCTTAATAAGGCATTTGACACAACCAGACATGAAATCATATGGATAATAATAAAAGAATATAATACAAGTGAGAAAGTTAGGAAATTATGTATGTCAGCATATATCAATAATAAAGTAAAAATACTTGTAAATGGCTGGGTAAGCCAAGAGTTACATATGAACAGTAGTGTAAGACAGGAATGTCCAATGAGTTTTATACTGTTTGATTTAGTCATGAATGTAATATGTGCAATAAATTGTAAAATGGAGGCAGTGGGGTATATAACACCTGAAGGGTTAAGAATTCCAGTTCTGTTAACATATGCAGATGACATTATAAATGTTGTTGGTGTGTCTTTCGGCTTTTCCCGGTTAGGGGTCGCCACAGCGGAACTCTGGTCCGCTAACGATTGGCAGTAGATTTTTATGTGCCGAGTTGCCAGCCCTGATGCACAACCATCAACGAAGGTACGCCCATTCACGCATGTCTCCACACAGAAGATGGTCTAGCTGAGAATCGAACAGGACAACATCTTTCTGTGAGGTGACAATGCTACCGCAGTAGCAGATGACATTATAATAATTGCAAAAAACAAAATTTGGATAAAAGAAGTAATCATTTGCACAAATGAGTGTTTAGATATGGTAGGGATGGCTTTAAATAAAGAGAAAAGTAAAGGTTTAAGTGATGTAGTAAAGATCGGTGGTGTATATTTTACAATGAATGAAATTTCTGTGTTAGGTATCAAATTTGGGAATAAATATGCAAGTAGAATTCAATGGGAAAATAAAACAGAAGAAATAGCAAACATGTCTTTTCTTGATAACATATATATTATCATTCAGAAAAAAGGCTTGGTTTCATTAATTCAGTACTGCTATGAAACGTAGCATACTTAGCAAGTGTATTTATGATGTCAACAGTATTTGAAAAGGAATTATTGCATTTTTTTTCATTTATATGGGATTCTAAATTAATCCTAGTACAAAAAGAGTTTTATATGTAAATAAAGAAGTAGGAGGTTTAGGGTTAGTTAACCCAGAGGAATACTCTGCTTCATTAAATTTGTACAAAGTGTTAAAGTGGATAAATGAAAAAGATGAGAGATTAATAGTAAAACTGTATAAATAAGTATTAAATAAGTATGACACACTCAGGAGAAAGTACACACCACCTACCCACCCTTGTGTTGTACTAGCATCAGCAATCGATCTACCTGGAATGGAACTCACAGCCTTCTTAACTAAGGGAGTGTGTTACCTGTTGCACCACTGACACCGACAAGAGTTTCTAAATGCAGTCCTGGCTTTGTGTCCAGTGGGCTTATATGGTCAACAAATAAAACTCTAGAGCCCAGGCTTCATTTTTCTTTTCCAGTTACTTTGTGTGTGAAGTGTGTGCAAGCTGCTGTAACCACGGGTGTTTTAGTCTGGTTTTTGGATTTCTCCCTTCCTCTCACAAATATGTCCATAGAACAGCTACCAATACACTCCTTAAATGACAGAATCTCAGATTAAAGATCCCAGATATTCTGAATGATCAGGATCCTGTAATTAAGGACTCAAAATTAATCATTTTACAGTATTAGTCAAGTATATTCCAGTCCAGTGGTATAGAAGAAGGGTAGCCACTCACATCACCTGGGCCTAAGTGGCAAGGCACTAGAGCCTTGACTTGGGGGGGGGGGGAATCACTGAATGTCTTGGTGTCTACTCTTCTTTCATAAGAAGGGGGCTGTGGGCAGAAGTACTATTTGACTGTTATCTGGTGAAGGCCAAGGAGACATTAGGTAGGACTGCTGGTTAGCGTGGGTAGGGCAGTTTCCTGAACAGACGCATATAACTCATATTAGACACAGTGTATGTGCACACCTGAGGCAGTTAGGACTGAGTAACAAAAGTGGGTGAGTGCATGTGTGTGGGTGGAACTGATTATTAGTGAAGCAAGTGGGATTGATTATTGAAGTATTGACTTTTTTTTTCAGGACCTGTGCTTTGACTACTGTATTTTTTTCCTATAAATATAGTACACAAAGGAGGGGCTACAACTGACCCTGGTAACTATTGCCCCATAAGCCTGACTAGCCTGGTCTGCAAGGCTATGGAGTGCATCATCATGGAACTCATTAACAAAAACATTGGGAACCTCCAAACGCTTGACCCAACCCAGTTCGGCTTTGTTAAGGGCAGATCACGTCTACTAAACCTGGTTGACTTCTTCGAGACAGTCACCAAGGCCATAGATGAGGGAAAGGTGGTTCACACAACCTACCTTGACCTCATCAAGGCTTTCGACACCATTCCCCACTCAGGTATTACAGAAAAACTCACCAGCCTGAATATAAACCCCAACGTCACGAGATGGGTTGCCAACTGGCTTACAGACAGAACTCACACAGTAAGAATAGTGGGCTCCAGGTCCGACTCTAAACCAGTCATAAGTGGTGTCCCGCAAGGCTCAGTCCTGGGGCCCCTACTGTTCGGCATATACTTCTCAGAAGTACAGACAAACACAGGAGGACTATGGCTAACCAAGTTCGCCGATGACTGCAAAGTGGGAGCCATAACTGACTCTCCGGCTGACATGAGACGGACACCTGGTGCCAAAGTCATGGCCTCAAGCTAAATGTCAAAAAATGCATAGTCATCCTGTTTGGGAAAAACAAAATACCCACAAATTGTCACATAGGTGGCAGCCCCCTTAATACAGAAGAGGTAATAAGAGATCTGGGGACCCAGGTAGATAGTAATCTCTCCTTTGACAATCATATTGTCAGAGTAATTAGGAGATCCTTCTATGTGGCCCATCTAATTACTAAAGGGTTCGCATCTAGAAATAAAGAGGTTATAGTGCCCCTCTACTCATCACTCATTTGACCCATTATACAGTACAATGCCCCATTTGGGATGTACCTCACAAGACACTTCCAACAACTGGAAAGACCACAAAAGTACCTCACCAAGGGGATTACTGGCCTCAAACATATGCAGCCCGACTGAAAAAACTCTGGCTGTACTCAGTGGCATATCGCTTACTCAGAGGTGATCTGTGCCTGACTTACAAAGCCATGTCCAACTCAGAATTGATGGACATGCTCCACCTAAAGAAATCCAAGTCACTGCGTGCCACACGCTCTAGTGAGCTAAACCTCACCACAACAATAAACAGAACATGCTGGAGGAATAGATTCCTGTCACAGAGACTCCCCATGCTTTGGAACAAAATTCCAAATTACATCAGGCAAAGCTCCTCACTAACACTCTTCAAGAGAAACCTTGACGAGTGGATGGGTAACAGAAAATACACCCCTGGGATCACTTCCTTGGCTCTGCTTGACAGAGGATCAGTTAATTAATCAATAGGGCGGCGAAAGCTGACACACTCTGGCTAGGCTTATAAATGCCCTCGGGCAGACAACCTAGTACCTACCTATGTACCTATGAACCTATGTGCAATGACCAACTCCAGTTCAATTGCTCAGAGGAGTAGAAGGAGCTGACTGCAGGAGTGGACACATGCATACATACATACGTAAATACAAATATTTCAAGCACGGACATTAATGCCTCTCTAGCCTGCCAATATACCAAAACACTTGTTCACATAATAAGTGTCCAGGCTGTTCTTAAAAATATCTAAACTAGTACTTGCTTTAATGTAGTTTGACAGTCTGTTCCATGTATCAGCTTCTCTCAGAGAACCAGGGTACACCTCTCATTCCTATAGAATTTTCTACATAGGTTGATGATTCTCTACTACCTTTTGATAACCTCAAACATTCCCAGAAGTAGTTGTCTCTAAATGTCCTCTATACATGAATACAATCTCCTCTTAAATATCTATACGAAACACTGTACATGTTCAGATATTTTAGTCTTTCATACTAACAAATTTTCACATCCATGGATGCCCTTGGTATATTCCCGCTGTACTCTTTCGAATTTACTCATACTTGCTTTCTTATATGTTTTTTTCTATTTTTATTCCATACTCAAGTTTGGGTCTAATGTAACTGACAAACAATAACATCATCATTTCTGATTTCCTAGACTTTATAAATCTTTTCATACAACCTACAGTTCTAGAACCATCATTAATCAATTGGTCGATATGATTAGAAAAAGCTGGCAAAAATCCTACTGTGCTTGTCAAATATTGTAAAATAACTGATGCAAAAACTCTCTTCCATCATCCTGACAAATGCATGCCATCCTGTCTGAACACGTGTGCCCAAAAGTAGGCTCAGATGCTCTACACATTTCCATTTTTTAAAACAGGACATTGCTCCATGTAGGTATTTTTTATTTTATTTATTTATTTTATTTTACATTTGTTGACCGGGCTAGTCCAGCTGGATGTATGTCCATTTTCAGTGGAGGCCCGGGGAGAAATGCTCCAATGGTTATTACAAGTTTAAACAAAAAACATGAAAAGATCGAAGGATAAAAGGATGAAAACAAAGATGAAAAGATTATATACAAAATTGAGTTAGTAGATTGTATACAAAAATTGAATTAGTACATGTAAAACACATATAAAAGGAAAAAGCAATTACAAGATAAGATAAATAATCAAATAAGTAATTACTTGCAATACACACATGATAATACATAGCGTGAGTAACAAATTGACAAAGTAATGTGAAAGAAAAAAAATTTTTTTTTTTTTTGTGTGTATATGAGATTAAAGAGGGGAACAGTCAGGATATAGGAAAAAGGGAAGGAGGAAATTATGGTAGTGGAAAGGAAGAAGGAAAGGTCAATCAGGGTTGGTACAAGAACAAAGCCAGTGTTTATTAAGATGCATTTCCAGTTGTTTTTTAAATAGTGGAAGAGTGGACAAGGATGAGATTTTGTTAGGAAGTTTGTTCCACATTTTTCCAATGGAGTTGGAAAAGAGGCAGTCCCCTGCAGAGTTATTGGGCTTGGGAATATTAATCGGCAGTTTGTTTGAAGAACGTAGGTGTTTCAGGTTATTATAAGGAGTAATGAGGTTAGTGAGTATTGGTGTTTTGGATGGTTGATATAGAATTTGATGAGCTATTAAGAGCTGTTGATAAATAAGCTTGTTAGGAAGTTCAAGCCAACCTAGCTGTTTTAGGTTCTGACAGTGGTGAGTTCTAAAAGGGGATCCTGTAGCAAATCGAGCAATATTATGGTAAGATGTAGCAAGTTTGTTAAGGTTGTTTTTAGAAAGATTAGTGTAAATAGGGGAAGCATATAGAAGGGTAGAGATAAGGTGAGATCTAGCTAAGGTAGTCCTAGCTTCAGGTGTAAGGAAGGGTTTGATTCTATAAAGGGATCCAATCTTTTTGTTAACTGCTTTTATTGTGTTGTTGATGTGTGAATCAAAGTTAAGATTGTTGTCAATAGTTATACCTAGTAGCTTTGTAGTAGAATCAGGAGAAATAAAAGTGTTAACAGTGGCAGTGATAGAGAAATTTAGAGGGGAAGATTTACGGGTAGGTGAAAACAGTAATAATTTGGTTTTCTTGGGGTTAAGGAGTAGGCAACGGTCAGAGAACCAGTGTTCAACTGTGTTAAAAGCTTTTTGGGTAAGAGACTGGAGTTCAGTTTGAGAGGTAGCAGTGCAGATTATAGTGGAATCATCTGCATATTGTATGCAGGTAGTATTAGGAATAGCTGATTGGAGGTCATTAATAAAGATGGAAAATAGAAGGGGACCCAGGATAGACCCTTGAGGTACTCCTAAAGAGATAGGAAGGAGATTAGATAGTGTATTTTTCCAACATACTCCTTGCTGACGGTTTTCTAGGTAAGATGTGAACCATGTTAAGGAAGAGGGATGAAGTGCGAGATTGTAGTATATGCAGAAGAAGTTTGTGATTAACCATGTCAAAAGCTTTTGATAGGTCTATGAAGAGAGAAGATGATAGATTATTGTTGTTGCGGTTATGGTTGATGGAGTTGGTAAAGGAAAGTAATGCAGTAGTGGTGCTGTGGGAAGGTCTAAATCCATGTTGACAGTTTGCAAGTAAGTTGTTGTGGAGAAGGTGGTTAAGTAGTTGTTTGTGGATACATTTTTCCATGATTTTAGCTATGGGTGATAGAAGTGCAATAGGACGGTAGTTTGAAAAGTCATTACAATTGCCCCCTTATTTACCCAAAAATCTTTTCATTCACAGTGATCTGAATATATTTAACGTTTGTAATTTGTGAAAAATATGTCCTAACACCAGTACTAGTTACTATCTAAGAGAGCTGTAAGTTCCCTACTAACAGTCAGAGGAGCCCTTACGGATGAGATCATTTGTACCGACATAAATAAAAACAGACCCGCACTTCCTTACATTAAGATGTTCTAAGGCTTGTCTCACATCCTTTACCTTTGCTCCTGGCAAGCATAACACTATTCAATGTTCATTATCTTCTCTGCAAATATAAGTATCAGTTCCTCTAATAACTGAATCTCCAATTACAAGAATGTCTTTTCTGACCAGCTCTGAAGAATCTCCAACTTCTAATTCAGTAATATTTGCTCTATCAATTGTTAAACAGTAATGATCTTCATCACCATTAGTCTTATTAATCCCACTGTTTTTGTTGCATATTACATTTGCAAGCATATAATTCTCATCCAGCTGGGTTTGTCCATCCACAGCCTGAGTCAAGATGCCAACGTCTTTCTCATCTTTTTTCTTACAGTGATGTTCTTCAATCCTTCCAGATTCAGGTTTGGTGTCTTCATTTTCATCTCTTCCTTCCTCTTTTTTCAACTTTCTCTTTTGGAAAACGCTGCCTTCGTCTGTAGACTGAAGGTTTTCTGATAGAAAAATGTTATCATTCCCTGTAATATGCGTGTTACATAACAAAGCAGTGTCCATTTTAGTATGCATTCTCTTTCCTTCACAGACATTTATTAGTTTTCTTTGGGTCTTTTTTGCGCACTGTCTGCTAACCATCAGCTCCTTTTCTTACAGCGTAATTATACCAGAACAGGGATGATCATACAGGCAGTCATTGGGGTTTCTCTTTGACAAAGCTTCGTTACCCCTTTGGTAGCCTAGGTAAGTGGAATATCCACAGTGGTGGGCCTTTGGCCCATGCCCACATCACTACATAAATCTGTTCTTGGGCTACAGCATACGCACTGCTCAGTAGGTGTTTGTCCAGGGTTCATTCCCTAACTGCTGAAACATCAAGTCTCTACTAGAGGGATGGGCACATAGCACAATAGGTTGCCTTCCTCCCACCAGAATGGGCAAGCTCCTAATGGTCACCGAGTCCCATCACCTACCAGCTCCATCCCTCAGGTTGCTCACTGATCCCAGGTCATTTGGGTCACAGTCACGGTGTTACCCCCCTGTACTACAGAGTGGGAGAAGTCAAGAGAAGGTATAAAGAGCAAATGTCAGCTCCTACAACACCCTAGTTGCCAATATATCCCAGGTCATCTGTATTGGAGTTAGGGCCTTTTCCCTTTGCACTACAAAGCTGGAGAAACAGATGGAAGGAGTCAACAAGCCAATACCAGTTAATCTAGCCTGAGAAAAGGAGGTAGCCTGAGCTGCTGAGAAGCAGAGAACCAGCAGAGGTAAGTGAAACAGCACACATCATTACCAACCACGATGTGCAAACCCACCTTGAACTGCATTCATTGTCTATAACCAGATAAAATGTGTATGTTGAAGCATGCATGGGTCACTGGTTCAGTATTCTAGAACTGCATCAGGCTGCCACAAGGGTTAGCAGGATGGCTGCTTGGATAAAAACCTTCTGTGACCTTTCACCCTCGGACATGGATGGCATATCAGCTAGTAAGAAATCTGATGGTTGTCATCTATGTAGAAAAAGGATTTGCCTTCATCTTGGATTTCTTTTTTAGGGATAGAGCAGCTATCCGTTGCTAGCTACGCATGTGTGTGTTTAGAGTTTTAGTGAGTGAATCAAAGTCACCATAAAAAAACAAACAAAAAAAAATTTTACAGGTAAAGCAATGGAATTTAAAATAGCCAATTACAACAAAACCTGAATGACAGGTTCACTAAATACTTTAAGCAACATTAAAAATTTTAACACATGCTATTTTCTGAACAAAGGTGAAAAGCTGTGATAAATGGCAGGGGGGCAGGCAAATGGTGAATCAAACTCAATACACATTACCACCACCAACACATTACAGATACAAACTCTTACCCAAAGACTTCCGATTCTTCTTACTCACTGTCCGATAGCATGAGAGGAGAAAAATGCAGCACAGAACTCAAGTTAAGTTTAACATCAACAAAAGAGAAGTCACTAAATTCTGAATGTATTACACTTGAGTAAATTTTTATTACAGTTACACCCTAGTCATCCTAAATAAAAACTTGTAAATACATGAAAACAGTGAAATGTGCCTGTCTTATTACTGTTACCAATGCGGCTTAAACTAAACACATCTCAGTGGAACTATCCAGAAGTCACAACTGAATTATTACTTCAGTTTATGGATTATACAAGCTCTACTTCTGCAGTTAGCAACGTGTGTACAATAACAAAATCAATTCCTGCTTATACTGGAACACAAATCTTCACAACACAAGAATCAAACTAAAAACAACATGACCACATAAAGCTTGCAACAGATCATCACAGAAAAACAAGCACTCTATACACTATCTCCCCAAATTCTAAATATACTACCTCCATCTGACTCTTCAAAAAAGAAAAAAAAAAAAGCTAACATTTTTTCCTTTTCTCAAATTCAAGTGGAACTTTGAGATTTCCTTACAGCAAAAGTGGGAAAGGAATGTTTAATATACTTAGACACATAAGAATGTTTCCCACTGAAACTAGGGTAGCTAGTAGCTATAGCATATTCCACATCCAGGCCTTCTGCTTCTGGAAATGTTTGTACTGATTTGTTTGTTCTGAGCACGTTTTCCAGGCCATCTTGGACTGGAAGGGATATCTGTACTTTTGTGAGAGAACTGTGTTTGACTGGCACCTGACTAATAAAAGGAGGTAGGTCAGGCCTTGGAATAAGCATCCTCATTGGCCCTTTTGAAATTTGTTACAGTTTTTTTTTCCAAGTTTTAGCTTTTGGATCCCAAAGACATGCTGTAGGTGGATTGGACACACTAAATTGGCCCTAGGTGTGAGTGTGTGCATGTGTGTGCCTTCTCTGGTAGGTTGGGCACCGAGCTGGCAACTCGACACTGTAAAAACTCCACTGCCAATCATGAGTGGACGGTGATCCGCTGTGGAGACCCCTAACCGGGAAAAGCCGAAAGAAGAAGAAGATCTGAGCAGGTTTCTGCTTGTTTGTACCAAGCTAATCTGAGGTGGGCTACCAGCCACAGCTCTGAGCTGAGATACCAGATGACTAGAGGCTTCTGAGCTTCCAAAAAAACACAAGATGCCTGTTTTATTTTTTTGCTTATTTATATTACTTTTTCTTGCCTGCTGCCTACTTTTATACGGTATTTATTTACTGTCTACTAAACTGTACAGTTGCACTGCAATTGCCTGCTACACTGTGCCTGTAAAATTGAATTTTATTGCTGTTTTCACTGATTAGCAAGCTTTCTTGTGTTTCCACTGTTTAAGTATTTACTGTTTTTTTTACACTGTTTCAGAGCTATCTGTTCTGTCTTCTCTGGATTTCCCACAATGCAGTAATTCATTCTTTAGAGCCTCCTGGCTGATATGCTGCTGTTTTAAATGTTTTTTCAGTGTCTCACTGCTATTTTCTGTTGTAAGAGAGTACCCCAGGCCCTGCAAGGCTACAATGCCTTCCACACCTTTAGACTGCAAAAGAAATGTGTGAAAACCAAAGCAGGCTGTGTTTCAATCTATATTAAAGATAAATTCATCTCATGTCTAGTTAGATTGGACAACTTCATGAAGTTACTCCAGGTTACAGTGGATAAGACCCCCATTCAACTCCTAGCCAGTTATAGATCTCTCTCCATGGGGCACGACACCCATGAAGTCTAACTAGCCAAAGTGAAGGCAATCCAAATTTTACTGAAGACACTGGTTATGGGGGATTTCAATTATCCCACCATCAATTGGCAAACCTACTTTAGCCCAAACTCGGTAGTACAAAAGTTCCTTGATTTTGTGAATTCAAATGCCCTGAAGATAATTTTCTACACCCTGAGAAGAGGAACAAACATTCTAGATCTGGTCCTCACCAACATGTCTAACAGGTGCACTACAGCAACTGTTGGACCTTCATTAGTTAAATCTAACCACAAATCAGTCACCTTCAAACTGACACTAACACCAGAACTCACAAAGGGCGAAATCAGACTAAAAAACTTCACCAAGGCAAACTATACCTTCCTAGGTGAAGGTATAAATGCATTCTAAGCCCTACCCCAAACTGAAAGTGGTAACTACACTGAAGCTTACACTAAAGCTCTGTACAATCACTTGCATAAGTGTATAAACTTGGCTGCACCAGATAGAATCAAAGCCAGAGCCCCAAGTAAAATCAAGCTGCTGCCATGGTGGACTTCCAGCATCAACAAACTCTACAATAAATGCAAAAAGTTGCTGTCCAAGAAAACAAAGACAAGGACCCGACAATGGGAAAGCACCTCCTCACCCTTAACAGGCAAAAAAGACACCTTGTCAGATCTTCCAAGAGCTTCTTTGAGAGAAACCTAGCAAGTACTGCCAAGGATAACCACAAGGACTTTTACAGCAATGTATGTAACGTAAAGGGTAGGATCTAAGCATGTGCAGAAATGGTGGCCAGCAGCATGTCACACACTGACCCCACAGAGATAGTAAACCTGCTAGAGGATAGGCTTAGTGAAACTTTCACTCCCTTAACCCCTCCTAACTTAAAGCAAACCTTCCCCCAAACTTCTCCCCACCTTAGATATCTGAAGAGCAGGTCCTCAAAGCCCTGTCCAAGGCAAAGAACACAGCCTCTATGGGAACAGATGACATCCCAGGCTGTCTTCTCTAAATGGGCTAAAACATGAACTAGCATCACCACTAATTACCCTTTTCAATCATAGCTTAACCGCAGGGTTTGTTCTTGTGGAATGCAGAACAGCTACAGTTATTCCCCTCCACAAAAGTGGCCTAACCACAGACCCAGGGGATTACAGACCAATAAGCCTGACCAACCTCATCTGTAAGGTCATGGAATATATTATGGACTTCATGTATAGCGAGATAGGTGACATCTAAATGCTAGACCCTACCCAATTCGGCTTCATGAAGGGCAGATCATGCCTGTTAAATCTGGTGGATTTCTTTGAAAGTGTGACCAAGGCCACTGATGAGGGCAAATCTGTGCACAAAACATACCTTGACTTAGCAAAGGTTTTCAACACAATCTCACACTCAGGCATTACTGATAAACTTAGCAAACTGAATGTAAATCCCCTTCATTGTAAGATGGGTTGCCAACTGGCTCAAAAACCAGACACACTATCAAAGTGGGTGTCTCCACATCAACCAGCAGATCTGTTACCAGAGGAGTACCACAGGGATCAGTGCTGGGCCCCCTACTGTTTGATATATACTTTTCAGATGTTCAGGTCAAAACTAAAGGATTGTGACTGACCAAGTCTGCAGACGACTGCAAACTAGGTGCAATCATTGAATCCCCAAATGATGTCAGTATACTCCAGGAGGGTCTCACACAGACCAATGACATGTGTGAGTGTCACGGTCTCAAACTGAATGCAAAGAAATGCATCATCATTCCCTTTGGCACAAACGATGTCCCTTCACACTGTCAAATCAATAACAATGCCCTAAGTACCCATGAAGAGGTAATGGACCTAGGATCACAGGGTGACTGCGACCTTAACTTCGACCACCACATGTCTACTGACATAAGGAAAGCTTTCCATGTAGCTCACTTGATTAGTAAAGGCATTGCCTCGAGGGTAAAAGAAGTTATAACCCCCTATACTCGGCACTTATCCTGCCCATAATTGAGTATAATGCCCCATTCGGTATGTACCGTACTAAGCATCTACAGCAATTAGAGAGACCTCAGAGGTTTCTAACAACAAAAATCAATGGCCTCCAGCGTGTGCCTTACATGGAATGACTAAAACCCCGGTCACTACACTCCATATCACAGAGACTTCTTAGGGGAGACATGCCTAGCCTACAGGGCAACTCAAGGCCCAAACCTAATGAACTTACAATCCGTACATCAAATGGGTCTAAGGCTACCCATTCCAGGGACTTAAATATGGTCTGTGAATTAAACTGAACATGCTGGAGGAACAGATTTATCTCACAGTGACTGCCACGTCTTTGTAACAGGCTACTAATTCATGTGAAACAGAGCACCTCTATGACACTGTTCAAGAGGAACCTGGATGATGGGGCACCATAAATTCTTACCAGGGATAGCATCCACAGCCGTCCTTGACATGGGCAGTCATAACTAAATGCAGTCTTGTGTATTGACTAGCACCTCTATGGTATTAAACTGGGTTGAAACGACTAGGCTTAAAATGACTTTGAGGTCATTGATAGCCCAGTAATCTCCTATGATTACATAGTTATAATAATTTAAGTGTCAACAAAAGAACAGTTGGTTAGCCATAGTGTTATTATCAAGCTGTTTTGGCACAAATCAGTACTTCAAATCCAGAAGTAAAAAAAAAAAAAAAAGTTGCATACGTGCAAGGTTTAATACTTCAGGGAAAGGAGTCAGATAAGACAGAAGTGAACTAAATTTTAAGGTCTGTTCGAAATCAGTTATAATACATAGGGCTATCGTTTTTCCTGTAAATTATCTAGGGTTTGTGACCGTGCTTTCAGCTATAATAACCTACAAACATCAGTCTAATTATTTGAATGCAGCACTTTATTTGACTAAACGGTGTTTATTTTATAGCATGCAGCACTTTATTTGACTAAACGGTGTTTATTTTATAGCATGTCTTACCTATGCCTTAGCTGTTCTGTAACATGCGTTTCCAGTGCACTCTACCAGGCATGGCAGTCTTTTGTTTCTCCTACATGAGACCACAGTAAAGCAGTTATTTTTGCGATGTGCAATCATAACCACGCTAGTATGTGTTTGAGACTTGGGTGTCAAGAAATTCACCATGAGGTGAATCTTGGCATCTATGTCAAGAACACACACTAACAGGTTAAGACTGGTGAGCCCTGCCCATAACTTTTTGTAGTGTATGGAGTCTTATCTACTCAAAGTACTATCAGTTACAAAGGAAAAATAAAAAAAAAAGCAATGTTGTTTTACTAGCTTTGAAAGCCAGTAAAGCACTTGGGGACTGCTGTCTCACAGACAGCAAGTATGGAAAGGTTTTTAAATACTGCCCTACTTTAAATAAGTGACTAACAGTCTAACATCTGTAAACTTTGGCAGACACAAAAGGAAGATATTCAGGGATTGAAGGAATATCCCTCTCTTGCACCCGACAATTACTATCAGTGGAACCTATCCTAAGCGACCATCTTCCTGTATACACACACAGGCTTAACACTCATTACCCCAATACCTATCAACTTAAACCAAGAATCTCACAAAATTCAACAAAGATTTACTCAACAGTATCCTAAGGTCCTTCAACTGGTTTATACTAAAAGCTGTTTCACTACATGATGCAGTTGCAACTTTTAAAACTTTTTTTAAACACTGTACGACATAATGGACCACAATCGTTTAGCAAGTCAGAGCATCTTTTATCATGTCTATGCTGGTAGAATAAAGATTCCTAGGGTGCATGCATACCCAGTTTTATTTAGCAGAGCTAGTACATGCCCACTCCATTTAACTTCTTCATAGCTATACCTTGTATGAGGACAGGTGTAGCAGCCTCAAATATATAGGAATATATGCATCAAATTGTGTCCCCCCCATTTGCAATAATTAAATTATTTAATTGTGAATGTTCCTCTGGCTGGGTTCGCAAACATAAAAAAAAAAAAGTAACTGACAAAGTTTGCTAGAATTGGAAATAAAATTATGCGCTATACACCAGGTATATCACAGGACTGAAGACATTGGGTATCACTGCTCAATAGTTTTTGAAAATGCTCTGAACCCTAAATACATAAATATAAAAATGAACAAGGTGAAGTTGATGCATAAATTATCAAAATTAAGTAGGTCCGATTCTGAGCAGGTAAAGACCAGCGGTAACAGTGTGAGCACGCATCCTAAAACTTGTTTGAAAGAACACAACCAAAGTAGGACGGTATGGTAGTAGTAGAAAAGGTACAGTACTATCTGTTAAAGTCTTATCTGAAAATCTGCTATAGTAACAATTTGTTTACTACTGTGTTCCTTCAAGGTGAGATCTTGGAGTCCATGCTGTGAGGAAAGGGCAGAGTCTGATAGCACAAATTTAAAACAGTAAATTAATTATAACGCAATACAGCTGTCCAAAATGTAGGGTGTCTGCTTGTGACACTGGTGATCTGGATTTGAACTGCAGATAGACTGTCAGAAAAGTAGCTATGGCAGGCTAGAAAGGGATAGTTTTGGCTGTCTTGTTACCATGAGGCAGGGCTCTCACTTTCCAATAACATGCAGCTGCTGGACACTAAAGGAGGGGGTATTTTTAAGTAAGATGCGTACAGTGTCTTTGATTGTGAGGTCCAGCTAATCCAAAATGACATTGGATTGTGAATGGCTGTTGCACAATGGCCACAGGGTGTCAGGTTTATTTAATATACAATTGCCATGAGGTGTGAGTTATGCCCAATGCAAAATGATTTGGGGGTATGAGCTACAGCTAATACAAAATGGTGTTTAGTGTCTAAGCTATAGCTGATGCACAATGGCCTTAGAGTGTGAATTATGGCCAATGTACAATGGCCTTAGGTGGTGTAAAATGTGCAGATCATTCCATGTTAGCCCTGCAGTGAGGTGACAGCCAGGATTCCTCACCCATTTACTTTGAGGGTTCCTTACATCGACACTCATTTACTGTGGGTACCTTACATCTACACCCATTTACTGTGGGTACCTTACATCTACAGGTGAACAAGGAGCTGAATAAAAAAGCAGTACTCACACTGACCTGCTCTAGGACACAGTCGACACTGACCTGCTCTAGGACACAGTCGACACTGACCTGCTCTAGGACACAGTCGACACTGACCTGCTCTAGGACACAGTTAAATTATGTAGTCCTTAGTGATGGTGCAAAAGGTAATGTACATCACAAATGGCAGTTCAGTTATATTCCAGTGAAACCATATTAAAGGTCACTGATGTAGAAGTGACTTTGCAGAATGCCCTCCAATACCCCAGACAAAGCTGCCCATACGATATGATGGGTGTTTTGTATGAATGAAAATACATAAGCACTCTTCCAAGCACACTTGCAAACTCCTTCCTGGCTAGAGAACTTGCAATCATCTGCTCCATTCAGAAATATAATAAACCCCCTGCCATACAAAGGAAACTAGCATCTACGATGGACGGTGAACAAGTACAATCATGAAATCTGGCCAAAACGTTGATAATTAAAATGTCAGTCAGTAAAATAATTACTTTAACTCAAAAGCTGAAACCTTGCTGGTATGTCTAACAAACATTCATCAGTAATACACAAGGTGTGTGTGTGTTTGTGTGTGTGTGTGGGGGGGACTTACTCCCTTGACATAAAACAATATTTTCATTTATTTTGCTTTAGCTAAGTTTTTGACAGCTTTATGAATGGGAAGCTACAGTGATGGTTTTGTTCTACTATACAAGAACCATCCAGAAGAATAATTGGACTTTCTACATCTCACCAGGCAGTTTGATAAACCTTTTGTACACTGGATTATCCTGACGTCAATCTTTCATCAATAATGCCACATACTGGGGAGTACAAGAAGGTTTTTCCCCAGGTGAGGGGCATTCACTAGTATAACAAAGCTGACCGATGTCTAAAAGTAAAATTGTGGGACTGAAATCACAGATCTGAATTGCAGTTCTCTTTTCCTGAATGAATGCATAAAGTTTTTTTTTGTTTTGCACCCATTCATTTCCAAATGTAAGGAATAACTAAGCGGGTACATGTAATGTCAACAGAATTATCTCAAATCAAGGCAGTACAATTTAAACAATCTCCTATGAATTTCAACAACAGAAAAGCAAGACACTACAAAATAAACCTTTGCCTGTGCTGGTGAATGTTTAACCTTGTCAGAATACTCTAATTAGGAACATTTTGCACATTGTTGCTACAAGCAGGAATGGTTTGTTTGGAATTTTTCCAGATTATACTATAGCCATGAATGTAAGAACGCCACAGAAATTTGTTCCAATTATGACTGCAAGCTACAATGTAAAATACATCTATAGCCTATTATGCTTGGGAGAGTTGAAGGACCAATGGACCATTTTTATATAAATACTAAAACCTTGGGACCCAAGGTCGTCTTAGTAAAAATGGAACAACAAGGATCTCAGACTTAGTGTTGTACATCTTGGGCATAAATTGCCAAGGGGGATGAAGGAGGACATTAACACACAATGGACCCATTTTTTTCCAAAGTGACCTACCTTGGAAACAATCCTTAATAAGGAAAAGGAGCAACTCTGCACATTCTGCTGTGCTCTGGGTACTCACCCAATGAATCGCACTACAGAATTCAGTCTTAGGAGCAAAGATGTCCATAATGCAGAGGTTGGGAAAGGTTAGGAAGTAACAAGACAGCTCTTTCCAGTGCCTGAGCTACTGACCACACTTCTGTGGCATCTATTTGATTAGTACTGTTAAACTACATAAATATTAAACCATTTTTGAAGGGGGCAGCACCCCTCATCCCCCACATCATTTTGGGGACTCTGCCATCACACAGCCCCTCTCGCTATATTACTTCCTCCAAGGCTGTACCAACTCAGAGAGAAAAAGAACATATGGTGCTATAAGTTTGAGGTAGACAAGTAAAGCACCACAAGTGGTAAGTACAGTCCCTTGCAAAACAAAAAAAATTATATATATATATATATATATATATATATATATAATAAATTATACTATAATACAATATAGTATAATATACTAGAACACACACACATATATATATATATATATATATATATATATATATATATATATATATATATATATATATATATATAAAACATAGCTGTCTACCATGAGGAGAGGCTTTAGATTGCCACTGGTAGACCCAAGACAGATATGATTCTTTTTTACAAGCCCAACATGACCCATATTTTTCATCTTCAAGTTTGTCTTTTTTTTTTCTTTTTAACACTAGCAGTTCTTCTGATGTGTATTAAAATTAACTTCACTAACATCATAACTGAATGACAAAAATATTTAATACTCATGTTGGAAAAATAAAATATTTAACTTAAAAACAAATATATGAAGGTCCTTAGCTTTGCACCTAAAATACCCTTGCAAGTCCCTGATTCCTATGGTAAATACAAAAGCGAAGCTCGACTCATGACATTATTGTCCCTGCCACCAAGTCAAGGTTATCAACAGCAATGCAAATTGCTTTGATCTCTATTCCATGACATGCCTGATTTGAATAGCAAGGTGAATGAATGTCAATGCAGAATACCCATGCAAATTCTGATTTACCATTTGATAAGGCGAGCAATACTTTAAACGCACAGGTCAAGACAAGTCCTCTACAAATTCAGATGCTGATCTCACTGTAGTAAAGCCCTCTTCCTAAGTCAGGCTTAACTGACAACAAAATAAAAGAACTTACACCGTCTTGACAAAAGATGATAACAAGGGTACAATCTTGACATTATCTGTCCCCATTTATGTTGTTAATCAGGGAAAACTATAAAAATGTGTGCACAGGACTAGAAACCTTTGTAGCACCACTACTAAATTTTCAACTTCTTGATAATCACTCATTATATAACCGGGAAAAGCCGAAAGACACAACAGCAACATATATTCACTAAAAGAAAGCAATAAAACTACCAAATCTATTTTCTTCTGTTAGCACTGTTATGCTAAAATATTAGACATTTCTTGAGTTATTATTCATTACTATGTCAAGTATTTACCAAGGTACAGATGTGCACACAATATATAAAACACACACACACACAGACAGGTGATACCTATATGTCTGTGCATGTGTGCCTAAGTTTCTCTACCAGGATTATGTGCAAACCCAGACTCCATTCCAAAATCGCTCAACAGGAAAGTGCATCAAATTTTAGGGTCTTGTTTCTAGCACATGTACCCTTTCTTAGCTTTCACCACCAGCTGCTGCTGGACCTTTTCTGCATTCTAGACTGATATTCACCCTATATTTCCTGAACCAAATTAGACAGGCACATTCTGATTTGCACTATTCTGCAATTAATTTAATTTTCTCAGTCTGCATTAAAATGTACTATTCCATTTTGAGTCACACAGCATGTATAGAGTTATATGACCCCATTCTCACCTGTAGTGCATAAACACAGTGCATGCAAGGGCCTCGACTATAGTATTTTCACTAAATTCTTTAATCACAACTCAATTAAGATTTTGTGCATCATTCACATATGTAATAAGAATTCATGATTCCATACGCAACTACAGTGTCTGCACTGAATTCTAGGGTCTCACTCTAAAGTGAGTTGCCTATTCAGAATTTTATCATTTGTTTCCAACAGTCACAGTGCTTTTGGGGAAGGCCATATTCTTCAGTCTGTCCATTACTGTGGGGTGTAACATATTTATTTTTACACTGATTTACTCAGCATCTGCTCATTTCTATGCTGTTTGATGAAGGTGTTGTTTCCTCTTAATGTCATTGCTAAAATGCTTAATCTTGCGATGCGTTTAAAATATCAGTGGGACTTTTCATCTTCTAAGACTGATCATAACTTCTGATGGCTGGAATGACCTTGGAGTTAGAACATATAAGAAAAAGGAACATACCCCCCTGCAAAAACATTTATTTTGAGTTTTGATGTATTTGCACAAATGACTTTTCACCTCAAGTATTTGCATGTACTAATGGTTATGGATTTCCTGCAGAAATGTTTTAGCTGGGATGTTGCAAACCATGCATTCTGAAGCAACATGTTAGACCCGCACACCTGTAGATGTGACATCTATATTAAGTTCAGGGGCGTATCAGTTCCAAAGAATTCTAATCGATACAGTATTCTAGGTTCTCATTTACAACTTCTCAGTGTTAGGGTTCATACTCAATTCTACTGACTGCATTAAATATTACAGACTAATTCTCAGCTATTATTTATATGTCAGGGAAGTGCTTGTGCATACATGGCCAGACAGCTGAAGTGATCTCTAGGCAAAATAATTTACTGTATCATTTTACTGCTTGTGTATACTAAATACAAATTAATGAAGGGGTTTGCTGGGGAAAAAATTCATGTTGTGTTTCAAAGAAGTGATTGTGCATACCTGGACAAACAAGTTAGTGGATTGCAACTCCATTATCTAAGGTGAAGCATCGCTTTTAACAATGAATGTGCGTACTCTGCAGGGATGTCGGACTATGAACTGCAAAACCACCTCAATAGCATACTATGCTTTTCAGCATTTCTTATAGGTTCATAGGTAAGTACTAGGCTATCTGCCCAAAGGCATTTTTAAGCCTAGCTGGAATGTGTTGGCTTTTGCCACCCCCTTAGATTAGTTCCCTGTGCCTTTGTCCAGCACAGCCATTGAAGTGATCCCCGGGTTAAACTTTCTGTTTCCCATCCACTCGTCAAGGTTTCTCTTGAAGAGGGTTAGCGAGGAGCTCTGAATAATGTAGACTGGAATCTTGTTCCAGAGCATGGGAAGTCTCTGGGACAGGAATCTATCCCTCCAGCACGTCCTATTTATTGTTGTGGTGAGGTTTATATCCCTGGAGCGTGTGGCTCAAGCGGATAAGGTTTTCTTTAGGTGGAGCATGTCCATCAATTCTGGGTTAGACATTGCCTTGTATGTCAGGCAGAGATCACCTCTGAGTAGGCGGTATGCAACCGAGTACAGCTGGAGTTTCTTCAGTCGAGCTGCATAGGGCATCTGCTTGAGGCCAGTGATCCTCTTGGTGAGGTACTTCTGTGGTCTTTCCAATTGCTGCAGGTGTCTTGTAAGGTACATCCCAAATGGGGCATTGTACGCTATATGATGGGTCTGATGAGTGATGCATACAGGGGCCCAATGACCTCTTTCGATCTGGATGCAAACCCTTTTGTGATTAGGTGGGCCACATAGAAGGATTTTCTAACCACTTTGGCAATCTGATTATCAAAGGAGAAGTTACTATCTACTTGGGTCCCCAAATCCCTTATTATGTTTTCCGTATTTAGGGGGCTACCACCTATGTGGTAGTTTGGAAAAAACAAAGTACCCACAAAGGGGATGACTATGCACTTTTTGGCATTTAGCTTGAGGCCATGGTTTTGACACCAGGTATCTGTCTCGGTGAGACCCTTCTGGAGGATGTCTGTGCCAGCCGGAGAGTCAATTATAGCCCCTGGTTTGCAGTAGTCTGCGAACTTGGTCAGCTACAGTCCTCCTGTGCTTGCCTGTACCTCTGAGAAGTATATGCTGAACAGGAGGGGTCCTAGAACTGAGCCCTGGGGAATGCCACTTGTAACCAGATTAGAGTCAGACCTAGCTCCTGCAACTTTTACCATGTGGGTTCTGTTAGTGAGCCAGTTGGCAACCCATCTCGTGATGTAGGGGTTTATGTTCAGGCTGGTGAGCTTGTCTATAATACCTAAATGGGGAATGGTGTTGAAGGCCTTTGCGAGGTCTAAGTAAGCTGTGTGGACAACCTTTCCCTCGTCTATAGCCTTGGTTACTGTCTCAAAGAAGTCCACCAGGTTTAGAAGGCATGATCTGCCCTTAACAAAGCCAAACTGGGTAGGGTCTAGTGTTTGGAGGTTTCCAATGTCTCTGTTAATGAGACCCATGATGATGCCGTCCATAGCTTTGCAGACCAAGATAGTCAGGCTTCTAGGGCGATAGTTCCCGGGGTCCATTGTGGCTCCACCTTTGTGGAGTGGAATAACCGTTGCTGTGCGCCACTCTGTGGGCAAGCACCCTGTGGAGAGGCTGAGTTTAAACAGTGTGTTTAGGTGAGGGGGTTAAGTTCATCATTGAGCTCGTGTAAGATGCAGCCTGGGACACTGTCCAGTCCCATTGATGCTGTGTTTTTGGCTTTGGAGAGGGCTGTTTTAACCTGTGTGTCTGTGATTTCAGGGGCACTACATTCTTCTGGTATAGTTATGGGCCCTTTTGGGGGTGAGAGGAGGGTGAAGTTTGCACGGAACCTGTCTGCCAGGATGTTGGCTATATCAGTCGGTTCAGTGTATTTTGTGCCATTCTGCACCAACTCCGAAAAGATCTGAGAATTACCACTTAGATTCTTGACATAGCTAAAGAATGCCTTGTGGTTATTTTTGGAGTCCATGGCAATTTGTCTTTCGAAGCTAGCCTTGGATGATTTTATGAGGGAATGTAGTTTCTTGCTGATACTGATCAGGGATGCCTTTCCTTCTTGGGATTTTACTCTCTTCTGTACTAGTTTCCTCCTTTTATTGTATAGCTTGTTTATGGCAGGGGTCCACCAGACTGGTTTCCTTTTCTTGGAGGAGTGAGTCTTGGTTTTGTTTGGGATAGCACGATCCATGCATTCTTGTAGGTGCCCATAGAGTGCATTAGTAAAGGATTTTGCAGCTTGGACAACGTTATCCTTTAGCATGGGAGCTTTGAAACTTCCCACCTCGGTCTTAAGTAATGTGAAGTTTGCTTTTGAAAAATTTTTCACGGGGGTTTCTTTGACCGGGGATGGTGGCGGAATGTGGACATCCAGAGTGATTAGTTTATGATCAGAACTAACCAGCGAGGGGTTGACCTCCAGTGTGGTACACTGGTCGCTCATGTTGGCGATGACCAGGTCCAATATGTTGTCACCTCTGGTGGGGGTGCTGACCAGTTGATCCAGGGTGTTTGAGTTCATAAATTGTAGGAAATGTTGGGGAAGGGAGTTTGTACTTGAGTAGTTCTCCCAGTTAATGTTTGGGTATATGAAATCACCCAATATCAGGGTATTTGGTAGGACCTTTATGTTTCCCAGTGTTTCCAGGAATGCGGAGTGGGGGTCCTGGGACATGGTAGATGATCTGTAGCAAGCTATAATTTGAATAGCAGTTTTGCCCGTTGTTAGTTGCACGTGGATGATCTCTGAAGCATCGTGCTGTGCCACTATCCTGGAGGTGTGGGTATCCTTGATGAATATGGATACTCCCCCGCCTTTTGTATTTCGGTCTGGGTTTTCAGGCCGAAATGTATGGTATGAGTTGTAGCCTGGTAGTGCTGGGGTGCTCTGTGGAGCCTTAAACCAGGTTTCTGTTACTGCACATATATCGATTTTCCTCATACTGAGGAGTGCCTCGAGTGTGTGCATTTTGAGGTTTAGACTTCTGGCACTGAGTAGCATTACCCTCAGTTTTTTGTTACTTGTGCTATTTTCTTTGTGCATCTTATTTTTATGCCTTTTGTATAAGTGTAAATGGCCTCCAACAATCGGTCCTTTGCTATGCTCATTTATAAGCATCCAGAATACCCCTATCGCATTTGCACAAGCGACTATGAATATGGATCCTTATTGCCTGTACAGACTTTTTTACATTTTATTTTCATCTGAAGTGCTTTTTCTTAATTCTATGCTCTATGCTTTAAATATTCAACCCCCAAAGCTTGTGCTGAACTCCAACATTATGACGGTAACTTGGAACAGGTGTGGAGCTGAACTGCAACATTACAACTCTTTGGGAGAGCCACAGGAAACTAATCCCTCAGTGTCATCACTATCTCTAGAAAAGGACGATATCTGAAAAGAGTGATAGTTGGAGCCCAGGTCATCCTCATCACACACTGCAGAGTCTTGGACCTCAAAAGGAAAGTGCTACCCCTTTCTGTAAAGAAAGAGGGCTATAGAAACAAAGTTTTGTCCCTCACTGCAGGTTCTGTAGGGCTTGCAGCAACCACTGTGACAGCGTAATCTACTGTTCCTGAGGGACCTGAAGTGGGGAGGAGAGAAAGAACCCACCAGACATCGGGGATACAGAAACCGCATGGGCATACTTCTCAACCTCCTAAGTGTAAGAAATTTGGACAAAGCCAAAAATAATAGGTGACAAAGGCCCAAAATAGAGACAGATTTTAAATATTCTAGCAACTTTCTAAGTTTATAGAAACATAACACAATTTGTGTTAGCGTGCATTTTCTTTTTCTCAAAAATGTATTTTTCAAATACAGTTGAATAAATTCCATTGTATTTGTATATAACATCTTAAATAACTATGTATACTATTTACATCAGTCTGACACTATAACATAGTTCAATATATACAATTACTTTACAGATATAACAATCCAGTTATCAGAGTGTATCGGTTCAGTTATTGTAAAGTGTCAATCAATGATATGACTTTTTTTCCATGGATTGTTAATAAATAGCCTAGGATGAATCTTTAATTCCTTAATTTTAATTTCCAACAATGCTGGGGTCTTCCGTAGGCTGTAGAAGTCTTCCAAAGGTGGTATTGTGTTTGTATTCCATCTTCTTGTTATACACTTCCTTGAGATTGCAAGTATTATTCAAACTAGATACATATTTGACTCATTCAAATGAGGACCTTCGTACACATTTAATACTACTAAAGCTTTAGATAAACAATTCATTAAATAAAGCTTGTAAAACATTTTTAATACCATTCCAAAATGCCTTAACACAGTTGAAAAAAATGTGATTCCAGTCAGCATTGTGTATTTGGTCACACCTCCAACATATTCCCTTTGTGGAAGAATTAATTTTAGTAACTCTTATCTGGAGTTAAGAATGCTCTGTGCAAGCATTTCCAATTGAAAACTTTCCAGTATTGTGCAAAGGATGTATGTTTTACTGATAATAAAATATTTGATTTAATTTCTTCATTTAGCTGTAATGAGTGTTCTTTTGTTATATAATTCCAATATGAGGATTTGGGTGTTGTTTTATAATTTATCAATATTTTGTAAAATTTCAAAATACTATTTCCCATGTCATAATCATTATATATGATTTCACATAGGTATTTCGTAAGTTTAGGTATTTCTTTAAAGAATTATCCTGCATAAATCTTGCGAATACAACAAAATGCCTTGCATAGTTAGCCAATCTTGTTGTGGAATTTTGTATGCTGGTTTGATTGTTTGCATATCCAGAACTTTTAGTTCTTTGATACATTGAAACCAACAAACAAATTCTATATGTTTCCAGGAATTAATTATTTCTCTGTATATTTTATGTGGATAGCTCTTTGTAACTATGAATGGTGTTAAAAGAACAAACCAGATTTTTAAATCTATATTTGCATTAATTGTTTGTTTTTCTTTCGGCTTTTCCCGGTTAGGGGTCGCCACAGCAGAACTCTGGTCCGCTAATGATTGGCAGTAGATTTTTATGGTGCTGAGGTGCCAGCTCGATGCCCAACCTTCAATGAAGGCACGCCCATTCACATATGTCTTTTGAATGCTACTCGACTGCGGGGAGGACATGCAGACTTCACACAGAAAGCACTCCAGCCGAGAATCGAATGGGAGAACCTCTTGCTGTGAGGCGACAATGCTACCACTGCACCACCGCGGCTTCTATATAATTTTCCTAAGTGAGTCAATGTAATAATTAATCATATGAGTTTTACTGGGCATAGTTATGTTATACTGCATACTAATACATATGTGCCATGGCAAATTGTTTTTATCTATTTGAATTTTTTTTTGTAAATCAAATTCATTTATTGTTATGACAGTTAGTAATTCTTTTCAATTTGCAGAGTAATTTGGTCTTATCCAGTCTGAGACTGTTTTAGATATTGATGCTTTTATATATCTTTTTATATCAGGAAAGTTTACTCCTCCCTGTTTCCAGGGTCTGATATGATGTTTTAAACTATTCTGTTTCTTTTGGGAAACCATAAAAAATGTATTAGGCATGAGTTTATTTCTTTGAGTATATTCCTTTCTGGTAACAGTTGTATTGCCAAAGCTATATATAGAATCTTGGGTAGTAAAACCATTTCTATTAACTGCAGTCTATCTTCAAATGTTAATATTATTTTGTTCCACTTTTCCACAGAGATTTTAACTGTATTGATATTATTGTAGTTTTTTGAGACTAATTCATTATCATCCTTGCACAATTCAATTCCTAGATATTTTAAGGTAGATTCTTATTTCCCTATAATGTGATTCCCCTTTGTCTGCAATTCTTTATTTAAAAATAAAAATTTTGATTTATCGAAATTGAGTCTTGAAGTTCTGTAAAATGTGTCAATTAAAATATTTGATTCTTCTAATGTCTCTTGGATAATATTAAGGTCATCAGCAAACAGCATTACTTTAAAACTGTATTGTTCACAAACATCTACTCTCTTGACTTTTTTGTATTGTTGCGTACTGAATCTGCTAATATTTCAATAGCCAAAGCAAACAGAATTGGTGACATGGGACATCCTTGTTTAGTACCCATTGTTATATGTACAGATTCAGAGGTAAAAGGACCTACTTAACATACACATATATATTCTTTAGTAGATGAACAAAGGGAAAAGGAAATTCAAACAACACAAGAATTTTGAATAAATAGTCCCAATTTAGGGAATCAAAGGCTTTCTCTATAAGCTAAGTATGAGTGTTTATTTTCTTTATTAATATAATCTGTAAGAGAAATTATCTTTTTAATATTGCCATGTGTGTGTCTATGATATATAAATCCAGTTTGATCATTATTTATTGTTTTGGATAGTGGTATTTTCATTCTGTTAATATTGTCATAAATATCTTATATTCATTATTTAATAACGATATAGGTCTACATGAGGTAGAGAGGCTTGGGCATTTGTTTTTCTTTAGGATTGGTGTGATCAATGAATATCTCCAAGAGGGTGGTATTAAAGCTTGTGACTGAATTTTTAATAGAGTTTTATAGAAGAGGGATAGTATCCTTGAAGTAAAAAAGTTTATATAGTTCCATAATTATGCCATCTATACCTGGAGCTTTATTATTTTTACCCTATTTTATTGCACCTGTAATTTCATTGTAGGATATGGGTGCTTGCAGATCTAGTTTTAATTTTTCTGTTTTTTTTTTTTTTTTATGTTAGAACATTTTTCATCTAGATTTAATTGATCAATATGTATATTTTCTTTTTGGAAATGTTCCATACAGTGATTTCTATATGCATCAAGAATGTCACCTATATCCGAGACATTTTTTGCTTTGTTTTCATGGAAGATACTTGTAGTGTTATTAGCTTTCGATTGTATTTTGATTCTTGTGGATAAATTATGTAGATATTTGGGAGAAGTGGCCAAGGTAGTAATTTTTAGTTTCTATAAAGCTAAACTAGTTTTGTGTGTTAGAATTTCATTGTATTTGTTGTTTAATACTTCTACTTTCTTTTTCATCTCCAAATGATTTTGATTTTTTTTCAGCTTTTACTGACAAAAGTTTGGATTGTAGATCTAATAATTCAGAATCCCATTCTCTGATTTTTTTATACCAAATTAGGTTTTTATTATATATGTAATCTTTTAATTAGTCCCATATCATTATTTTATTTATCTCTGTGGTGTAATTAATATCTAAGAAGAACTGTAATTCAGATAATAACCAGGGTTTGAACTCTTTAATTTTAGTTATATATGCTGGAATTCTGGAGTTAAAGATTAATGGTTTGTACCCATTTTAAAGTTTTAGTATTAATGAATTGCAGTCTGAAAAGGGGCAGGGAGTGACTGAGAAATTAATGATTTCAGAGTGTAAGTCATGGATAGGAAATATTTTATCTATTCAAATCTGCGATCTTGATGGGAAAACAACAAAGATTTATATTTAAATTTGAAAGTATCTACAAGATGAAATGATTCTACCCACTTGTTTAAAGCTTTTGATACAGCATTTTTATGCAGCAGTCTTTTATTTGTAGTTTCAAAATATGAAATATACAGTTAAAATCTCCTCCTAATATTAAGTTGCCTTTATAATTATTAGAAATAAAATCCAAGTGTTTTTTTAACAGTTCCTGTTCCAATGCCTGAGAACCAGTATAGATTGGCTAATGGCCATGTTCTGTTATTATATTTAACTATTACTAATGCCATAAGGCCTTCTTTATCTTCATACTTATGATTTCTGGGTTAATCGCATTTGTTTTCCATAAAATTGTTACCCCTTTGTCTTTGTCTTATAAGTGGATTGCACCAATATTACATATTCCTTAGGATTCCATTTGTAATTGTCATTTGTTTTGAAATGAGTTTCTTGAAGGAAGACAATTTGTGCTTTGTTCAGTTTTAAATGTTTCAGTAGATTTGATCTCTTACTAAGATTGTTTAAACCATTGGTATTTAAAGATAATAAAGTTAAATCCATCTTAGGTTATTTATGTATTTTTTGTTTTATTGTGACTATTAAACATTTTCCTCTGAGAATTATAAAGTATATGTTTGAGCTTTTAAAGGAAATTATCAGTTTTATACCTTATCAATAAAGTAATGTTTTGGTCAGGCATACTAAAAATGTTTTTGTGAAATAAATTTAAATTAATACATTAATAACAAAACTAAGATCTACATTAGCCATGGAATTAAAATCATTCCTAATCTGATGGGTAAATCTAAATCCATCAGATTATCACTCATACCTTGTCAATCCAGAACATCTGAGCTCCATAAATTGAATTATCATATGGAGAATATTTGTAATGGGAATAAGCAATATTTATATTATTTTGAACATAGTACTATTGTAGATTAGACAGACTTCTAATACAATATAAATGTCTACTTACTGTATAAGCAATATTTACATGAAAGATAGACAACAAGCAATTCAATCATAGTAAAGTAGGATGTTATCATATATAAAACCTCAGTAAAAGATTATACCACACAGTTATTTAACATATTCACCCTTACAAAGTCTTTCAAAACTCATTACTTAATATAAGTAGATGGTAATAATATTTATACAAAAAATATATGTATGGCTAAAGGCAACATGGCAGAAGCACACAATAAAATCAGTTGAACCAAGTATTTATTAAAAGTAAGTGCTTTCAGGCAAACACACCCTTCTTCAGACAATTCACAGTAGTTAAAAAACAACATTTAAACATAACACTATCCAATCACATTCAGCAGTTTACCCTCCTTTTCCTCAGAACAGGTTTTAAAGGCACAGTTACATTCAGACCACTTATCCACCCCTAATCTAATTATCCATTTGGTTTCATTGCACTCAGTTTCATTAGTTAAATCACCACCCCTTATATTATTATGCATCACTTGTAGCACCATAAATTTGAAGAAATGATCAGAACATTCTTCAATGTGTTGTGCTAGGGCAATGCGTATATCCTGATGCCTTGTATCAAATAAATGCCCAACGATTCTTTCCTTCAGCATGCAGTTAGTCTTACCAACATAATATGAATCACATAGTTGGCACATAGCTAAGTAAACTACATTCCTAGTTCTGCAGTTAGCATAAACCCTCAATGAATAAATCTGCCTTGTCCTAGGATGTAAAAAAGAATTATCTGTGCAAATGTGGGTGCATGCCCTACAATCATGGCAAGGATAAGACCCTATTCATCCTGCCAACAAGCTCCTCTTACTAAGCAGATGCACAAACCACACTCTGCCAAAATATCACAAATCACAGCTCCCATCCACCCCCTTCCCCCGGATCCAGGCGAAAACACCACAGCTCTTGCCAACACACAAGCATTAGCAAACCTCGATCACAAGCCACAACCCACAGCCTCCTGGAGATGAAAACGGCAATACATAACAGCTGCATCCACCTACACCATGTCAGGCTTAATCAAACAGCACATGAAGCTATGATACCTGCCATAATTGATATTAACTATGTTCAGACACAATAATAATGACATCTGTACTAGCTGCCAAACACAGCTGCATCCATGCACACCATATCTTGATTGATCAAATAGCGCTCATAGCTGTGATACCTGCCATAGCTGATATTGACTATATTTAGACAGAATAATGATGACATCTGTTCTAAGAGCTTGCTACTATTATTTAACCAGGATATACATGACATTTCTAAATCATACTTTAACTGAAGAAGGCATTAGCCTCCATAACAGCATGTTTTTTTTAAAACACTCTACTGTTACTGCTATTATATATGATGTTAATTTGTTACATTTGAGTCTGAACTTTGATGAATGGCACCATGTTGAATTTGTTAATTAATTACTTAAATTATTATAAGTAAAATCAATGAAACATGAACAGGATAAGTATTCACTGAGTTCAAGTAGAGGAATAGAAACTTCTATATTTGTATTATATGTTGCTTTGTTTGGCTTATATATAATGTAAATAGTAAACCATCTTGACCTACCTTTGTTTGTGAAGAATTATTGGACTTTTTGAACATTCTGAATAAATCATTACTGTTTCTCAGTTGTTTAAGATACCAACCTTTTTTTTTAAATAAAAACTTACAAGTGATGTACCATATCAGTTGATACTCTGAGAGATGTAGTTGAAAGAGTTATTTTTTGGGACAGCTAACTTGGAATCAGTTTTTTGTTTGTTCTTTCTAGCATCAGTCCAAGATTTATTTCTTTTATTCTTTTAAGAGTAGGGGCTATCCATTCCATTTCTTATGGGATAGACACTATGCTGTTGTTTTTGATGAATATAGTAGCTTCTTCTAAGTCATTAAAGGTTCTCATCTCATTGGCAAAAACTATTTTTATCTTGGCTGGAATGGCCCAACTGTGCTTTAATGTTGTTTTGTTTCAACTGTTTTATTATTGGCCAGACGTTTTTCCTTTGTTGTAGTATTCTGGAAGAATAATCATTGTCAAACTTTATCAGGCTTTGACTGTATTTTAAGGGTGATTTTCTCCAAGCAGATTTTAATATTAGTTTCTTGTCCAGAAATGAAATAAATTTTATAATGATGGATCTAGGTTGAGTATTTGTTGAGTTAGAAGCAGGTTTCCTCAGTGCTCTATGCGCCCTTTCAATCCCAAATGAAAGTCCCTCTTTCAAGTCTAAAAATTCAGGAATCCAGGTTAAGAATGAAATAATGTCTTCTCTTTCAATGTTTTCAGGCAGACCAAAGATCCTTATGTTGTTTCTCCTTTCCCTGTTTTCTAAATCACCTATTTTGTTAAGCAGCCATGTATTCTGTTTAAGCGAAAATTCTTTTTGGAATTCTTCCTGTTTGAGTCTCCCTTCAATGTCATTTAGAGAAGTCTCTATATTTGTTATTTTTCTGTGGTGTTGCTGTAATAGTTCAAGAGTATCAGTCTGTTTTTGAGAATTTAATTTGAGGTTTTCTAAGTCATTTTTAAAGCCATCCTTCTTCAAAGATAGTTCCTGTAAGGTAGACGTCATCAACTGCAGTTCTTTTTTCAAAGCAGCATCTGGATGAGAATTCCTTGAGGTGCTCATATTCAGTGACTTAATATATCTCCAAGTTACTTGACAAGAAAATTTAATTATTTATTTTACATTTGTTAACCGGGAAATTCCAAAAAGATCCATTTATAGAGGAGGCCTAAGGAGAAAAGCTCTGAAACATTACCAAAAAAAAAAAAAAAAAAAAAAAAAAAAAAAAAGAGAAGCAAATTTATACAGTGTTATACAAAGGTCATTTAAATAATACAAAATGGAGTTAGACATTTTGCCAAACACTGAAAATATATAAAATAAATTAGAAAAAGATATTTTCCAGGAAAAACAGTCAGGAATTCCATTTAATGTGCAGGTGCATAATGATTGTGACAAAAAGAGGAGCAATCACCCACTATGAGAAGTAACAACTAATAGCCAGAGTTATTGGCGGGTTTAATACTGTAGAGGGTTAAAGTGAGTAGCTTAGAAGTTGGAAAAAGAAGGGGAGAGATGGGAGAGTAAAGGTTAAGTGTTACAAGGACAAACTATTTTGTCCTAATACTAAAAGTTTTGTCTTAATACTAAAAATGTTTGCATATCTCCACCAAAATTGATATTTATGTAGTTTAGTAGTTTAACTCTAGATTTCTGACATTTTAAATTTGAAAATAATAAAATTTTCCTATATTATTATAATAGTTTATGGAGCTCTCAAAATTCACTGCTCTCAGCCATCTAGGCTCCGCCACTCTCAGCATCCATTTTCTTTTTTTCTCAAAAATTTTTTATTTTTCAAATACAGTTGAATAAATTCCAAAGTATTTGTATAAAACATCTTAAATAACTATGTCCACTATTTACATTAGCCTGACACTATAACAGAGCGCAATATATACAATTGCTTTATAGGTATAACAATCCAGTTATCAGAGTGCATCTGTTCAGTTATTGTAAAGTGCCAATCAATGATGAGAGTTGTTTCCATGGATTGTTAATAAATGGCTTAGGATGGATCCTTAATTCTTCAATTTTAATTTCCAACAATGCTGTGGTCTTCAGTAGGCTGTAGAAGTCTTCCAAATCCGGTATTGTGTTTGTATTCCATCTTGTTTTACACTTCCTTGAGATTGCAGGCATTGTCCATATACAAGATCCATATTTGACTCATTCAAATGAGGACCTACGTACACATTTAATAATACTAGAGCTTTAGATAAGTTAAATGCTTCATTAAATAAAGCTTGTAAAAAGTTTTTAATGTTGTGTCTTTTCAGCTTTTCCCGGTTAGGGGTCGCCACAGTGGAACTCCGGTCCGCTAATGATTGCTAGTTGAGTTTTACATGCCGAGTTACCAGCCCTGACGAATAACCTTCAACAAAGGTATGCCCATTCACGTTGGAGATGTGAACAAATACACAATGCAGATTGGAATCACATTTTTTGACTGTGCTAAAATTAAGCCATTTTGGAATGGTATTAAAAACTTGTAAAACATCTGTCAGGCGTTCACACTTGAAATGATGAGAAGCAGACTGCATTCCTTCCAGCACTACCTGGAGAGGAAGAGGCTTGGAGTCTGCAAGGTATTCATTGGCATCTGATTTCCTCTCCGAGAAAAGATATTTAATGGAGAAGGCTAAAAGTGACATGGGAAATGTGATTCAGTGCTCAACATTCTGGGTCTGTCCGAGGGTGTAGGCCATGGTGTGGCACTTTTGCAGCCAGCCAGACCAGATAGCTATTCACCCTTAGGTCTTTGCAAAGCCCCTTTGGAGGCTTCTCTGCTTATGGATCTTTGCAAGTCCTATCTGGTTGATGATCATGGATCAGCACCCATGGTTACATAACCATGGACACTTGTCAAAGAAGCATGCTTATGGTATCAGAGGTGGGAAGATTGGTTTACCATAATATTTATTTACATTTGTTGACTGGAAAAATCTGACTGAACACAGGTCCATTTTCAGCGGAGGCCCGGGGAGAAAAGTTCCACAATAAAAATATTACAGACATAGTTACAGGTGAAGAACATAGCAAATAAAATATTAAAAACATAGTTACAGATGAACATAGTACATTCAGTAGACAACTAGCATCTTTGCCAGCTGTGAAGTAAATAGTCATTAACAATTGTTACAGTAAGAAGTTACTGCTGTATAATAAGTAGATTGGGCATATAAGCATTAGAGCTTGCTGTAATCAAAGGTAGTTAGTGGGGGTGGAATAGAGGTAGATGGAGTGGGTGAAGTTAGAGGGGGGAGTTACAAGGGCATAGCCAGCATGTTTTAGTTGCGCTTTAAGTAAAGCTTTGAAGTGGGTGCATGATGGTACAGAGGTTATTGTGGGGGGAGGGTGTTCCATAATTTGGTTATAGCACAGGAGAATAGTACTTCTCCAGTAGAGTTATTGGCTCTAGTAACCTGTAAGTGATTTTTGTTGCTGGATTGTAGTGGTCTGGTGGTGAGATAGGGTTGGAGTAGATTCTGGAGGGATAGGACTTTTAGTGGATTGTTTACTACTTTGTGGGCGAGTGCGAGTTGATACAATTGAAGGAGGTGGGGGAGTTCTAGCCATCCCAGTTCAGCAAGTGAGAGACAGTGGTGACTATGGCAGGATGCCCCAGTGGCGAATTTGGCGATTTTGTTGTAGCAAGTCTCTAGCTTGTTTAGATCGCATTGACTTAGGTTGGTATATATTGGAGAGACAAAGTAGGGTAGACATAAGGTGGGAATTTGCTATTGAAATCTTTGCTGCTTTGATGAGGAGTTGCTTATTTCTGTATAAGGCTCCTAGCTTTTTGTGGACTTTTTTTATGGTCATGGATATGTGAATGTCAAATTTGAGATAGTCTATTTCAACTCCTAGCAATTTGGTGTGATCTGTTGGGTCGATAGCGGTGTTGTCTTTTGCTGTGATGTTAAAGTGAGTGTTGTTCTGAGTATGTTTGGTGGGTTGGAACATGAGGAGTTTAGTTTTGTTTGTGTTGAATTTTAGCTGGGCATCGGATAACCAAGTTTCAGCAGAGGAAAAGGCATCCTCTGACCTTTTGCAGTTCGGGTAGGGACTGGGCTGAGCAGATGATTGTCGAGTCCTCTGCATATTGTATGAGTGTGCCATGTTTGGTGGCAGAGGTTAGATCATTGGTGAAAATAGAGAAAAGTAGGGGTCCAAGGATGGATCCTTGGGGAGCACCAATAGAGACAGGTAGTTGGGGAGATGTGCCATTGTTGACAGTCAAACAGGTAACTCTGAAACCAGTTGGTGACTGACTGAGTGAAGGATAGCTTATTGAGAACAGAGATAAGTTGTTTGTGTGGGACCATGCCAAATGCTTTAGATAGGTCTAGGAAAGTAGCAGAGGAGAGATAGCCATTGTTTTTATGCTGAAGGATAGTGTTAGTAAAAGAGTAAGGCAGTGGTGGTACTATGGTTTGGTTGGAAACCATGTTGAGTATTGGAAAGGAGGTTGTTAGTAAGGAGGTAGTCTGAGACCTGAGAGTGAATGCATCTCTCTAGTATTTTGGAGAGTGGAGAGAGAATAGCTATGGGGTGGTAATTGGTTAGTTCTGTAGAGAGGCGACTTTTGTGGAGGGGAATTACATGTGATACTTTCCATAGTGTGGGAACGTAACTTTCTGACAGAGATCGGTTAATCAAGATGGATACTGGGTAGGCCAGAGCATCAGCTGCGATTTGTAGGTATTTACTTGGGAGGTTGTCTGCTGCTAATTTGGTGGGCTTAAGTTTAGTTAAGAGTTTTTTTATGTTGGAGGTAGAAACAGGAGAAAAAGAGAAGACAGTGGGGAGATTACTAGTTGAAGGTGTGGATTGGGGGGGGGGGTTGTGTTGTCTAGTTAGTGATAGTATAGTTTGTGTGAAGTGTGTGTTGAATGAGGTAGCAATATTTTCGGAGGAGTGAGGGATATTAGGAGGAGGGGTACTGACTTTACCTGGGTGAAGGATGGAGTTTATGGAGGACCAGAATTGTTTGGGGCTGTGTTGTGAGGAGTCTAGGGCAGACTGGTAGTATTGGATTTTGTCCTGCTTTATTAGCTTTTTGACTCTATTGCGTAGTTCTAGGAATTTCTGTCTAGCTGAGGGGGTTTTGGTTTTGCACCAGTGCTCCCAGGCTTTATCCCTGTTTTTCATTTCTGATTTAGTGGTTTTCTGTAGCCATGGGGAGGTTTGTGCTTTGGTTCTGGAAAGTCTTATGGGGGCATGGCAATTAAGGATGCTCAGGAAGGTAGTATTGAAAAATTCAACTGCGTCATCAAGACTGAGGTACTTTAGAGGATGCCAGTTACATTCTTTAGTTTTTTAGGTACTTATGATGGGGGAGGATGTGAAAGACCTCAAATCCGGAAGTTGGGCACTTCCATTGTAGAAGCAGAGGTATCTACTGTGGACATGCCAGAAAAAAAGACTGAAAGAGTCCCAGCAAAAAAGAATCCGTAAGTGAAGCACAGATCGTTTGATGTTAGTCCCATGTACATAGCTCTCATTTGTCCAGATTTTTGCCATATATTTTTGGTCTGTTTCTCATAAAATTTGTGTTTTCTGGCAAATCATTGAGGATTCACTAAATCATGACATAACTAGATTATGACTTCATATCCTTCAGAAAATGCATGCTGATTCATCTACTAAAGAATATATATACATATATATATATATATATATATATATACATACACACACACACATACAAATAATTTAGCGTATGTTAAGCTGGGTCTTTTCACCTCTGAATATATGCATATAACAATGGGTACTTAACAAGGATGTCCCATGTCACTGATTCTATTTGCTTTGGCTGTTGAAATACTGGCAGATTCAATACATAACAATACAAAAATCAAAGGAGTAGATGTTTATGAACAATATAATTCTAAAGTAATGCTCTTTGCTAATGACATATTAACATTATACAATACAAGAGAGACAGAAGAATTGGATATTTTAATTGACACATTTTACAGGACTTCAGGACTCCATTTCAATAAATCAAAATCAAAATTTTTATTTTTAAATAAAAAAAAGAATTGCAGATGAAGGGGAATCACATTATAGGGAAACAAGAATCTACCTTAAAATATCTAGGAATTGAGTTATGCATGGATAATAATGAACTAGTCTCAAAAAACTACAATAATACCATCAGTACAATTAAAATCTCTGGGGAACAGTGGAACAAAATAATATTAACATTTGAAGATAGACTGCAGTTAATAAAAATTGTTTTACTACCCAAGATTCTATATATAGCTTTGGCAATACAGCTGTTACCAGGAAGGAATATACTCAAAGAAATAAATTCATGCCCAATAAAATTTTTATGGTTTCTCAAAATAAACAGAATAGCCTTAATACATCATATCAGACCACGGAAACAGGGAGGATTAAACTTTCTTGATATAGAAACATATATAAAAGCATCAATATCTAAAACAATCTCAGATTCGACAAGTCCAAATTATTCTGCAAATTGGAAAGAATTGCTAACTGTAATATCAATAAATGAGTTACAAAAAAAATGTCAAATAACAGATAAAACAATTTGCCATGGTACATATGTATTAGTACAGATGTGTCCAACCTGCGGCCATCAGACCTCCTTCATGCGGCCCGGACCTCTAACTCCAACATCGATATACACATGCGCCAAAACACTTTTTTTTTTGTTTTGTGTTTTGCATGCCTATGACCTATAACTCAGTCGGTGTACGCATGCACCAAAGCACCATTCTAGTTTTGATTTTTTTTTGCACCAAAGAAGGATCTGTGTGTTCCCTCCATTATTTTGTGCCAAATAATTAGTGTGTGTTCTCACTGAAGAGGGACTCGTGCATGGATTTGCCATCATTGTCTTTGAAAGGGACAGCACTTACCTGTGTTAATAGGTAAGTACAGAGGGCGTGAATGAGTGAGTACATGCATGAAAGCAGAATATTTGTGTATGTGAAAGTAGGTGTGTGTGTGTCTGTGTGTGTGTGTGTGTGTGTGTGTGTGTGTGTATGCATGACCGAGAGAGGCACATGCACAAAGAGGCTAATAATGTTCAATCTACATACTGAACACAAACAAGTTAGCTCACAAATATATCGTACATTAAAAGTGCACTTTCATTAAGTTGTGGCTTTCCTGACAGAGAGACTGTTGTACTGAATATGAAATCATACCTCTCAACTGTATGGATTTTTGCTTCATCGTCCAATTTGTATCATTTGCTTAGGAAATAAAATTAGTCATCCAAGGTAATGCAGTTCCAGGGAGTAAGAATGAGACAGTAGCCTAGGGTTAATGGCTCAGTAGTGGATTGACTTTGTGGGACTGTAGCATATAAAGTTGAATTGTTTTTTTCTGACAAACAAAAAAGAACCCAGTACAGCTTTGTCATTCGTGGGTTGTAAGCCGTGTCGGATTGGACAACAATAAGTATAGCTTTGGTGGATCTTTTTCACACTGCAATACTGTGCTCAGGCCATTGTAGTGGAGAGGTGGTGGTGGTGGGGAGCATTGTTTGATTGTCAAAAATAATCTTTCCCTTCTTGGGTTGATATTTATTTATTTATTTTATTTATTTTACATTTGTTAACTGGGACATTCCGACCGGACCAGGTCCATTTTCAGCGGAGGCCCAGAGAGAAAAGCTCCAGCATCAAGTTATACAAATACAGTACATCCAGCATAATACACAAAACAGGTTACATCATGTATGCTGAGCACAGTGATATAACAAGAAATTAATAAAAACACTCCAGGTAAAAGAAGATATAGAACATAGGTAAAAAGACAATGTCAGTTATACATTGGTAAGAAAAGAAAATCTATCAAGTAAGATTCTATAGTTAAAAGTACCCTTTCAGATGACCAAGCCTACAGAGATCCAGCATGTGATCAGAGAGGAGTTTGGGGAGTTGTTAGTAGTATGGGTAGGGTTATGTGATACAAGGGCATAACCAGGTACTAAGAAGGTGCGATTTGAGGGAGTTTTTGAATATGGAGGGGGCAGTGGACACGGACAGGGGAAGAGAGTTCCAATTGCTGGCAACGGTGTGGGAGTAGAGCGCTTTCCCTGCATTATTGTTTGCCTTGGTGATGGAGAGGACAGATTTTTCACTGGATCTTAGGTACCGGTTTGCAGTATAGACAGTAAGTAGGTTGGATAAGGAAGGGTTTTTTTCAGGATATTTGAGAATATTGTAGGCTGTGCCCAGCTGGTGATAGTTAAGTAGCTGTGGTAGCTCAAGCCATTTTAGTGCAGCACAGTGATGGGTTCTATAGGTTGAGTTAGTAGCAAACTTGGCTATTTTATTGTAGCATGATTCTAGTTTGTCTAGGTCACATTGTCTGATTTGGGTAAAGATTGGTGTTGCATATAATAGTGTTGAGAGGAGGTGGCTTTGTGCAACAGTGACTTGCTTTCTGTGAGAGAAAGGACTTATGCCTGTATAGGGAGCCTATTTTTTTTGTGTACTAGTTTTATGCTGTGTGAGATGTGAACATCAAAGTGGAGATTATTATCTATTTCAATGGCTACAATCACAATAAAAGGGAAACACACTAAGTAAACAATTGAAGTCTTAAATACTACAGAAAAAGTTAAAAGGATATTTTCATTGCGTTACTTCTCTCGTCCTGTGCTCCAAACTATGCTAAGTACCAGGTGTTTGTTCTGCAATGCCTGCAGAACTAACCACAGCAAGAAAAATCTAGAATGGCACATAACTTTTATGCTGGGGTGTATCTCAACATTCCAATACACCATGCCTAAATGGGGAATATGGGAAAGATTTCTGAGTTCTTGAAGACAGCCCAGATGTCCTGGACTTGGCAGCAAGAACGCCCAGTGGTCAGAACTACTGCTACAATGATCTACCTAAAGAACATCAGAAATTATTCATAATCAGCATATTATGCCCATCACTAGCTGTGCCACTAGTGATGTGGATGCATTCAAGCATGGACTGCTGAAACTTCAGGCAACTGTCTTGCAACTGTACAACAGTGAAATACATTTTACACAAGTTTCAAATCCTTCAGAAAATGCATGCTAATGCCAAATTGCCCTTTTAGCAACTATTTTTAAGATTATGAGAGCATTATTTAAAATCAGACCCTGGTTGTGGGCCTTTTTCCCCACCCCAGTACATTTCTCTTTTATACGAATTCTTGCAATAAGAGGTTGACAGGTATGCTAGCATCTCTTGAGTGCCTGGATAAAAGTTACCAACGACAAATGTTACAGATAATTTTGAACTGGACTGGCAACCATTGTCCACCGTGCATAACAGGGGTAAGTGTGATGGCACCAAGTTTTGCAGTTTTACTGTTTTTCCATTTAAAATGCAGCAAGAGTCAGGGCTTGCATTACTGGACCTCAGACTCCTGAAAGACTCTTTTACCAACATAAATTTAATGTTGACACTAAGAAGTATATAAGCTCTGTAATGGAAATAATTAAAACTCAAGTACTGCTGAAACAAACAGCTTGTAAACATGAATCTTAAAACCATGAAGTGTAACTGAACTGAAAGTTACATTTGAAACACACAGCTAACGGAATTTTTAGAACAAGTTCATATTAACTGCTTTGATTTACACTGTCAAACATTATTACAAAAGTCATCATTTAAAGACTATTTTCTTTTGCTGGCAACAACAAAGATGACTGCAGAACTCCAGCACTATATTCTTCACAATAACCTTCTGCTTTATTTACATGTTTATATTTGAAAAGAAAGTTACTCAAATTCATTAAATTTCAAATAATAATGCAGTCAACAGAATCAAGAAAAATCAATAAGGTTTTCTAGGTAAAAATGAAGTACCAGCAGGGGTCCTTTCATGCATTTCTGTATGTCAGTCAGTATTCAAGTTTACTTTCTACTTTCACAAAACAACATTTATCAGTGGTTTAAGTAATACCTCTACAATTAGTGCTCTGAATGGAGCTCTTCAAAACAGTGCCCTAATCCATACAATTCTAGATCTGCATGGTAATGTTTTTGTTTCTTTTCATATTTATTTATTTTTTTGCTTAAATTAGAGCATGTCAAGCCGTATTTTTTTTTCATGTACCGTTAGCATCGCATGATTGCCATTTGGACAATTACTTTTACTTCCACCCTCCAGATTTAACTGTTTACCTTGTTCTTTCAGGACGGATATATAAATGTAGCAAAAGAAACATGCGTGAGGGCCTGCACTGTGATCAGGAGACCAGTGCTTCAGTCTCATAAACCGCTACTGTTCTCTGGACTACTTTTCTTTTTTTGTACAGATATTTTCTCCATGTCCACTGGCTATTACTTTGCAAGTAACTTTTCCCCACTGCCCATGTGGGACTTGCCTTGTAGTTGGAGACAACCACCCCGCATGTCAACTAGCTAGTGGAGGAGGTGGGAACTGGTAGAAAATGGTCAGAACCACATCACATATAGCAGCATAAGCCTGCAAAGACTTTACATTTCTAATTTATTACTTCAACACAGAGATGAAACATACAGTGACAAGACAGAACGAGTCAGTGACAAGACAGAACGAGTCAGTGACAAGACAGAACGAGTCAGTGACAAGACAGAACGAGTCAGTGACAAGACACAAAAGGATTTTATGGTGCAGCTAAGTTTATGAAACTGCGGAGAGGCTAGGCAGCTCGGATCGGAGTGAGATGATGATGTCAGTTCATGCATCGTCAGGGTGAGGGAAGGTGCTTTGGATCATCATTGCACTTGGTGCATCTACTGGCAGGTGGGCAATAGCCCTGCATTTGCAGTGTGCCATTAAACCACAGCTGCACGTGAGGTGCCACTTAAACCACAGATGCATGCAAGGTACCACACCATAAATTACTCTGAGCAGCAACTAGAAAACCTACAATCCACATACAGGAGGTGGAGTTAGGGAAGTCTTCAAGATCACAGACTGGTCCACTCCCTATTATCAGACCATCACTTTCTGCTAACAACTCTTTTTCAATCAAAAACAAAGGGGCCAGATGGCTCTTGCCCTGTCCGAAGATATCTGGCTGTCCCTCTCTAGGAGTGATGAATGAACTCTTCACTTTGGACAAAAAGAAAAAAAATATGCACCGATGGTTTTGCAGTTTAACACAAAAAGTTAGAGGTTCACTTATTCAGTCACTCTTCACTTAGAAGCTGTTTAGCTTACCAACACTCTAAACCAGTGTGTAAAAAGAGATCGCCCCAAAAATGAGGTATTTGTACCCAGTAGACTTACCGTGTGACAGTGAAGATGAGCAATGAAACATATGATGCGACACTTCAGATGCGGTCTACATTATGTAGTCGAAGGTACTAAATCTCGACTACCCTTTCATCGACACTTATGTGTCAAATGTCCACTAGAGCGAACGGCAACAAACTTGATTTCTTTCCAAGGGAAAAAAATCGGTTGGCCAACTACGCACAACACAATATAACAAACACTATGAAGTGGGGGGCTTCGCCTCCCATACCCCTTAATGTGGGGGGCTGTGACCCCTACACCCCCAAACTAAATATACTAAATCTGAGATCACACTACAGTGGGGAAAAGGGCAGATTTAAAACAACTGCCAACCGATTTCTTTCCCTTGGAAAGAAATCTATGATGTGGCCATTCGCTCAAGTGGACATTCGACACATATGTGTTGATGAAGGGGTAGTCGAGATTTAGTACCTTCGACTACATAATATAGACCCTTCAGATGAGTGGCAATACATGCACTGATTTGATGGTGCACAACAGTGATGGAACACGTGACACAGTAAACATCATCGACCAACATGCACTGATTTGATATGGCAAAACAGTGATGGAACATGCAACACAGTAAACACCATCGACCAACATGCACTGATCTTACAGTGCAAAACAGTGATGGAGCATGTGAGACAGTACATAGCATCGGCAATCATAGTGATGTAATATTGAACAGCATCAGCAGAAATATACCGATATAATGGGAATAAGAGATACACGAGTGCTCACAATATCTGCTAACCTTCAAAGGGACCATTTGTAGTACTTGAAACACTTTCGGTACATTCAGCTTGTGGCCAGACGAAATTAGGGTGGGGCCCTTGCTGCAATGTGCTATGGGCTGCAATCAGCAGACCATTTTTTTGTCTATATGTAAATGTAAATGACAATAGAGTGTAAGGACTTTAGGACCTGGTGTTCATCCCAGAAGGAAGGAAGGAGCACCAGACTGTAAATGTGACTTTTTTTTAAATTGTATTTCTTGTTCTTACATAGAGCATAAGGCAGTAGAGTGTTAGGACCTGGTGCTTCATTTTAAGGCAGAAGCACCACCAGATCACAGAAGGGACATTTTTTGTGGCTCCACAACCTAGTTGAGGGGTGCTACAACCAGGTAGTAGCAAGTGGTTAAGCACAACTCAAAAAAAAAAAAGTTTCTTGCTGGTAAAAAAGCACCACAGGTGACAAGCATCTAAAGCTACAAACCTGAAGTTTACTTGGTACTGCTACTTCCCACATGATCCCAGTGCAAGTAGGGGTATAACAGAAGGAAGAATGTGACCGCCACATTTGACCTATAACTGCACACATTCGAAACAAAGTGGTTTAGTGTAAGAGCTCTGTGTAACAGCTCCAGGATTTGCGGTTCAGTACCAATTTCCATTATCTATCTGTTAGGATTTTTTGCATGTATTCTCGTGTTTATGTGGATCTTTGCCAGGTTCACTAGTTTTGTCCCACCTCCCCCCCTTGTAGTCCAGGTTGTTGCTAAAAAAGGTCTACAGACCAACCCAGGTAATGGATAAACAAATAAAAATACAAGGACACCTTCCTCTGACAGTTCCAGTTGAAGTTTAACCGATACAAGTATGAACTAATTTGATGGATCTTACTTCAAGGGGGCTGTGTACAGTGTGTGTGAAAAACTTGAGAACAATCTACAGCACAGTATGAAAACGCCAAAATGGGACTAAATGTTCCCAGAAAGGTAGCACTGTTACACACAGATACACACACACACACACACACACACACACACACACACACACACACACACACACACAACATAAGCACACACACAACATAAGCACACACACGCACACACACAAACATAAGCACACGCACACGCACAAACATAAGCACACGCACACGCACAAACATAAGCACACACACACACAAACACACACACACACACACACACACACACACACACACACACACACACACACACACACACACACACACACACACACACACACACAACATAAGCAATCATTTTCTTGTAATGAGATTAGTGCCACAACAGTTAAGGCCATTTTAGTTGTCCTGTGACAAAGAATAATGCAAATGGAAATCCACCTGGACAAGGCCCTATGTGGCAACTGAAAAACCTTCCTGACCCAGATCAAAGTAACCAAGTGTCCATTAAGCAAACATAGCTAAAATATAATGCCTATCCAAGAATGGAGCATGCATTCTGTGCTGTTTTTAGCATGTGGAAAGAATGCCAGAAACTGAATGAACATTAGCAGCAACCCAAACACCAACTTTAGAAGCAAATGAGGATTCTTCGTAAGAGGAAGTTGGTGCTTAATGAAAAACATGTATGGTGCTTTGTACATAAAATCCTGAAGCTCAGATGTTCCAGAATGAGGCAATAACACCAAAAAAGCATCCTCCATGAAAAACTTCAGGTTCATTGAGCCAAAGTGGGTTATGAACCTGAGCCAAAGTGGGTTATGATGTTCAGTTGCAATGGTGGAGATCAATTCTGTATGAAAGATCGCAGAGGACGGACCCCTTTTAGGAAATATTCAGTTAATCTCTGATGGAACAAAATCCCACTCACTAGATTGTGATATGCCAAGATATTTAACCAAGACATTGAACAAAAAGATACCAGGGGCAAGGGAAACCAGGAGACCTGCAGACTAAGGAAGAGTTGCATTGCCCAGGATAAAGATATGTTTCCAACTGAAGTTCTAGAATGGATAAGTCAAAGGTTTTCTTAAGATCTTTATGAATTCTCTGGAAACATTAAAAGACTAAACTCTAACTTCAGCAGTAGCACTTTTCTGGAGGGAGTGGCTATCATGCCACAGTGACAGAGTCCCAGCTCTTCACACCACAACATTCTTTGGAAGTTCATAGATTTTAAAGGGCATGGACCCTAACGTTTTCTAGGCTACAGAAGTAAAGCCAGACAAACTTGACCATTTCATATGGAGCTTCAGCTGCAGCTATTTGAGATGGATGAAAGCTATGGGGTTTAAAACAATTTGATCACCATTCTACAACAATGTCCTCACCAAGCTACTGACAATGCCTCCAATAACTGATCCTCCTTGCCCAGTTCATGGAAGGAGGACACGGTCGGCATTGCACTATCCTGGAAGAAGAATGGCTAATTCCAGTACTTCTTACTTCCCAAACATAACTTCAGTGGTGAACAGGTAAACATGAAGCTCCAACATAGTCTCAGTGGTGGACAACTAAAAGTTACTCTCTGACAGTCTCAGTGGTAGGCAGCTAAAAATGAATTTCCAATATAGGGTGTGAAGTGCTACTCCAAGTGTCTACCAAGATATTCAATTTCTTTGGGACAGGGATGCAAGAAAGACACCCCTGCCTGACCATTTTACACATCAATCACTTTCTTGCAAAGGTGAAAAAAATAAACCACATCCCACTTGTTTAAATACCATGGCTCAGGATGATTAGCTGATTTTACCAAGAGAGGTGTGCTAAAAGAAAATAAGACAGGAAATTCCTATCATCTTTAGAGACAGTGTAATGCCAGAAAAAAAAAATGAAACAAAGGGAAAATATAGCCAAAGCCCATCTTCACGTTGCACGACAAAACCCATCAATTCAGGGAGCTGTGGTGAGGGGCTGAGAGACTCAACAGACAAATGAGATAGAAAAACGGACTGTGCAGTCACTGGTAGTAAACCATCCACTGCATGACCTTCATATGAAGACTAGGATTTTGAAGACAGATAGTGTTGCAGTTCATAAAAAAAAACGCAAGACATAATATGAACATAAACTCATCTCTAAGACAACCCAGGAAATCAGATACATGAGCCCTTGAACTCTTTCTGAAGAGAGGTAATGCAGAGGTATCCTTGATGGACTTCAGAGTCAGTAAAGCATGGCAATGGGGGGGTGCGTTTTCTCACTTAAACGTGACCAAAAGTAATGTTTGCCAATGCAAAGTTAAGGCGGACTCCATCACAAGGAAAACCTTGGAAGGGCCCCATCAGTAAGCAGTTAATCTAAATATGGAAACACCAGCAGGTTACAGTACTGGAGGACTGCCACATACCCAATGGCCTGGTACAATGGTGGGATAAAAACTCAAATGAGAGCACATTGTACAGAAAATTATCTACTCATGGACAGCAATGCTCATGTATAGATACTGAACTACAACATACCAAATGGCATACTCTGTGTCCATCAAAGGCCTGTAAAAAGCAAAACTACAGGAGATACAGCAAGCAGCATTTCACATTTAAAGGAAGTAACTCTTCTCCAGGGGGGATAGTGACCAAGTGTTGGTATTGTTGAGTGAAGGGGGGGGTTTGATATCTTAATATGTCCATTCAGAAAGATTCAGTGGAAAAGGTCAGTCTTTTCTAGTGCTACAGTAGTTGTCAATTAGGTGCTTCAAAACACCAGACATGGCATCCGTGAAAGAAGGTTCCATAGAAAGAATATCTTCTGAATCCTATCACTTCTTCCAAGATAACTATGATGACATTTGAGGATGGAACAGAAAAACTTTCAAAGGCAGGTTTCATTAGCATGATTGTTTCTCTAAGGAAAATGAAAGTAGGGCAGCTAGCAAGGGACAGGAGTTCAGTGTTCCTGTTAGTTTCTAGCAGGGGGAACCTCCATTCTCTCAGACTTAATCATAGATGATTCTGAAAGAAAAAGTGTTTTATTTAGCTAGTAGATGATGTCAGCTCTTACTTCCCTGCAGTAGGGTGTAGAAGGGTAACAAAGATCACATGGCTATGACAAAGAATATCATCACATATTTGGGGGTGGGGCATAGAATATCAGCCAAACACACAGTGAGGAGGAACCCACATGGCTATAACAAAGAATATCATCAAATATCTGGGTATGAGGGATATAGCATATCAGCCAAACAAACGGTGGGGAAGAACAAACCAGGGGACTGCGTTCAACTTGAAAGCCCAAACCCAATGTAAGACTTGGTTACATCTCTGGACCTAAAGTGTTGCATCATGGTATTTTGTATCTGCTCAAGCAATTCTGATCACATGGTTAAAACTGCATCAGCAATTTAGCTTGGGAAAAGTAAAGGCCTAGGGGGACTATGTCAACATTATGGGCATCGTTGCTCTGCCTGTTCTGGCCTCTTCATTCCAGCAACCCCTAATATCCTAGAACACAGGAAAAGGAAGCCAAGAGGTAGGGATTATGGCTGCCATTCAGTGATGGTCAGGAACATGTTTCTTTTGTACTTTTCAAAAATCACCCTTCCCGCTGACCAAAAAGCACAGTGCAAGGTTCAGAAAGAGTACGATGTACACAATACCCTGTTCTTTCAGCAATACCATGCCATTCCTCACCAAACAAATAAATAAGGGGGCAAAATCTCTCACTCCAAGACCCTTCTCAAACAAACAACTTAGTAGCGACCACTTCAAAGTGTACTCACTCAGTTTGAGCTAAAGGAAATGATGGGGACACATGGAAGCGTAAACCTTTCTCAGAGATATACTGAATACACAGCTCTTTCCACGTTTATCATAACTGATTTAAAAATGAATATTATAAACAAGATGAGCTAAGCATGAGGTTTGTGCTCTTATCACAGAAAGCAAAACCTAACACTACAGATGTGTTTTTGTTTATCCATCTAATTCTAAAATCTTGGAACAAAAATGTTCTAGAATGCTAATGGCTTCTAGAAATGCTTAGTATGCTGAGTTGTAGCTTACCCAAATAATGTTCTGAACCTTTACTTCTGTGCAGAATGGAAAGCCAAACTAAAAAGGTCAGGCATTTGACTTCTTCAGCAAATACTAATTAATCCCCCTTCTCCAAAGCATACTTGGTGATACGGGGTGGTTTCTGTACACTTGTGTTACTCTGCTAGAATTCATCTCTGGATTCCAGCAGACTGACATTTCAGCAAGTAATAAGGAATTCTTGAGTTCCTTTTCTATACATCTAAACCCTTTCTATATGCAATTATATATGTCTGGGTTCTTTACCACTGTGCAACTTTTTTTTCACACAACTGTGTATACCTGATCTGTATACCCCTTTGTTGTACTCAGTGGCAATGATAACAATAAAATAAAATGCACAGAAAAAATAATTACAAAATAAAATATAAGTCAATTTTTTTTTCAAGCCTTAAGACATCTCACGAAGCACTGAATGTGCCTGCAAAGGAAATGTGCATCTCCAGATGGTTGCATTTTTGTCTTTAAATGCCAGGCTGAGCAAATAAAATAAGCCATGCCTGAGCAGGCATATCCACAGCTGAGCCTAGTATCAACTAATAAAAGTGGAGACTCAAATTTCTAGTTAACATTAAAATTCATGTCAGCTGTGCAAATACCCTTGGAGGCTTTGGTGTTAATGTACGTTGCACCACACTGCCAAAGGTCTAGTAGTCAAATACAATGGTCATCTTGCTAAACTCGCAATGTCTGTTAAAACCTATTAATCCAAGGAGCATTCTGTATCTTGAGTACTGAAAAATCAAGTGACCAGAGTGTGTGTGTGTGTGTGTGTGTGTGTGTGTGTGTGTGTGTGTGTGTGTGTGTGTTGGGGGGGAAGGTTCCTACTTATCAGTCATAGTCACACACCAAAAACAATGATAATCATATATGTAAACATCAAAATAATATACTGTGGCATATGCTCTTGGAATAATAAATTGTAACATATACCCTTGGACTAATACATTGTAACATATGCTCTTGGAATAATATATTGTAACATATGCTCTTGGTGCCTTAAGTCCATTCCATCTGCTGTGGGCTCAGCTAAGATACTGCTCATGGCTTCATTTACCTAATAAAACACGTAAAACTGATAAGGATGTATAACTGACACTTCATGTGCACCACATGCTTCTTCCAGATGAAGATCCCATTTCTTAATTTCTTTATCTTAGATCACAGTCTTCATTTCCCTTCATTTATTAGGATCTATATTGAATCATTGATGGAAATTACAATAATGATTCAATATATTAAACAAAAGCCATCAAATGAAAAAAAAAAAAAAAAACACAAAAAATGCGGCTAGAAATATACTTATTCCAATATCGCAAAGCAGTGGTAAAAATGACAAATTCTTTCATCATGATGTCACCCAGTCTCAGTAACACACTGTCAACACTTAAAGTGAAAGATATAAATCCACCTTTCCATAACTAACAGTGCTAAACTCCAGCGAGCTGCGCCAGTGTTGCATACATTTTAGTGTAAAACACAGTGGCTTGCATTCTGACAAACTGCAGAACTTCCATTTACTATAGGACAAATGACATTAAACACTCAATTCAAAAATGACTGTCCACAAGAAAAGTACTTTCCACTGCAGTGAAAGGTGAAATCTCCTATAATAGCGTAAAGCACAATTAGGACAGTCATGTATCACCTTTACTTTATGTAAGGCACCTAATGACTATTTTTATTTTATTTATTTTACATTTGTTGACCGGGATAGTCCGACTGGATATATGTCCATTTTCAGCGGAGACCCGGGGAGAAAATTTCCAAGACATTACCAAAAGACTACTACTGTGTTTTTGAAAATTAACTAGTATAACAGTTGCATAAAATAGTACTGGCACACCTAAATGGAAAAGTGATGCAGCATGATTCTTGTTTTAAGCTATTTTATGTGCTATTTTGTTGTTCCTGTTTAAAAAATCATGGTAAACTCATTGATGACACAGTGTAAGGATCTGGCTTCAGGGCAGAGCAGCTGTGTATTAACAAGTATTCTGCAGATTCAGCCGAACGAGAATCAAACGCAGAAATACTTAAGTACATTTGTGATACCTATGACCAAGCATTTATAGCAAATTCTGGTCATAAAATCACAGGTTTGGGAGAAGGACTGATCATCACTGGCATGGCAACTTGGCCAGATGACTCTTCAGAGGGCAGGAATTATATTTTCTGACTTTTGAGATTTTCTTTCTCATTTTTAAGTAAGGGCATTGAGAAAGCAGACTTTAATCACTTAATGGGAACAGCAGTAGTGGATGTCTTATAGTTGTCATCAGGCTGCTACATATGTCAATGATGTCATCAATGAGCGCATGTAACCCGCATGAAAAAGTGCGATAAAAATTCCATCCAAGAGTAAAGGATTATTCCTCCAGTATATCTTGTCATGATGTCTTTAGCATAACTCCAAATCAAAGTTCCAAGTCCTGCAGTCATAATCAAAAACAAATTACCTTTGTGACAACATAAAATAAAAAGCAGGCAAAGTGAGGAATGTTTTTCAGAAGAGCTGGGTGGGTTGTACAGGAGATTAAAAAACAATTCTCTTATACATATGCAATATACACAAGTGTGCAGATTTGTAATCAGGTTTGTAAAAGAAAAACAAACTTTATTTGGAAATACTATACTTGCACTGTCTACTTTGGGTGGCACAGTGGGGAAGCGGTTAATGTTGTCACCTCACAGCAACAGGTTTTCCAGTTCAATTCTTGTCTGGGGTGTCTTCTGTGCTGAGTCTGCATGTCCTCCCTGCATCCATGTTGGTTTCCTCTCACATTCCAAAGACATGTGTCTGGAGTGTTTCTCCCCGGGCCTCCTCTGAAAATAGGCTCTGTCCTAGTCAGACTTCCCTGGTTAACAAATATTAAATAAGTAAAAAATGTGACAATTCATAGTCTGTAACTGCAGAGAATTCTGAAGTACTTTAACAAGCTGACAGAAGGTTGAAACACACTATCTGAAAACGGGTTTTAGACAAGTAACTGTTTTACATTTTGTCATGGAATGCCATCTAATATGGCTAATTCAAATGTCAGCAATAAAACCTTCCTAACTTCCAGGCAAGAGTGGAAATAAATTGCTAAATGGAACTGAAGTACATTTTAAAACATGATACCTTTAACTCAATTTGATTTAACAAGCTACCACTTTCGCACAAATTACAACTGCTCTGATTAATTTGAAATCAGGACTATGCTAGCATGGATTTATGAATTAATTGGGAAGAATTACTCATTTAATAAAGTAAAAGATTATTAAAAATGATTTAATGAATAAATTATTTACTCTAGCTTAATAAGAATAATAATCACTTGAGTTGTTCAAAAAGTAACACACCTGCTGTTTAAATTAAGATGTAATTAAAGGATATAGAGGTTAACAGGTGTCACAGATGTTTAACTCCTGCCTTCCCCACTGGCCTCTAGAACTGAATGCTCCTAACAATATAAAGTTTGTTTATTAAGTGCTCGTTAGGTTTTGCATATGTTTGTTGTGTGCAGGAAATGAAAATGGTTTCTCTGGCCTGAAAAAACGTTTATGGGCAAACCTAGAAAATTGTCACAGATGTTTTCGGAGTTAAGTAATTTAACAAAAAAAAAAAAGACTATCCAAATTCTGTACCACTAATATCTGCTTTAAGTATTTCCGGATGCATGCATTTTCTACTCCAGACAGCAGTTATCTTTTAATTACCAGTGCTTACTCTTTCTAATCAGCCTTAACAACAACTGCCAGTAAAACATTAAACACAGTTTCACCAAACAATCAATATTTTAAGTGTGATGTCAAAGAGGGCTTTACAATCTACATTGTCATTGCGTTTGGGGTACAAGCTATATGCGTGCAGTTTCTCCATTCCCCTAAATGACAGTCCCCTGTTTGTGCTATCACATTATTAATTATGCCTAGCATAATTTTTCATCTCTTTCATCTTAACCTCACGATCTCATCAACATTGCTTGTTAAATTACCTATGTATCCACCATGCTGTCTATATCGGAATACTAAAAACACTCCTCCAGCAATCATGTCTGTAACACTGCCAACAATGTGTGCTGTATTCCTTAACCAAACACTTCGCCAAAACGCAGCTCATCTTATAACCTAACTGTGAACCATTGCAAATTGTACTTGAGGGGAAAAAACTCATTGGTTAATGCTATGATATATAATAATGGCATTGCAATATATGCAGGACAAAACCAAAACATTTAAAATGTGAGAAATCACTAAGTTATTTACTTGGGAGTTTTCTGTACTATATGCTGTCAAAGGCTGTGGTCAGGTCACTAAACATAATTCCTTTGGTGGGTCCTAAATGAAAACCCAGCACTGGTAAGAGTTTTTAGTAGAATCTAGAGCAGAAGCTGCCATTAAAAAGGAATAATTAGTAGAGCATATAAAACATTGCATAATAATTATAAGAATCCATCAGAGAGGGTTAGAAAGGATTGGGAAGAGAGACTGGGTAAGTAATTCACATGGAAACAATGGGAGGATATATGTATGTCTACCAAATATGCAACACAATCTAGAAGATTTAGTATTTCCACCTGGAAATGTCTGCATAGTTTTTTCTATACCCCAAGTAGACTCCAGAAAAGTCTCCTCAGGCATGCAGCAAAATGTTGGAGGTGACAGGGAAGAAAGAGGTAGTTGAAATCATATTTTCTGTGAGTGTGGTGAATTGACAGACTTTAAGGATCTCCTGCAGGATGCACTGTTGGAGATGCTGGGGTGGGGGTGAAGGGGCAGATTGGTCTGATAAGGGAGATGATTTTTCTGACCTATCATACAGAATTGGAATTGCCTAGGCATGGTAAGGCCTTGCTGTTTCTAATAATGGTGGCTGCCAAAAAAGAAATTACAAGAAAATGGAAACCATTTTTTAACTCTCTTTACAATTTTATCTTGCATACTCCCGTATTTTATTGTAACTGAATGTGTACAATGATTTCTTGGAGCTTTTCTCCTCGGGCCTCCACTGAAAACGGGTCATGTTGGCCCAGTGGACTTCCCCGGTAAGCAAACTGGAAATAAAATAAATAAATAAATAAATAACACAACTATACTAGAAGTAGTGAATCTAATAACAGAGACAAAACTAATGGAATTGAGATCTTTAGAAATGGGTAGGTGCAATCTACTACTTCTTTCGACTTTTCCCGGTTAGGGGTCACCACAGCAGATCACCTGTCCGTTCATCACTGGCAGTGGAGTTTTATGGTGTCGAGTTGCCAGCCTTCCACGGAAGGCACACACTCAGGCCTAGGGCCAATTTAGAGTATCCAGTCCACCTACAGCATGTCTTAGGGAAGTGGGAGGAAACCCATGCGACCACAGGGAGGACATGCAGACTCCGCACAGAAGACACCCCAGCCGAGTATCGAACTGGAGAACCCCTTGTTGTGAGGTGGCAATGCTAACTGTTGTACCACCATGGCCAACCAGAAAAATGGGAATTGTGGGAACAAAACATACAGGGGCGGAATGAGGTTTAAAAGAAGGCAGGACTTAATGACTGTGTATATTGTAAGTGATGTATAATGTTTGCAACTGGGAGTGTGTCAGTATGGTTTGTGATGTAAAATGCTTGGAACTAGGATTGTTTGTGTAATAAGTGATGGTTTAATAAATATGTTTCTTGTTTAAAAATAAAGGCAGGAATTGAATAATTTATGTAATTTTGCTTAGTTTATATGATATATAGCAATATATGTGAAGTATGTTATAGTGTGATTGCTTTTATATGAATGTAAATTTGTCTATGTCAAGTGATAATTCAATAAAGGTGTCTGAAAAAAAAAATAAACATAAATCTTTTTAAAACATCTTAGCTTTAATCTGCGTCTATGTAAATGGCAGTGAAAGCATTGTGACCTGGTACGAACCCATGCTGGCGGAGTCTATTAGATTTTGCCGTACTTGTTGATGAGAGCAAAGAGCTGATTATGTATTAGGTTTTCAGATGTTTTTGTTAAAGAGCAAAGTATAGAAATCTTGAGGTGAGAAGGGGCTGTTGTTTTTTAAGTTATGGGAAGTACCAACAATTACAAAATGGGTTTATAAAATAAAACCTCACTAGTCACTTAGAGATACAAACTGGTGGATCAATGTACAGGAAGAGTTCAATGAGAAATTTGTGTGTATGTGTGTGTGTGTGTGTGTGTGTGTGTGTGTGTGCGCGCGTAGGGGGGACTTTTATTCAATTTCCTCATTTCAGCAATGAAAAACCATACACATACATCTCTTTTGTGCTTCAATAATATCTGGTATGATCCTGAAACATGTAAATGCTCACAGCTTTCACCATTTAATACCTAAAGTGAAAATTATGTCCATTTTAAACAACTGTATGCATACGACCATCGATGTCATGGTTTGTGTGTATATACATGCTTTTTTCTATACTCACTCTGTCTTGCATAGACTTAGTATCAGCAAGGAAGCCCGCAAAATCTTTTGCAGGGGGGTGCAAACCCAGAGCCCCCCATGCAGCCCCCCCCCAAGCACACAGCCATTCCAGTGTCCCATTACTTGGCTATTTCTCCCCAGCTGCCATAAACACTGTTCAAAACTCTCAGCATTCATACTGTTTTATACTTTACCTCTACAATGACTACAGCTATTTGGATTTAATTTACAACTTTTATTTCAAATTTTATAGCACAAACACTGAGACACTTGCTAAAGAAAGCAATAGTCTTACAATGAAAACAGACTTAGCATTAAAAATTCTCTGCCTTTGAAACTCACATTCACTGAAATGGCATTGAAACCCGCATTCAAAGAGAATGCATCTGGCCAGTGATGGGCTAAGTTTACCTTTGGGCTGTTTTCAAATTATAGGCCCCCTTGCACACATTTTTAGGACCATGTAAAAGTTCTATTATTCACCTTCTTGATTGTATTAATTATAATATATAATAACTGAATTATATCCTTTGTATAATACAGCACCACTTGTTAGAGTGTGTTTTAAATTTATAGTTTTGAACATTTTTCCAGTAAGCAATGAAACCAAACATATGAACCAGTAATGAAACTGCCCAGTTCAGAACATTTCAACCATAAAAGGCCACTCAAACGTCTATTATTACAATCCACCAATATCAGTCAATATGCATAATCGCTGCAGAATTAAGTCACCTGAATAATTCCACATTAAAAAGATCTGAAACTAATGAAGAGGGTGTTGCTTGAAGACAACTTGTATTTCAGTGTTTCACCTACAAATTCAGTGCCTGTTGCCCTTGAAGAATAAATTGCCTGTGTTACATTAAAAGAAATGGTAAGCTGGTATATTGCAATAGAGAATGTTTGCCTTACAAACACAAAGTGCAGTGTTTGAATCTCACAAGGGATAATTGGCTAGGCTTAAAATGGCTCCCAAGGGCAGTTAGCCTAGTACTAACCTATGAACCTATGAATGGGTGGCAAGCTGAAAAACAGGTTCATAATTACTAGGTGCCTCATTCAAACGAGGACATACTCATGACTGCAGCACCCCACCCCCTTAAGACACAAATCGACATGCTGTGGGAGTAGATCCTACAGCCCTCTGAATCAAGATGCAAGTATGCTACCTGCTGTGTTACTAACACTGCTTTAAAATTCTATACCACAATAGTGAGACCATTTGCTAAACAAAACAGTTGCACATTTTAAGCAGACTTAGAATGAGCAGCAGTAAACTTCTCTTCCCTTGAAGCTCACAATTTCTCAAAAATGCACTTGAAAACAAATTCCACCTGCTAATTCTACGTAGGGCATTTTACTCTCTCACACACACACACACACACACACACACACACACACACACACACACACACACACACACACACACACACACACACACACACACCAGTCTGGAGGATCACTAATTCCCTTATTAGCATGTCACAGTTCGTTTGCATACATACACAAGTGCACACACCTAAGATTTATTAATGTGCTTTTGGGATGTCAGAGGAAACTGAAGGCCCCACTAAAAGGCAGTAACCACTCACAGATTGGACCTGCAGATTTCACATATAGGGCACCCCAAGTCAAAACAAAGACCTGTGAGACAGTGATTCAAATCTCCAAACTGCTGTGCCACCTTATTGTGACATACAAAATCAGACATCTGAATTGTACCAAATATGACCTATGATGAGAGGAGATACTGACAGTTATCAAACAGAAACAAATACAGCAGTGATATAAGCTAATAATCTAAAGATGGCTAAGGCATGTAGCAATCTGTAAGAGCTAGTGGAATAATGGTCTATATGACAAAATATTGCCTCTAGAGAAATTAAGGTGCAATGCAGGAGTATAGTTCATTAGGGAAGGCACATTTGAAAAGTTGTATTTGGGTCTGGAGACCAAAGTATTTCTGAAGACAGATATTAAGACATGCTAAAGGTTCAGCAGCACTGCTTGTACTACAGCACAATAAGGAACAGCAGATGCATCAGAAGATTTATAATATTTCAGTGCTGCGTACATATGAGTGAGGTACACAAAGGTAACCAGGGGTGTAGCCAGAAGTTTTTACTTTGCACTTTAACCTAATGTTTATAATACATTCAACACACACAATTTTGTCCCATACACAGTGTCATAAAATACCAGGATTTGTAGGCAGAAATGAGGGCAATGTGGAAGAAGATAACCAGGCAGTTCCAATAGTAGTAGTAGGAACAATGGCTCTCATAAAAAAGAATTTACAGTCATATTTAGATGTTACTGACACGTGTAACTCCTTAAGACTTTGCAGGAGTTAGTTGGGCACATGGTGGGTGCTGCAAAGAGCAATTTTGGCTAACATCAAAGATTGAAACAATGCTAATTTGATGAACTCTGTATCATACTTTGACTTAGGAATGGGGTCCATTCCCATCATGGTATTAGAAACCCAAATGACTTGCAGAAATTAAACCTGAAAGAAAGACATTATTTTCAGCTGTTGCCACTTAATAGCCTTAAAATGTTCAATTTTAGAGATGCATTCATATCACATAAGCATGTTTTATATTGCTCCATACAGTCTACATTAGTTTGAAGCCACGGTGGTGCAGCGGTAGGGTTGTTGCCTCACAGCAAGAGGTTCTCCCGTTTGATACTCGGCTGGAGTGTGGGGAGTGCCTTCTGTGTGGAGTCTGCATGTCCTCCCCGCGGTTGGGTGGGTGTTAGAAAGACATGCGTAAATGGGCGTGCCTTAGTTGAAGGTTGAACATCGAGCTGGCACCTCGGCATTCGTCAAAATCTACTGCCAATCATTAGCGGACCGGAGTTCCACTGTGGCGACCCCTAACCGGGAAAAGCAGAAAGACAACAACAACAACAGTATACATTAGTTTACACAACTGCAATTATATGCTGTTTGAGTTAATAACATTTCCAAGAGACGAAAAAATGTACTAATTTGAGT